>NC_054375.1:5511874-5820398 GCF_017654675.1 Xenopus laevis
AGGATATAATTTGCCAAGAAAAAGAACTACTAAATATATTATAAAAATACAGAGCAAGAGATATTGTTACGGCAAGAGAAACAGCATCAAATATTACTCAGCAAAAAAACCTGTTTGCACCTCTTCTATGCCACTATTTACATCTCAAAATAAACTCAAATCAATATTTGCCTCTCAAAGTACAAGCAAATATTGGTTTATAACATTTACTAATAGGCACAATCTCTGCTGCTATCCCTCAGTCACACTCCCTTCCCAGAGACTATTATCCACTGTTACTATAGGCACCATCTCTCCCTACTATACCTGCTATCCCACAGTCACACTCCCTTCCCAGAGACTATTATCCACTGTTACTATAGGCACCATCTCTCCCTACTATACCTGCTATCCCACAGTCACACTCCCTTCCCAGAGACTATTATCCACTGTTACTATAGACACCATCTCTCCCTACTATACCTGCTATCCCACAGTCACACTCCCTTCCCAGAGACTATTATCCACTGTTACTATAGACACCATCTCTCCCTACTATACCTGCTATCCCACAGTCACACTCCCTTCCCAGAGACTATTATCCACTGTTACTATAGGCACCATCTCTCCCTACTATACCTGCTATCCCACAGTCACACTCCCTTCCCAGAGACTATTATCCACTGTTACTATAGACACATCTCTCCCTACTATACCTGCTATCCCACAGTCACACTCCCTTCCCAGAGACTATTATCCACTGTTACTATAGGCACCATCTCTCCCTACTATACCTGCTATCCCACAGTCACACTCCCTTCCCAGAGACTATTATCCCACTGTTACTATAGACACCATCTCTCCCTACTATACCTGCTATCCCATAGCCTCAACCCTTTTGTAGTAACTCAGTAATTCATTACAACTCAGTGCACCTACAAGCAGTTTTGTTTGCTGTAATGTGGCTCTTGCTAAAGCCTTGGGTCCACTAATAGAATGACAGTGAGTAACAGACTAAAATGTTTTTTAAAGAAACAGGATTACAAAAAGGGGAGCTCAGCTGTCATTGTCCTGCGTATGCTTCCGGCACCTGTTACATTCCGGCTGTTCCCAAAGGCCTGGGAAGTGACAGCTGCGGGGCCAGGCACCATGAATTTTGGGAATCCAGCCCTAGATGCCAGCCAGATATCACAATGGCATCCCCCGGCCTCTCAATATAGACAGGAAAACAAATCAGCAGACGTCCGACAGTCCATCTTGGTTACAGTAAATAGATTATCGCGTGGGCGGCGGAGATTGGCCGGAATCCTGCCCATCAATAATTATTCCTTTCAGACAGACTGAACCCTAAGGCTACGTTTTCTACTAAATGTGGCGTTTAATAATGAATACGTATTTCATGAAGATGAATATCACACACCAGTCTATCTTGTCCCTGTGCCACTGAGCTTGCAATCTACTGTTGGACACAAAGAGCTACAGAGAAATAATGGGACTTTTTAATGTTTCTTGCACCGACACTCACAAGGGTGCCCCCCACCTCACTAGAATGGATACAGAATTGTATGGCACAGCCGGCACCTTAATAATGACCCACAAATATCATTATTCTGAGCACCAAACACTGCTGCAATGTTAAACATACAATGGAATCCATGAAAAGCAGAGAATATAATCCTGGTGGCCCCCCACGAGGCTCACGGCGGATAAAAGGGGGGCTTTGAAGGCTTCCAACTCACCAATTATCCCATGTTCCCCTCCCTGAGAAACTGAAGCTTTGTTTCAAAGGCAGCGGCTGCCAGTCCTTTCTGTAATAAGGGTCCATGTTCGAATCAAAGGAATCCCCGAGGGTCCCAAAGAACAGAGACGACAATCTCCCCTTGGTCTCCCCTCCCGTAGAGAGAGAGAGAGAGTGACAGTCCCTACTCATGTACTGGAGACAGACACTAAAGTTTGACTTAGGGATTGTTCAACTGAGGAATCTGTGACAGCTGAGCACATAGATTAGGATTGGCAGTCAGGACTGTTGGGAGTTGTAGTTTAACAGCTGGGGAAGAGATGATCCCTGTTCTTATCATGGATATCAAAGTGTGACGTGTTGCCTACAACTCCCCCAAGACTCATAGGGCCCCTGTAGGCCAAAAATGCCCCAAATTTAGTATCCTAGTATCCTGTAGTCTAGTGTCACTCATGTATTATAAGGGATAATGTACCCCCTACTGTAAATGATAAGGATATTAGAAGTCACTGAGGGGTTGTTCTGTGACCATATAAAGACACAAGGCTGCAGGCTGAGTTATACAGGGAACTCTGAGTATCACTCATGTATTATAAGGGATAATGTACCCCCTACTGTAAATGATAAGGATATTAGAAGTCACTGAGGGGTTGTTCTGTGACCATATAAAGGCACAAGGCTGCAGGCTGAGTTATACAGGGAACTCTGAGTATCACTCATGCATTATAAGGGATAATGTACCCCCTACTGTAAATGATAAGGATATTAGAAGTCACTGAGGGGTTGTTCTGTGACCATATAAAGGCACAAGGCTGCAGGCTGAGTTATACAGGGAACTCTGAGTATCACTCATGTATTATAAGGGATAATGTACCCCCTACTGTAAATGATAAGGATATTAGAAGTCAGTGAGGGGTTGTTCTGTGACCATATAAAGGCACAAGGCTGCAGGCTGAGTTATACAGGGAACTCTGAGTATCACTCATGTATTATAAGGGATAATGTACCCCCTACTGTAAATGATAAGGATATTAGAAGTCACTGAGGGGTTGTTCTGTGACCATATAAAGGCACAAGGCTGCAGGCTGAGTTATACAGGGAACTCTGAGTATCACTCATGTATTATAAGGGATAATGTACCCCCTACTGTAAATGATAAGGATATTAGAAGTCACTGAGGGGTTGTTCTGTGACCATATAAAGGCACAAGGCTGCAGGCTGAGTTATACAGGGAACTCTGAGTATCACTCATGCATTATAAGGGATAATGTACCCCCTACTGTAAATAATAAGGATATTAGAAGTCACTGAGGGGTTGTTCTGTGACCATATAAAGGCACAAGGCTGCAGGCTGAGTTATACAGGGAACTCTGAGTATCACTCATGTATTATAAGGGATAATGTACCCCCTACTGTAAATGATAAGGATATTAGAAGTCACTGAGGGGTTGTTCTGTGACCATATAAAGGCACAAGGCTGCAGGCTGAGTTATACAGGGAACTCTGAGTATCACTCATGTATTATAAGGGATAATGTACCCCCTACTGTAAATGATAAGGATACTAGAAGTCAGTGAGGGGTTGTTCTGTGACCATATAAAGGCACAAGGCTGCAGGCTGAGTTATACAGGGAACTCTGAGTATCACTCATGCATTATAAGGGATAATGTACCCCCTACTGTAAATGATAAGGATATTAGAAGTCACTGAGGGGTTGTTCTGTGACCATATAAAGACACAAGGCTGCAGGCTGAGTTATACAGGGAACTCTGAGTATCACTCATGTATTATAAGGGATAATGTACCCCCTACTGTAAATGATAAGGATATTAGAAGTCACTGCAGCTTCCCTGTAACATAATTTAAGGGGCAAGTTGTCTTTAAGATATTATTTCCAAATATAGCACAACAAAGAACAGTTTTTTTTTTGTTTTTTTTAAACCTTTATAAATGTTTGCATCTTCATCAGAGCCAACTTACAAATGATATAATATCTCCAAGAACTTCCCTTTCTGAGAAATGCATCATGAAACGTATCCAATACTAACAGCTTCGGTTACAGAGCTTTATTTGTCAGGGAGGTAAAGGGAACCACATCTCATTATTAGAAAAATAGTAGAGCTATAGAATTACAAGCCACCGAATAAGTTGTTCTTTTGTGTTTCTTCTGAATTTCCCCTTTAAACGTAGTAATGTTTTAATTAATGTAGGAATGCAGGAAATCATGTGACTTTCTATACTTCCTGTTTTTGCAGAACACAGCAGTCTGGCCTTACCTTATGGCAGAGATATTTATACACACAGGCAAGATCAAAGCAGAGAACAAGGAATCCAGGAAGTCATGTGACTTTCTTTACTTCCTGTTTTTGCAGAACACAGCAGTCTGGCCTTACTTTATGGCAGAGTTATTTATACATATAGTGAAGATCAAAGCAGAGAACAGGGACCCTTTCTCTTAAAGGCACAGTGACACTATCCATGTAACGTTAGCAATAGAATCCTCCAGACTGCTAATTAACGACCTGCGCTGATTTACTTTATTACAGGAGGGAATTATATTTTTATGATATGGAAATCAGGAGGTGAATAAATCCGCTTTCCTCTCCAATTTGTCCTTTAGTGATGAGGTTGTAAAGGGGACGAATTAACATAACGGAGGTAAATATGCCAAGGTCTCCCACTAAGAATAATAAGATGATGACATCGGACTCCCGGGTCCTTCCACCCTTCCTGGGGGAGACACGGAATTCATAGAGAAGCAAAACAAGCAAATAAATTCTTCCCAATCTGTCACTGAGAATCTCACGCACCAGCGATGTTGGACAGGACAGTCGCCAAGCAGATGCCATTACTGAATTGGCAGACGAGCTGGCAGCGTGGCATGGGGAGAAGCATATTGTACTGAGAGAGGGAGACAGCAAGGCACAGAAAAGACTAACGATATAATAAACAGGCACAGATATACCCCCATCTTTCCCCTGTCACCCCCATATCATATATGCACATAATGTAAGTGTATAATATATAGGCACAGCCCCCCATCTTTCCCCTGTCACCCCCATATCATATATGCACATAATGTAAGTGTATAATATATAGGCACAGCCCCCCATCTTTCCCCTGTCACCCCCATATCATATATGCACATAATGTAAGTGTATAATATATAGGCACAGCCCCCCATCTTTCCTCTGTCACCCCCATATCATATATGCACATAATGTAAGTGTATAATATATAGGTACAGATATACCCCCATCTTTCCTCTGTCACCCCTATATCATATATGCACATAATGTAAGTGTATAATATATAGGCACAGATATACCCCCATCTTTCCTCTGTCACCCCCATATCATATATGCACATAATGTAAGTGTATAATATATAGGCACAGCCCCCCATCTTTCCCCTGTCACCCCCATATCATATATGCACATAATGTAAGTGTATAATATATAGGCACAGCCCCCCATCTTTCCTCTGTCACCCCCATATCATATATGCACATAATGTAAGTGTATAATATATAGGTACAGATATACCCCCATCACAGTGTAACCTCCAATAATCCAGCAAAACTAGTTCATAGCAAGGGGGATTCTGGGAATTGTAGTTCTGCAAGATCAGCAGTGCTAAACATTGCATATTGATTCCCTTTATTGCCTCTATTCATGATGTTGGGTTTCCCAGACATTTATTGTGTACTGGAGCTTATTGTCCTTCTGTTCCTACCATGGTTCCCTCTATATTTACTTTATCCCGTGTCCTTTCCGTGTGCACCTGCTGGCCTCTCCCCGGGGTGCCGGTCACACACAGTAAGGATTTCTCTGCCATTAACCCCATGGATAATTAATGGAGCACCCAGCTGGGGCTAAGAATAGACGTACAAGGTGCTGCGACAGACACACGGGGATATAAATAGGATTGGCTTTTGTTTGTCAATGTTACATGAAGCAAGAGAAGAAATGTTATTATGGAACAACCCTTCCCTCTCACTTCTCTCTAATATACAGGAGTCTCCCACCTTGTCTTCCATCGTTTTCTCTCTCCTGCGGCAGCTTCTCTCTCTCATTTGGTCTCAAGGTGTAAATATTACAGAGGGGTGTAAGGGTTTCTACTTATAAAATGATAAGTGCATGGGTTATTGTCCCTGCCTCTGTCCCACCCCCCCCCCTTCTGTTACCCATTAGCTCCCCATTGTGTTATCCCCATCTCCTGTCTCTCACCTGCTCTTGTGTCCAGACAGTCTGTCACCTGTCCTCCTGTCTCCCCCAGTCTGTTACCCACCAGCTCCCCTTTCTTCATTGCGTTATCTACCATCTCCTGTCCTGCCCCCCCCAATTGTGTTGTCAACAGCTTCTGTCTTCCTTAGTCTGTTACCCATCAGCTCTTCTATCCCCCATTGTGTTATCCACCATCTCCTCTCCACCCATTGTGTTATCCACCATCTCCTCTTTCCCCATTGTGTTATCCACAATCTCCTCTTTCCACATTGTGTTATCCACCATCTCCTCTCTCCCCCATTGTGTTATCCACCATCTCCTCTTTCCACATTGTGTTATCCACCATCTCCTCTCTCCTCCATTGTGTTATCCACCATCTCCTCTCCACCCATTGTGTTATCCACCATCTCCTCTTTCCCCATTGTGTTATCCACCATCTCCTCTTGCCACATTGTGTTATCCACCATCTCCTCTCTCATCCATTGTGTTATCCACCATCTCCTCTCTCCTCCATTGTGTTATCCACCAGCTCCTCTCTCCCTCATTGTGTTATGCACCAGCTTCTCTTTCATTGTATTATCCACTAACTCCTAAATGCACATTGCTATACACTAACACTAAGGGGCGTATTTATTTATAATGGAGATGAACATCACCAGCACATGTTTTATCCTCCAACTCCCTCATTCTATTATTCACCAGCTCCCAACCCCTTCAGTCTATAAGCCACCAACCAGCTCCTGTCTCTCCATCCATTACCCACCAGCTCCCATCACCCCCCATGTATTATCCACCAGCTCATGTCTCCTCCAGACTGTTACCTAGCGCCTTCTATCTCCCACATTGTGTATCAACCAGCTTCACTCTCACCTTGACAACCAGAATTTTTTTTTAAATATGGAGCAGGACCCAATAGCAAGACACATTATTAAAACATCAGGATACTCTTTTCAACATTGTTTGCTCTTCAAGACATCAACATTTTGGCCAATGCCCTGCTATAATGAAATATTCTCTCTTTGATCTGAGAGCCAATGGAAAGCAGTATGGCACTCGCAGTCCATAATTCAGGCCCATTGATTGCTGGTTCTTTGATATAGTAAAGAGGGTTATCAAGCCTCCAAGACTTTATCCTTTGCTATTGGTTCTTCATGGATCTCAGCTCCTTGAAAGGCTCTTGAGTTTCTAGGCCACCTCTCCTGAGCTGAAGTGGGTGCTGCCCTGGGCACCCTTGATTGATTTGCTCTAAAGGCACCCATGGTTTCCTATATAACAAATATGCCTCTGGCCTCAATAGAAATATTATTCATATATATATATATATATATATTCTTTTCTCTGTCGGGAATCTCCTCGTCATTAAGTGATTTATCAGAGCAATTTCCCGAGCAAATACATAAATGGCACCAAGTTCCAAGTGGCGGCTTAAGCCGGTTGCCGAGGATTGTTGGCACCAGGAAGGTTGGTGTTTCCGCTCTCTCCCCATCACACTGCTTATTAGTCGCCTTTCTTCTCTGGAAAACCGATGGGGAGGGGAAGGAATCGTATCACTTGCACTCAGGCTTTTCTCAAACAGCCGCACAGTGGAAATCCAATTAAGGCCTTCATTAAGCTCCCAATGAACGTTCCCTCCACCTCCGCCCTTCCTGCGGGGCACAGGGGCACGGAGCAACTGAAGTGGACTTAATGCCGGCGGCTTTCTAGTTTGTTTTGTATTTGGGAGTGGGCAGAGGTGAGTGGGAACCAGAACGAAGGGGAAATTCACTAAACGGCTATTAAGGAAATTAGGTGTAAAAATGAATTCACCAAGTCTAGGGCTTCCTCCAGCTATGACTAAACTACCATTACATACAAGTGAGCTGGCAGGGGATATGTTAGCTGTAGTTCCACTACAAAGTTACAGATATAGTATATATAGATTTAGTAACTAGAGGCTAAAAGTTACCCTGATATAGTTCCAGGGGTACCCCAAATCTCCCCCTAACTGGCCTTCAGATATATAGAAATATTGGGGTAACAATTACCCTGCTATAGTTGAAGGGGTATCCAGGGTGCAAATAAGCTCTCACCCCAAATCTCCCCCTAACTGGCCTTCAGACTGGGCCCCCTTAGCTCATAACAAGGTTACAGCTATATAGAAACATTGGGGTAACAATCACCCTGCTATAGTTCCAGGGGTACCCAGGATACAAATAAACACTCACCCCAAATCTCCCCCTAACTGACCTTCAGACTGGGCCCCCTTAGCTCATAACAAGGTTACACATATATAGAAACATTGGGGTAACAGTCACCCTGCTATAGTTCCAGGGGTACCCAGGGCACAAATAAGCACTCACCCCAAATCTCCCCCTAACTGACCTTCAGACTGGGCCCCCTTAGCTCATAACAAGGTTACAGATATATAGAAACATTGGGGTGTCACTATGCTATAGTTCCAGGGGTACCCAGGGTACAAATAAGCACTCACCCCAAATCTCCCCCTAACTGGCCTACAGACTGGGCCCCCATAGCTCATAACAAGGTTACAGATATATAGAAACATTGGGGTGTCACTTTGCTATAGTTCCAGGGGTACCCAGGGTACAAATAAGCACTCACCCCAAATCTCCCCCTAACTGGCCTACAGACTGGGCCCCCATAGCTCATAACAAGGTTACAGATATATAGAAACATTGGGGTAACAGTCACCCTGCTATAGTTCCAGGGGTACCCAGGGTACAAATAAACACTCACCCCAAATCTCCCCCAACTGACCTTCAGGCTGGACCCCCTTAGCTCATAACAAGAGCTTACACTCTAAGGAAAAATAACATAGACTAGAGGGATACTGTGTGGATTAGGTGTACCCCAGATTACAGGTTTATATAGATCTACATTAGGGGGAGGCAATATTGAGCAGATGAGGATTCTGGGCACGTTGCAGCCTCCATGGCTAATGTGTGAGTGGAGGAGGCAGTGGAAGGGGGAGGGGAGAGGAAGGAGCTGCAGGGATCACTTTCCTCAGTCAGACAGTCAGGGACAGCAGGAGAAAGAGCAGAGACTGAAAGTCATTGAGAGCCACAGACCAACAACACACAGTCAGACAAACACAATTATTCCTGTCGGCTAAAGCTCCTGTCTGTTCTGCAGATACAGAAAACTGACCAGTCATCTGGGGACAGAGCACGGCCAGTAAATATTTACATAGTAATGATTAATAAGGGAGTGTCTGCATTTATTTCTAGTGCTGCACACAATAAGCTATACCCTCATACTGTACTGTCTAAGGGAATCAATATGGCACCTCCTTCCCATATGTATAAATACAAATATACAGAGAAGGAATGTTCTGGGCACACAATAAGCTATACCCTCATACTGTACTGTCTAAGGGAATCAATATGGCACCTCCTCCTCCCATATGTATAAATACAAATATACAGAGAAGGAATGTTCTGGGCACACAATAAGCTATACCCTCATACTGTACTGTCTAAGGGAATCAATATGGCACCTCCTCCTCCCATATGTATAAATACAAATATACAGAGAAGGAATGTTCTGGGCACACAATAAGCTATACCCTCATACTGTACTGTCTAAGGGAATCAATATGGCACCTCCTCCTCCCATATGTATAAATACAAATATACAGAGAAGGAATGTTCTGGGCACACAATAAGCTATACCCTCATACTGTACTGTCTAAGGGAATCAATATGGCACCTCCTCCTCCCATATGTATAAATACAAATATACAGAGAAGGAATGTTCTGGGCACACAATAAGCTATACCCTCATACTGTACTGTCTAAGGGAATCAATATGGCACCTCCTCCTCCCATATGTATAAATACAAATATACAGAGAAGGAATGTTCTGGGCACACAATAAGCTATACCCTCATACTGTACTGTCTAAGGGAATCAATATGGCACCTCCGCCTCCCATATGTATAAATACAAATATACAGAGAAGGAATGTTCTGGGCACACAATAAGCTATACCCTCATACTGTACTGTCTAAGGGAATCAATATGGCACCTCCTCCTCCCATATGTATAAATACAAATATACAGAGAAGGAATGTTCTGGGCACACAATAAGCTATACCCTCATACTGTACTGTCTAAGGGAATCAATATGGCACCTCCTCCTCCCATATGTATAAATACAAATATACAGAGAAGGAATGTTCTGGGCACACAATAAGCTATACCCTCATACTGTACTGTCTAAAGGAATCAATATGGCACCTCCCTCCTCCCATATGTATAAATACAAATATACAGAGAAGGAATGTTCTGGGCACACAATTAGCTATACCCTCATACTGTACTGTCTAAGGGAATCAATATGGCACCTCCTCCTCCCATATGTATAAATACAAATATACAGAGAAGGAATGTTCTGGGCACACAATAAGCTATACCCTCATACTGTACTGTCTAAGGGAATCAATATGGCACCTCCTCCTCCCATATGTATAAATACAAATATACAGAGAAGGAATGTTCTGGGCACACAATAAGCTATACCCTCATACTGTACTGTCTAAGGGAATCAATATGGCACCTCCCTCCTCCCATATGTATAAATACAAATATACAGAGAAGGAATGTTCTGGGCACACAATAAGCTATACCCTCATACTGTACTGTGTAAGGGAATCAATATGGCACCTCCCTCCTCCCATATGTATAAATACAAATATACAGAGAAGGAATGTTCTGGGCACACAATAAGCTATACCCTCATACTGTTCTGTCTAAGGGAATCAATATGGCACCTCCTCCCATATGTATAAATACAAATATACAGAGAAGGAATGTTCTGGGCACACAATAAGCTATACCCTCATACTGTACTGTTTAAGGGAATCAATATGGCACCTCCCTCCTCCCATATGTATAAATACAAATATACAGAGAAGGAATGTTCTGGGCACACAATAAGCTATACCCTCATACTGTACTGTCTAAGGGAATCAATATGGCACCTCCTCCCATATGTATAAATATAAATATACAGAGAAGGAATGTTCTGGGCACACAATAAGCTATACCCTCATACTGTACTGTCTGAGGGAATCAATATGGCACCTCCTCCTCCCATATGTATAAATACAAATATACAGAGAAGGAATGTTCTGGGCACACAATAAGCTATACCCTCATACTGTACTGTCTAAGGGAATCAATATGGCACCTCCCTCCTCCCATATGTATAAATACAAATATACAGAGAAGGAATGTTCTGGGCACACAATAAGCTATACCCTCATACTGTACTGTCTAAGGGAATCAATATGGCACCTCCCTCCTCCCATATGTATAAATACAAATATACAGAGAAGGAATGTTCTGGGCACACAATAAGCTATACCCTCATACTGTACTGTGTAAGGGAATCAATATGGCACCTCCCTCCTCCCATATGTATAAATACAAATATACAGAGAAGGAATGTTCTGGGCACACAATAAGCTATACCCTCATACTGTACTGTCTGAGGGAATCAATATGGCACCTCCTCCTCCCATATGTATAAATACAAATATACAGAGAAGGAATGTTCTGGGCACACAATAAGCTATACCCTCATACTGTACTGTCTAAGGGAATCAATATGGCACCTCCTCCCATATGTATAAATACAAATATACAGAGAAGGAATGTTCTGGGCACACAATAAGCTATACCCTCATACTGTACTGTCTAAGGGAATCAATATGGCACCTCCCTCCTCCCATATATATAAATACAAATATACAGAGAAGGAATGTTCTGGGCACACAATAAGCTATACCCTCATACTGTACTGTCTAAGGGAATCAATATGGCACCTCCTCCCATATGTATAAATACAAATATACAGAGAAGGAATGTTCTGGGCACACAATAAGCTATACCCCCCAAATTCAAATATTCTCTTCATCTCAGCTCAGAACAAGCGACAGATTCAGGAAGCTTTTGGAGTTCTATAAATAATTCACGGGAATGAAGTGGAAGTCGAGTTGTTCTCTCTCCCAATAGCAAGATGTAGCCAGCATGGCAGCTTCTCGTGTTTTGGGTCTTTACAAATGACAAGACAAAGTAGACGGGCGCTAGAATATTCATATCAGGATTCACCTCCCATTACCCAAAACACTCCAACTTTTCCATTTACCCAGATGGAAAGAACACGAGGTTCATTTATTCTTGAGGTTTCCATCGTCGCTCCTTAAATTGATGATACGTTTTACTGCTTCGATAGAGTAGTAACGATTTAAAAGGGAAGATTCCGTTTACCATTAACTTTACCATTATGTTTTAGACAGTGGGATAAGGAATTCATTTACATTTCATTTTAAAGGGGAACTCAGCACAAAACACGGTTTTCTGCATAATAAAAGAAAATATGATTCTAAGCAACATCCCAATATCCATTCATTCCTCATTCTCACTGGGTTTATAGTTCTGTGTAACTGTCATTGTGTCTGTCCCTTTCTCTTCTCTGCACTGCTGCCTCTGACTCCTGATACAACTTCCCAATATCCATTCATTCCTCATTCTCACTGGGTTTATAGTTCTGTGTAACTGTCATTGTGTCTGTCCCTTTCTCTGCACTGCTGCTTCTGACTCCTGATACAACTTCCCAATATCCATTCATTCCTCATTCTCACTGGGTTTATAGTTCTGTGTAACTGTCATTGTGTCTGTCCCTTTCTCTTCTCTGCACTGCTGCCTCTGACTCCTGATACAACTTCCCAATATCCATTCATTCCTCATTCTCACTGGGTTTATAGTTCTGTGTAACTGTCATTGTGTCTGTCCCTTTCTCTGCACTGCTGCCTCTGACTCCTGATACAACTTCCCAATATCCATTCATTCCTCATTCTCACTGGGTTTATAGTTCTGTGTAACTGTCATTGTGTCTGTCCCTTTCTCTTCTCTGCACTGCTGCTTCTGACTCCTGATACAACTTCCCAATATCCATTCATTCCTCATTCTCACTGGGTTTATAGTTCTGTGTAACTGTCATTGTGTCTGTCCCTTTCTCTTCTCTGCACTGCTGCCTCTGACTCCTGATACAACTTCCCAATATCCATTCATTCCTCATTCTCACTGGGTTTATAGTTCTGTGTAACTGTCATTGTGTCTGTCCCTTTCTCTGCACTGCTGCTTCTGACTCCTGATACAACTTCCCAATATCCATTCATTCCTCATTCTCACTGGCAGCTAATACAAGTATATACATATCTCAAGCCCACTAGATGCCTCATTTTTGGAATCATCAAAGACATAAGTGCTTTGCCCTGCACAGGCCTATATACAGTATATATATATATATATATATTTGTGTCCCAAGCAAAGAACAAAATAGCAAGACAGCAGGGAGTGAGTGCACACGCATACATATGTGTCCTGGGCACGGAATACTCCAGTATCTTATCCCAACTCCCATCAGAACTTGGCTGGTACCAGGATGTGGTTGCCATGGGGACACTAATCTTTATCCTCGGTGCCTTCTTAGCAATCTGGCACACTGGTCACAGAGCATCCCCCCCCTGCCCCTCCCCGTTCCCCAGAGGAGGTGGGAGACAAGAGAGAAGGGCATGGGGGGGGGGGTCTGTAGGTTCGGGAGGTGGGATATGCCAGTGGGCAACCAGGAATGTGCCAGGGGAGGGGTGGGTGTCTGTGCCCGGTGGGTGGAGATTTACTGGATTGATCCTGTGCGGTGGTTAAGATTTATACAGCAATCCCACTAATCCTCTTTAGCCGGCAATTGGCTGGATTGGGAATTTGCAGCACCTCCATGTGACAATCCCATCTCTGTCCTGTATATACTGTATCCCCCCTCTCTCTCTCTTTCTCTCTCTCTCTCTCTCTCTCTCTCTGCCCCCATTTCTGTCTCTCTTTATTTCCCCCCAAATCTCTCCCCCCTTTTAATTACCTCTCTCTCCATCTCTTCTTCTCTCACTCTCTCTCTCTCTCTCTCACCTTTAAATCTTCTCTCTATCTCTCTCTTTCTCCCCATGTCTCTCTCATGCTGTCCTTCTGTATCAGAACCCACACTGCCCTGTCTGTCTCTCTTATCTATCTAAGCTCTCTCGTTAACAAATATTTCTCTCTATAGTATCTACCAATCATCTCTATATCCATCAATCCATCTATCTATCTATCTATCTATCTATCTATCTATCTATCTCTCTATTATTTATCTATCTATTATCTATCTATCTGTCTGTCTGTCTATCTATCTATCTATCTATCTATCTATCTATCTATCTATCTATATCTATCTATCATCTATCTATCTCTCTTATATCTATCTATTTATTTATTTATCCATCCATTATCTATATATCTCGCTAGCTATTTGTCATGTATTTTGCATCCATTTATATAGCAAAATATAGCCAGCATGGCAGCTTCTCGTGTTCAGGCCACTAACGGGTTGGGTCTTTACAAATGACAAGACAAAGTAGACGGGCGCTTGAATATTCATATCAGGATTCACCTCCCATTACCCCAAACACTCCAACTTTTCCATTAACCCAGACGGAAAGAACACGAGGTTCATTTATTCTTGAGGTTTCCATCGTCAATAATGTCTATCTACCAATCTATCTATCTATCTATCTATCTATCTATCTATTATCTATCTATATCTATCTATCTATCTATCTATCTATTATCTATATCTATCTATCTATCTATCTATATCTATCTATCTATCTATCTATCTATCTATCTCTCTATATCTATCTATCTAGCTATTATCTATATCTATCTATCTATCTATCTATATCTATCTATCTATCTATCTATCTATCTCTATCTATCTATCTATCTATCTATCTATCTATCTATCTATCTATCTATCTCTATCTATCTATCTATCTATCTATCTATATCTATCTATCTATCTATCTCTATCTATCTATCTATCTATCTATATCTATCTATTATCTATCTATCTATCTATCTATCTCTATCTATCTATCTATCTATCTATCTATCTATCTATCATCTATCTATCTATCTATCTCTCTATCTATCTATCTATCTATCTATCTATCTATCTATCTATTATCTATCTATCTATCTATCTATCTATCATCTATCTATCATCTATCTATATCTATCTATCTATCCATTATGTATATATCTCATTAGCTATTTGTCACGTATTCTGCATCCATGTATATGTTTGTGGATCTATCTTCCAGTTTTCCCCCACAAACTATTGTAAAATATTTAATTGCTGCAACTACAAAGACAGAATAACCTTTATTTCCCCAGAGAAACAACAGTTAGAAAAAAGGCCGTGTTCAGTACAATGGGAAATATCTATAATCCTTTCTGTATTCCACAAACGTACAGAGACTCTCACATTTCTTAGAGGAATCTTTTATATCCTGGAATATATTTCCAGTTACTATTTAAAGGTGTCAAAAAACAAAAAGGTTCATCTCTGCATTATCCTGAAACCCAGATATACACCATCCTATCCACAACAAGGAGTATCATTTTATAACAGACTGGAAGTATAAACAGTTCAGTTAAAGAGCCAGAGGTCATGATAAGGATAATGGCACAGCAGGTGGTACTGGTATCTACATACACCGCTAATCCCACATATCCTCCCCCTTTCACAGCAAAGAGGTGCATCATGTACAACAGCTACTATAGACACCATCTCTCCCTACTATACCTTCTATCCCACAGTCACACTCCCTTCCCAGAGACTATTATCCCACTGTTACTATAGACACCATCTCTCCCTACTATACCTGCTATCCCACAGTCACACTCCCTTCCCAGAGACTATTATCCCACTGTTACTATAGACACCATCTCTCCCTACTATACCTTCTATCCCACAGTCACACTCCCTTCCCAGAGACTATTATCCACTGTTACTATAGACACCATCTCTCCCTACTATACCTGCTATCCCACAGTCACACTCCCTTCCCAGAGACTATTATCCACTGTTACTATAGACACCATCTCTCCCTACTATACCTGCTATCCCACAGTCACATTCCCTTCCCAGAGACTATTATCCACTGTTACTATAGACACCATCTCTCCCTACTATACCTGCTATCCCACAGTCACACTCCCTTCCCAGAGACTATTATCCACTGTTACTATAGGCACCATCTCTCCCTACTATACCTGCTATCCCACAGTCACACTCCCTTCCCAGAGACTATTATCCACTGTTACTATAGGCACCATCTCTCCCTACTATACCTGCTATCCCACAGTCACACTCCCTTCCCAGAGACTATTATCCACTGTTACTATAGACACCATCTCTCCCTACTATACCTGCTATCCCACAGTCACACTCCCTTCCCAGAGACTATTATCGACTGTTACTATAGGCACCATCTCTCCCTACTATACCTGCTATCCCACAGTCACACTCCCTTCCCAGAGACTATTATCCCACTGTTACTATAGGCACCATCTCTCCGTACTATACCTGCTATCCCACAGTCACACTCCCTTCCCAGAGACTATTATCGACTGTTACTATAGGCACCATCTCTCCCTACTATACCTGCTATCCCACAGTCACATCCCTTCCAAGAGACTATTATCCACTGTTACTATAGGCACCATCTCTCCCTACTATACCTGCTATCCCACAGTCACACTCCCTTCCCAGAGACTATTATCCCACTGTTACTATAGGCACCATCTCTCCCTACTATACCTGCTATCCCACAGTCACACTCCCTTCCCAGAGACTATTATCCACTGTTACTATAGGCACCATCTCTCCGTACTATACCTGCTATCCCACAGTCACACTCCCTTCCCAGAGACTATTATCCCACTGTTACTATAGGCACCATCTCTCCCTACTATACCTGCTATCCCACAGTCACACTCCCTTCCCAGAGACTATTATCCACTGTTACTATAGGCACCATCTCTCCCTACTATACCTGCTATCCCACAGTCACACGCCCTTCCCAGAGACTTTTATCCACTGTTACTATAGGCACCATCTCTCCCTACTATACCTGCTATCCCACAGTCACACTCCCTTCCCAGAGACTATTATCCACTGTTACTATAGACACCATCTCTCCCTACTATACCTGCTATCCCACAGTCACACGCCCTTCCCAGAGACTATTATCCCACTGTTACTATAGGCACCATCTCTCCCTACTATACCTGCTATCCCACAGTCACACTCCCTTCCCAGAGACTATTATCCACTGTTACTATAGACACCATCTCTCCCTACTATACCTGCTATCCCACAGTCACACTCCCTTCCCAGAGACTATTATCCCACTGTTACTATAGGCACCATCTCTCCCTACTATACCTGCTATCCCACAGTCACACTCCCTTCCCAGAGACTATTATCCCACTGTTACTATAGGCACCATCTCTCCCTACTATACCTGCTATCCCACAGTCACACTCCCTTCCCAGAGACTATTATCCCACTGTTACTATAGGCACCATCTCTCCCTACTATACCTGCTATCCCACAGTCACACTCCCTTCCCAGAGACTATTATCCACTGTTACTATAGACACCATCTCTCCCTACTATACCTGCTATCCCACAGTCACACTCCCTTCCCAGAGACTATTATCCACTGTTACTATAGACACCATCTCTCCCTACTATACCTGCTATCCCACAGTCCCATCTCACGCAAATTTACTGTTATACCCAGGATTCTGAAATAAAAACTAAAGGGTGGAACTTATTTGCACAATGATTTTTACACAACTGTCACACACACACTATCACCATAGAGTATTCCTGGAGCCATATGGTTTATGCTGCTGCTACTTCTTTGTTGATAACACCCTGCCCCCTTGTAGCTTTGGACACTTGTCAAGCCATGGACGGAGAGTAACAGGAGACCCCGGTGTTGTTGTATTTCCAACAACTTCACCTCATTGTGCACGTGATGTAGTCTCTCCCCACTATATTATGTATTCAAGGAACCAGTTCTGTGTGACCATCAATTTGAATGTAAATGAAGTGTGTGTTCAATTTACAGGACACAATGTAATTACTGCTCCGTACAACTGGGATAAAGTATAAGGGTTAGTTCACACAAGGAGATTGGGGAGATTTTGTCACCTGGCGATTTATCGCCTCTTCTTCTGGGCGATAATCTCCCCGAACTGCATCCTCGTGTTTTTCCATCCACTATAATGAAAAGTCACCTGCGCTAAAGCACATGTGGTGCGGAGTTTTCCCAAGTCACATGAAGTTTCCTCGTCTTCCTCGTTCTTGCTGAGATGGGAAGAACCTGACTGCACAGAGCCCTAACCTCAACCCAACTGAACCCATGTGCAGTGTCGGACTGGGATGCCAGGGGCCCACCAGAAAACCTTAGACCGTGGGGCCACCAGAAAACCTTAGACCGTGGGGCCACCAGAAAACCTTAGAACATGGGGCCACCAGAAAACCTTAGACCATGGGGCCACCAGAAAACCTTAGACCATGGGGCTACCAGAAAACCTTAGACCGTGGGGCCACCAGAAAACCTTAAACTGTGGGGCCACCATAAAAACATAGACCATGGGGCCACCAACAAAACTTAGACTGTGGGCCCTTTCTAAATTATTATACCTCCTCTCCTCACTCCTCAAACCTTATATAGAACCTCCAAGTCTACTATATCTTCTTACTCTATTCTTCCATTATTAAGCATGTTTTTCCCATCAAGAAATTGGGAATGACCATGAAATTGGCCAAATGGTTAGAAGCAAGAGGCCCACTGACACCTGGTATCCCAGTGGTCCAGTCCAACACTGCCCATGTGGGATTAAATGAAACCCTAACTGTGAGCCTGATCCCCAACATCAGTGTCCAACCTCACTAATGTTCTTGTGGCTGAATGGAAGCAACTCCCAGCAACAATGTTCCAACATCTAGTGGGAACTTTCTCTCAAGCACTGGGGCAGTTATAGCAGCAAAGGAAGGGGCAATTCACCTGAACCCATGTGGGATGAATTGGAACCCCAACTGTGAGCCTGATCCCCATCATCAGTGCCCAATATCACTAATGCTCTTGTGGCTGAACTAGTGATGGGCAAATCTGTCCCATTTTGCTTCTCCAAAAAATTTGCGAAACACATTGAATTCAATGGGCGTCAAAATAATTTTGACACACATCAATTTTGACCTTTGTGACTATTTTGTCCAAGTAAGTCAATGGGCGTCCGAATAATTTTGATGTGTGACAAATTTTATGAGTGTGACAATTTCCAAGTTCCAATCTTTTTTGACACGCACATTTTTGCCTGCCGGGATTAAATGGAAAAAAAACTGTGAGCCTGATCCCCAACATCTGTGCCCAACCTCACTAATGATCTTGTGGCTGAATGGAAGCAACTCCCAGCACCAATGTTCCAACATCTAGTGGGACCTTCCCAGAAGAGTAGGGGCAGTTATAGCAGCAAAGGGAGGAGCAACTCAACTGAGCCCATGTGGGATTAATTGGAACCCCAACTGTGAGCCTGATCCCCAACATCAGTGCCCAACCTCACTAATGCTCTTGTGGCTGAATGGAAGCATCTCCCAGCAACAACTTCCAGCAACAATGTTCCAACATCTAGCAGGAACCTTCCCAGAAGAGATGGGGCAGTTATAGCAGCAAAGGGAGGGGTAACCAAACTGAACCCCTGTAGGATTAATTGTAACCCCAACTGTGAGCTTGATCCCCAACACCAGTGTCCAACCTCACTAATGTTCTTGTGGCTGAATGGAAGCAACAATGTTCCAACATCTAGTGGGAACCTTCCCAGAAGAGTAGGGGCAGTTATAGCAGCAAAGGGAAGGGCATCCCAACTGGGATGAATTGGAACCCCGACTGTGATCCGGTCCCCAACATCATTGCCCAACCTCACTAATGTTCTTGTGGCTGAATGGAAGCAACTCCCAACAACAATGTTCCAACATCTAGTGGGAACCTTCCCAGAAGAGTAAGGGCAGTTATAGCAGCAAATGAAGGGGGCCCACATCTTAAGGTGGCCATACACGGGCCGATAAAAGCTGCCGACAGACCAAGTCGGCAGCTTATTGGCCCGTGTATGGGGGCCCCCGACGGGCTTCCCCGATCGAGATCGGATGGGGTTAAAAATCCCGTCGGATCGCAGCCGCATCTGTTCGTTGATGCGGTCCCGCGATCCGACCGCCCGTTTGGCGAACGCTAGGATCCGATCGTTGGGCCCTAGGGCCCACGATCGGATCACCCCGATATTGCCCACCTCAAGGTGGGCATATCGGAGGGAGATCCGCTCGTTTGGCGACATCGCCAAACGAGCGGATCTATCCGTGTATGGCCACCTTAACTAATGCCCTTGGTTTGAGAATGAAAATGTTGGACAGGCAGGGTCCCCATAATTTTGGCCATGTAGAGTTAGTATAAAGGTATACAGTACCGTTCAATAGCTTGTAAGGGTACAATGAGGATGGAAGAGGGGGTAAGGGAGAGGTGTAGTAGCAGATGGGTAATAAAAGGATAACATAGTGACAATACATTTCCCATTGTAGCCACATCTGCCCTTGAGTTGGAGGAGGGAGCTTGGCATTATCAGGGCAGATGGTGGAATCCACACCCCACAATACTGTAACCCTAATACCTGGGGCAAGGGGGCAGATCCTTATCTTTTTGCTTTCCTTTGAAGCCCAATGTCAGGGGGGCTGCAAATACGTAAAACGCGCGTCTACGATCCCGGCAACAAAAGTACTAAAGTTAGTGCTGCGAGAGCGTCAATCTGCTCGGCGCGGAAACATCTGTCTCTTTTCTTTTTACAGCAGCAAACGTG
The DNA here is from genome assembly GCF_017654675.1 of Xenopus laevis. Classification (NCBI taxonomy): domain Eukaryota; kingdom Metazoa; phylum Chordata; class Amphibia; order Anura; family Pipidae; genus Xenopus; species Xenopus laevis. Next base: position 5,532,616 of record NC_054375.1, read on the forward strand.
TGGCTGGGCTATTTATATCGCTTGTATCCCATTCGTCCGCGCTGTATTTACTGTATCACCGTGACGGAAATATAGCATTTCGGGAGGTTAAATGGCTGCTGCTCTCTATGAACGTTACGGAAATATAGTGAGGTTTGGTGCCGTAAAAATAGCTATTTGCTGTTTATACATAAGGGTGGGAGCTGCCATATTAGTTTCCTAGACAATAAAGTATGATGCTTATTTACGAGAATGTCACATACAGACTGTTGTGTCTCCCCGGCTGTTTACACACTGGTCTCTTTATTTGAATGACAGTTATTTTCTTTCTTAACCGCTTGGGTCTTTCAGCAGCGTCTCAAAGGCATCAGTAAATGGAGGCCCTTTAGGTACTATTATTATCTTATATTTATAGAGCGCTGACACATTTACACAGCACTTTACTGAGATTATACATCATTCACATCAGTCATTTCTTCAGCTAAGAATCCCAACAATGGTTGAAGGTTAAGAGCAAATTTAGGGGACTGTTCCTGCTGAATTGTGCTTAGTACAGGGAATACCTATGCTGTCATAGTTTTATGTGATCTCTCTGTACAGACTATGAGCAAACGTAGGGGACTGTTCCTGCTGAATTGTGCTTAGTACAGGGAATACCTATGCTGCCATAGTTTTATGGGATCTCTCTGCACAGACAATGAGCAAACTTAGGGGACTGTTCCTGCTGAATTGTGCTTAGTACAGGGAATACCTATGCTGCCATAGTTTTATGGGATCTCTCTGTACAGACTATGAGCAAATTTAGGGGACTGTTCCTGCTGAATTGTGCTTAGTACAGGGAATACCTATGTTGCTACAGTTTTATGTTATCTCTCTGTACAGACTATGAGCAAACTTAAGGGACTGTTCCTGCTGAATTATGCTTAGTACAGGGGAATACCTATGCTGTCATAGTTTTATGGGATCTCTCTGTACAGACAATGAGCAAACTTAGGGGACTGTTCCTGCTGAATTGTGCTTAGTACAGGGGGATACCTATGCTGCTATAGTTTTATGTTATCTCTCTGTACAGACTATGAGCAAACTTAAGGGACTGTTCCTGCTGAATTGTGCTTAGTACAGGGGAATACCTATGCTGTCATAGTTTTATGGGATCTCTCTGTACAGGCTATGAGTAAATTTAGGGACTGTTCCTGCTGAATTATGCTTAGTACAGGGGAATACCTATGCTGTCATAGTTTTATGGGATCTCTCTGTACAGGCTATGAGCAAACTTAGGGACTGTTCCTGCTGAATTGTGCTTAGTTCAGGGAATACCTATGCTGCCATAGTTTTATGGGATCTCTCTGTACAGACTATGAGCAAACTTAGAGGCTGTTCCTGCTGAATTGTGCTTAGTACAGGGGAATACCTATGCTGCCATAGTTTTATGGGATCTCTCTGTACAGACTATGAGGAAACTTAGGGGACTGTTCCTGCTGAATTGTGCTTAGTACAGGGAATACCTATGCTGCCATAGTTTTATGAGATATCTCTGTACAGACTATGAGCAAACTTAAGGGACTGTTCCTGCTGAATTGTGCTTAGTTCAGGGAATACCTATGCTGCTATAGTTTTATGTTATCTCTCTGTACAGACTATGAGCAAACTTAGAGGCTGTTCCTGCTGAATTGTGCTTAGTACAGGGGAATACCTATGCTGCCATAGTTTTATGGGATCTCTCTGTACAGACTATGAGCAAACTTAGGGACTGTTCCTGCTGAATTGTGCTTAGTACAGGGCAATACCTATGCTGCCATAGTTTTATACAGTTTTATAGTTTTATACAGGGGCCAATGTGAATTTGGGGGTGCATCGCATTTTTTCATGCTTTTCCTTCCTTCCATACAACGCCCCATATGTGTGTGCAGAGCATGTATTACTGCCTTGACCCCTGCCTATAAAAATGAGGCTCTGGCTTTCTGCCATAGATACTTCAGCGATCCCCTATATTAAATCCCCATCTTTGGAGACCACTCCTTGTCCCATGGGAAATGAGAGCTTATGTGTCCACGGAAGAGGGAACAGAATAAAACCAATCTCTCCTCCTACAGCCTATGTAGCATGGCAGCCTCCGCACTGGGCGATACACTGTGCGATACGTTAGGCGATACATTGACGATACACTGGGTGATACACTGGGCGATACATTGAGCGATACGTTAGGTGATACAATGGGTGATACACTGGGCGATACATTGGGCAATACAATGGGTGATACACTGGGCGATACATTGGACTGTACACTGGGCGATTCAATGGGCGATACATTGGACGATACACTGTGCGATACGTTGGGCGATATGTTGGGCGATACACTGGGTGATACATTGGACAATACACTGGGCGATACATTGGACAATACACTGGGTGATACGTTGGGTGATACATTGGGCGATACACTGGTCGATACAGTGGATGATTCATTGGACAATATACTGGGCGATACGTTGGGCGATACGTTGGCTATACAATGGGTGATACACTGGGCGATACACTGGGCGATATGTTGGGTGATACAATGGGTGATAAGTGGGACAGACCTACATAGAACAACTCATTCATACTCATAGAAAGGCAGCGAATGGAGCCTACTAGACTTTGCAGGACCCTTTTATATAAAGTAAGAAGGTCCAACCTGTGTCCCTACAAATCCCCAACACCCACTGACAGCCCTATTGTTGCCATCTGGTCCTACTGTATTCTGTCTCCATCAGGTGTTACTGTTGATATTTTGCCCTACTGTCCCACATTTTCCATCCGACTGTTACTGCTGTTATCTAACCCTACTGTCTCCATCAAGTCCTACTGTTGCTTTATTGCCCTACTGTCTCCATCAGGTCCTACTTTTGATATATTGCCTTACTGTCTCCATCAGGTCCTACTGTTGCTTTCTTGCCCTACTGTCTCCATCAGGTCCTACTTTTGCTATATCGCCTTACTGTCTCCATCAGGTCCTACTGTTGCTATGTTACCCTACTGTCTCCATCAGGTCCTACTGTTGCTATGTTATCCTACTGTCTCCATTAGGTCCTACTGTTGCTTTCTTGCCCTACTGTCTCCATCAGGTTCTACTGTTGCTTAGGTTATATTGTTGCTTTCTTGCCTTACTGTTTCCATCAGGTCATACTTTTGCTTTCTTGCCCTACTGTCTCCATCAGGTCTACTGTTGCTTTTTTGCCCTACTATCTCCATCAGGTCCTACTGTTGCTTTCTTGCCCTACTGTCTCCATCAGGTCCTACTGTTGCTTTATGCCCTACTGTCTCCATCAGGTCCTACTGTTGCTTTCTTGCCCTACTGTCTCCATCAGGTCCTACTGTTGCTTTCTTGCCCTACTGTCTCCATCAGGTCCTACTGTTGCTTTCTTGCCCTAATGTATCCATCTGGGCTGTCTGTCCCATCTTGCCAACTGTCTCCATCAGTTCATAAGTTGCTCTACTGTTCTACTACACTCATCAACCCTAACCCTACTGTTGACATCTTGCCATTCTATCCTTCTTTCTCCATCAAGTCCTGCTGTTGCTACATTACCCTACTGTCCCCATCAGGTCCTACTGTTATTAAATTGCCCTATTGTTCTATCAGGTTGTATTGTTGCTATGTTTCCCTACTGTTTCCATCAGCTTTTAAAGTTACTATCTTGCTCTATTGTCACACTGTCTTCATGTAGTTTTACTTTTGCTTTCCTGCCCTACTTTCTACTATCTCCTCTATCTGTCTCCATCTGGATCTATCTTGTCCTGCTGTCTCCATCATGTCTAATGTTGCTAGTTGGCCCTTCTGTCTCCATTAGGTCCTGCTGTTGATAGATTGCTCTTCTGGTCTACTACCTTCATCAACCCTAAACCTACTGCTGCCATCTTGCCATTCTGTACTACTTTCTCCATCCAGTCCTACTTTTGCTAGATTGCCCTACAGTCTCCATCAGGTCCTACTATTAAAGATTCTACTGTTGCTATGTTTCCCTACTGTTTCCATCAGCTTCTAATGCTGCTATCTTGCCTTATTGACATACTGTCTCCATGTGGTCTTACTGTTGCTTTCTTTCACTATTTTCTACTATGTCTTTCTGGTCCAGCCGCTGATATTTTGCTATACTATCTCCATCTTTTTCTATCTTGTCCTACTGTCTCCATCAGGTCTTAACATTGCTATGGGACCCACTCTCTCCTTCAGTTCCTACTGTTTCTTTCTTGCCCTACTCTCTCCATCAGTTCCTACTGTTGCTTTCTTGCCCTACTGTCTCCATTAGGTCCTACTGTTGCTTTCTTGTCCTACTGTCTCCATTAGGTTCTACTGTTGCTTAGGTTATATTGTTGCTTTCTTGCCTTACTGTTTCCATCAGGTCATACTTTTGCTTTCTTGCCCTACTGTCTCCATCAGGTCTACTGTTGCTTTTTTGCCCTACTATCTCCATCAGGTCCTACTGTTGCTTTCTTGCCCTACTGTCTCCATCAGGTTCTACTGTTGCTTAGGTTATATTGTTGCTTTCTTGCCTTACTGTTTCCATCAGGTCATACTTTTGCTTTCTTGCCCTACTGTCTCCATCAGGTCTACTGTTGCTTTTTTGCCCTACTATCTCCATCAGGTCCTACTGTTGCTTTCTTGCCCTACTGTCTCCATCAGGTCCTACTGTTGCTTTATGCCCTACTGTCTCCATCAGGTCCTACTGTTGCTTTCTTGCCCTACTGTCTCCATCAGGTCCTACTGTTGCTTTCTTGCCCTACTGTCTCCATCAGGTCCTACTGTTGCTTTCTTGCCCTAATGTATCCATCTGGGCTGTCTGTCCCATCTTGCCAACTGTCTTTCTGGTCCAGCCGCTGATATTTTGCTATACTATCTCCATCTTTTTCTATCTTGTCCTACTGTCTCCATCAGGTCTTAACATTGCTATGGGACCCACTCTCTCCTTCAGTTCCTACTGTTTCTTTCTTGCCCTACTCTCTCCATCAGTTCCTACTGTTGCTTTCTTGCCCTACTGTCTCCATTAGGTCCTACTGTTGCTTTCTTGTCCTACTGTCTCCATTAGTTCCTACTGTTGCTATGTGGCCCTACTGTCTCCATCAGTTCCTACTGTTGCTATGTGGCCCTACTGTCTCCATCAGTTCCTACTGTCTCCATCAGTTCCTACTGTTGCTATGTGGCCCTACTGTCTCCATCAGTTCCTACTGTCTCCATAAGTCCTACTGTTGCTGTGTGGCCATATTGTTTCCATCAGGTCCAAATGTTGCTAACTCACCTTGCCTTAAAGAGTGCATCACTCATTAAACCTAAAATTATAGGAGTAATTTACTTAAGTTAAATTGACTTACTGCCCTTTATCTCCTAACAAAGATTCAGTGAAACCTACCCGCACTGACTCTGCACAGAAAGCCTAATTAATCTGCATAGTTGCATTTATTCCCATGAATATGTCAGAAATGCTGATTTCCGTAGATATTTTCAAACCATATTGGGGTAGTCGACATGGCAGTGCCTTTGGGAACCTCTGGGAAGGGAGGGGGGATTATATTCCAGAGGACACGCAATGTTGGTTGGATAGAGAGCGCCATGCCTCACTGATCCTTCTCTCTAACAGACAGCAGAGTTTCCTTCTGCCTCGCCAGGGGCCCTAAGCGCGGTCACATGGGGCCGGGAGCCTGGCGGCGGTTGATTTGGATTGGAGAAACTGTCTTAACAAGCATATCCCCAGCTCCCACTGATATAACTGCTCTATAAATATTGCGGAGCTGCATCTAATTTCCATCTTCTTCTAGATTGTAAGCTCTATTGAGCAGGGACCTCTTCCCCTCCTGTAATTGTTTATTTTGTATGGCCTCCCTTCAATCGTACAGCGCTGCTGAATGTGCTGGGATCTTATAAATACACGTTAATAAGCATAACACTGTAATTTAGCTTAAAATGGAACCTCTCTCAGCTATTTGAGGAGCATATTCCATGGTCATGGGAAAGCCTGAAGAGGAGGAAGCCATCTAATAAGAACTCACTCCACTACTCCCAGCCTTATTAGGCTCCACCACACCCCATGTTCTCAAGGTCTGCTACCCCTGCTAAGGCTATAAGAAATTTCATGTAAGTTGGCTGCTCTATCTACTACTTTTTTGCAGTTGGTCCTCTTAACCATTGGGTTGTGATTGATTTTATTGCCTGCAGGTTGTCTCTTGACTCACCTATTCCTAAGTTGGTTGCACGCATGTTCTACTCACAGTAGATTGTTTCCCAATCAAGAACTGATCTCAATCTACTACTGGCCTTCAAGCTGTTTGTAGGGGTTTTGAGACCACAGGTTGAGAGTCAAGAGACATCTCCACATTAGGCAAAGACATATGTTATGTGGGGGGCATCCTCTGCGCTGTGAAAGTGGAATGGTGGCATTTAATGAATGAGCTCACGTCTACGCACGCAATGGAGAACCAAACACTGAATCGACATGGGCGTGAGTCAAGCTATTTCTGCTCAGTAATCCAAGAACGCAGAAGACAGACAACACCGCACTCAAGGTCACTCTCTATAAATAGCTGCGGAATCAGGTTGTACATTGCCCTCTTGGTGTCACAGAACAATAATGATATTTTTGGGGACATCTGATCTCAGGCCAACCCCCGTAGGGCCCCTCGGATTGTGTTTTAATGTCACTGGGCCACGTATTTTACCCAATGACATTTTTATTTGCTATACAACTACCAAAGCACAAATATGAGAGGCTAGGGGAGCAGGGGCTACAAATATCAAAAGGGGCCACCCATGCAAGGTATGGAGACCCTAGGGATGTAGACCAATGAAATTCTGTACCACGGTTGAGGGTTACAAAAAAGCCCATAGAGCCCATAGAAACACATAGTAGTAGAACTGCCATTGGGGGTACAGGAGGCTTCTCCAGTCAGGGGCCCTGAGAGATTTGAAACTGTGGCTAATGGGCTATGGAGGAGTGAGGCTTGAGGACAGGGCTTGGGTAGAGGACCAATATAATGGGTGACCATGTGTCCGTGGGTGTTTTCTTTTTCATTGGTGCCTCATTCCATTTGAGCAGAGCCCACCACCTAGGAGGCCAAAGTGACTGATGGATGGAGGGTCCTGCTAGTGCCCCATGATTACTGATGGAAGCCCTACACAATAGGGCTGTATAACTAAACCCATAGGTTCAAAACTGGATGGATGGCCCTGCTAGGGGCCCATGATAACTGATGGAAGCCCTAAACAATAAGGCTCAATTACTAAACCCATGGGTGCAAAACTGGATGGAGGACCCTGCTAGGGCCCCATGATTACTGATGGCAGCCCTACACAATAGGGCTCAATTACTAAATTTGTGGGTGCAAAACTGGATGGAGGGCCCTGCTAGGGCCCCATGATTACTGATGGCAGCCCCATACAATAAGGCTCAATTACTAAATCTGTGGGTGCAAAACTGGATGGAGGGCCCTGCTAGGACCCCACGATTACTGATAGCAGCCCTACACAATAAGGCTCAATTACTAAACCCATGGGTGCAAAACTGGATGGAGGGCCCTGCTATGACCCCCTCGACTCCTGACAGCAGCCCTACACAATAAGGCTCAATTACTAAACTCATTGGTGCAAAATTGCATGACTTTAGGACCCATCCTCTGAGCACTTGCACCCATAAGATCTGGTGCACTTTGCACTGAAGCCCTGAACTCGATTGGCCAGCACAGGGCACTCGTAGCACCTTAAGTCCATTGGCACTGCCTAACATGAATGGGAATACTCCCAGACCACCTGTCATGAATACAACAGAGCCAAATGCAGGCAGGGCTGTATTCATGGGGAGGGCACAGAATAGAGACCTAGAGCCTATGGGATCATACTGTGGGTGAAATGTAAAAAACAGGGTACATCGTATTAGGGTTAATACACACAGTGGGGCTCATTTATAAACACTGGGCAAATTTGCCCCAGGGCAGTAACCCATAGCAACCAATCAGTGATTAGCTTTTTTTCAGTCAGCTGCAGGTTGAACACTGAAAGCAATCATCTGATTGGTTGCCATGGGCTACTGCAAATTTGTCCAATGTTTATAAATGCCATTTACTGTCTCATACTAACAATGGTTATATAGAAATCGCTCAACCTTCCTGAGACCCCCCACCCCCGGCCTCCGTGCCGTAGAGCTGACAACAGACTGTCACATCTCGTTGAGCATATTTACAAGTTAAACGAGCTCCGCGCTCCAGCGAGAAACATCAGCCGCATCCACCTGCAGCCACAGTGATTGGAGCCCGGCCGGGAATCGATATTTGGGATCCAATTACACGGAGTGAAGTCACAATGGAGAGCGACACTCTTGTACCAATTCATATTTAATGGAGCCAGAGAATTATCCTAAATCAACATCACAGCTAATGCCCAGGATAGGGTGCTTTCCATTAGCCAAGCCGAGTTAACTAACACTCATATCTAATTAGTTACTTTTTCCGAGTAACAGCTCACGGCACTAACCAGTTAACAATAATTAATTAATAAGCTATGGGTGTAGCTCACTAATCACTGTGCCCCATGCACTGCAGCATACATACATAACATTCCTTCTCTGTATATTTGTATTTATACATATCGGAGGAGGTGCCATATTGATTCCCTTAGACAGTATAGTATGAGGGTATAGCTTATTGTGTGCCCAGAACATTCCTTCTCTGTATATTTGTATTTATACATATGGGAAGGAGGAGGTGCCATATTGATTCCCTTAGACAGTACAGTATGAGGGTATAGCTTATTGTGTGCCCAGAACATTCCTTCTCTGTGTATTTGTATTTATACATATGGGAGGAGGAGGTGCCATATTGATTCCCTTAGACAGTATAGTATGAGGGTATAGCTTATTGTGTGCCCAGAACATTCCTTCTCTGTATATTTGTATTTATACATATGGGAGGAGGTGCCATATTGATTCCCTTAGACAGTACAGTATGAGGGTATAGCTTATTGTGTGCCCAGAACATTCCTTCTCTGTGTATTTGTATTTATACATATGGGAGGAGGAGGTGCCATATTGATTCCCTTAGACAGTACAGTATGAGGGTATATCTTATTGTGTGCCCAGAACATTCCTTCTCTGTATATTTGTATTTATACATATGGGAGGAGGTGCCATATTGATTCCCTTAGACAGTACAGTATGAGGGTATAGCTTATTGTGTGCCCAGAACATTCCTTCTCTGTATATTTGTATTTATACATATGGGAGGAGGAGGTGCCATATTGATTCCCTTAGACAGTACAGTATGAGGGTATAGCTTATTGTGTGCCCAGAACATTCCTTCTCTGTATATTTATATTTATTCATATGGTAAGGAGCTGCCATAGTGTTTCTATTAGATAGTACAGTATGAATAATCGGGCTCTGACACCACTATATGTATATGCATGATGGCTGGGATCCACTAAACGGTCACTTTAGTTTATGTGCTGAGAGCGGCAGCAGCGGCATTGACCGTATTTAGCTCTAAATGAAGATTACAGTGTTTCATTCACTCAATGGGAAATTCATTTAGCCAAAACTATCATTAACTTTCATTTGTGAGTGAATGGCAGATACTCGCAATACCTATAATTCAGCAAATTTCCCTGCCGAACTGTGCTTAGTACAGGGAATACCTATGCTGCCATAGTTTTATGGGATCTCTCTGTACAGACTATGAGCAAACTTAGGGGACTGTTCCTGCTGAATTGTGCTTAGTACAGGGAATACCTATGCTGCCATAGTTTTATGGGATCTCTCTGTACAGACTATGAGCAAACTTAGGGGACTGTTCCTGCTGAATTGTGCTTAGTACAGGGAATACCTATGCTGCCATAGTTTTATGGGATCTCTCTGTACAGACTATGAGCAAACTTAGGGGCTGTTCCTGCTGAATTGTGCTTAGTACAGGGAATACCTATGCTGCCATAGTTTTATGGGATCTCTCTGTAGAGACTATGAGCAAACTTAGGGGACTGTTCCTGCTGAATTGTGCTTAGTACAGGGAATACCTATGCTGCCATAGTTTTATGGGATCTCTCTGTACAGACTATGAGCAAACTTAGGGGCTGTTCCTGCTGAATTGTGCTTAGTACAGGGAATACCTATGCTGCCATAGTTTTATGGGATCTCTCTGTACAGACTATGAGCAAACTTAGGGACTGTTCCTGCTGAATTGTGCTTAGTACAGGGAATACCTATGCTGCCATAGTTTTATGGGATCTCTCTGTACAGACTATGAGCAAACTTAGGGGACTGTTCCTGCTGAATTGTGCTTAGTACAGGGAATAGCTATGCTGCCATAGTTTTATGGGATCTCTCTGTACAGACTATGAGCAAACTTAGGGGACTGTTCCTGCTGAATTGTGCTTAGTTCAGGGAATACCTATGCTGTCATAGGTTTATGGGATCTCTCTGTACAGACTATGAGCAAACTTATGGACTGTCCCTGCTGAATTGTGCTTAGTACAGGGGAATACCTATGCTGCCATAGTTTTATGGTATCTCTCTTTACAGGCTATGAGCAAACTTAGGGACTGTTCCTGCTGAATTGTGCTTAGTACAGGGAATACCTATGCTGCTATAGTTTTATGGGATCTCTCTGTACAGACTATGAGCAAACTTATGGGCTGTCCCTGCTGAATTGTGCTTAGTACAGGGAATACCTATGCTGCCATAGTTTTATGGGATCTCTCTGTACAGACTATGAACAAACTTAGGGGACTGTTCCTGCTGAATTGTGCTTAGTACAGGGAATACCTATGCTGCTATCGTTTTATGGGATCTCTCTGTACAGACTATGAGCAAACTTATGGGCTGTCCCTGCTGAATTGTGCTTAGTACAGGGAATACCTATGCTGCCATAGTTTTATGGGATCTCTCTGTACAGACTATGAACAAACTTAGGGGACTGTTCCTGCTGAATTGTGCTTAGTACAGGGAATACCTATGCTGCTATCGTTTTATGGGATCTCTCTGTACAGACTATGAGCAAACTTAGGGACTGTTCCTGCTGAATTGTGCTTAGTACAGAGGAATACCTATGCTGCTATAGTTTTATGGGATCTCTCTGTACAGACTATGAGCAAACTTATGGGCTGTCCCTGCTGAATTGTGCTTAGTACAGGGAATACCTATGCTGCCATAGTTTTATGGGATCTCTCTGTACAGACTATGCGGAAACTTAGGGGCTGTTCCTGCTGAATTGTGCTTAGTACAGGGAATACCTATGCTGCCATAGTTTTATGGGATCTCTCTGTACAGACTTACATCTTAATATTTCCATTAAAAGATACAAATGAAAGGATTATTGGCTGTGGAACATTTACATGACATTTACATAACAATTTGAGCCGCTCAATATTCTACATCTAATCTCAGGTAAGAGATCTAATGGAAATCATTAAGCTGAACTCCCAAACGAAGTAAATATTTGATGATACATCCAGAGCTGATATCAAACCACAACAGCCAAAGGGAGCAGTGATGGGCAAATTTGCGAAACGCCATTTGTTTTCGTCGCAAGTGTATTCGCCGGCAGCAAAACGCGGGAATTCCCCGCGAATTCGCGCCTGCCGAATAAGTTCGCCAATCACTAAAAGGGAGCGGAGACTGAGATTGGATCCACACAACTCCCAAATACCAACAGGTGGGATCAGTAGGTCCTGAATAAAACTTGTGTGAATGGGAAATTAGATTGTAAGCTCCACTGAGTCAGGGGCTATAATTCCTGTACAGGGCTGCAAAATATGTCATTGCTATTTTATTTATATTATATTCTGTGTGTGTAAATAGGTTATTTTTTTGTTCTCTCCATGGCATCCAACAAAAACTTCAAAGGGCTTCAGATACAAACTTCAAAGGGGCAGAAAATGCTGAAACCTCCCAGCGGGGAAGAAGGAAAATGTGAATTATCTCTGAAAGCAGCAGATCCCAGATCAGAGGTATAAGGAAGATGTAGAAGACAAGGAGGGTTTCATGCTGGGGGGCTTAAAGCAAATAAAGGGGTAAAGAGGAAAGAATGAAGATATCATTAGGCAATGAGGGGAGCAGTCAGGGGGTATTGGCTATATAGGCACCCAAATTCCCTGCACCCATAAAAAGCTGGTTTGGAACCCACAAAGTGGATGTTCATTTGAAAGAAAAACACCCACTTAGGGGCAAATTTACTTAAGGTCGAATATCGAGGGTTAATTAACCCGCGATATTCGACTGACGAATCGAAATCCTTCGAATATCGAAGTCGAAGGATTTACCGCAATTCGTTCGAATCGTTTTTAATCAACCGTTTTTAATCCATCGATCGAAACGATTTTTCTTCGACCAAAAAAACCTTCCCCATAGGCTAACATTGACTTCGGTAGGTTTTAGGTGGCGAAGTAGGGGGTCGAAGTTTTTTATTTAAAGAGACAGTACTTCGACTATCGAATGGTCAAATAGCCGAGCGATTTTTAGTTCGAATCGTTCGATTCGAAGTCGTAGTCGAAGGTCGAAGTAGCCCATTCGATGTTTTTTTCCTCTATTCCTTCACGCGAGCTAAGTAATCGGGCCCCTTAAAGTAGTGACGATGCACAGGCTACGGGGCTGTCCATGGTGCTGACCCCTGTCAGAGAGCTGTCCATGGTGCTGAACTATCACTCACGCTCTCCGAGGTGCTGAAAGGTGAAACAGGTTGGCTTCTCACTATGGGGGCATTAGTAACTCAATAGCAATAGAATATATTCATTAACTGCACTTTCCCTAATACTCAGAACTGGGCTATTTTGATTATTAGTTCATTTAATATAAAAAAAAAAAACAAGCTTTAGCTGTGAACCATAGTAAGCAGCTTGGAGTCTGTGACTCGAACAGTGGGTGGACCTAGAATACTCTGATTGCAGATTACAAGGGGAGGGGCAGAGAGTCTGTGGTTAAAGCAGTGGGTGGGGCTAGAACACTCTAATGGAAACTTAAAGGGGGAGGGGCATGGAGTCTGTGACTCAAGAAGTGGGTGGGACTAGATCACTCATATGGCAGCTTAGGGGTATGTGTAAAGGGAGCCTGTCAATCAAGCAGTGGGAGGGGCTAGAACACTGTAATGGCAACTTACAGGGGTAGGAGCATGGAGTCTGTGACTCAAGCAGTGGGTGGGACTAGGACACTCTAGTTACAGATTAAAGGGGGAGGGGCAGTCTGTGGTTGAAGGGATGGGACTAGAACACTCTGATGGCAGCTTATGGGCGAGTGTAAAGGGAGGCTGTCATTCAAGCAGTGGGTGGGGCTGGAACACTATAATAGCAATTTACAGGGGGAAGGGCAGGGAGTCTGTGACTCAAGCAGTGGGTGGGGCTAGAACACTCAGATGGCAACGTATGGGAGAGTGTAAAGGGAGGCTGTCATTCAAGCAGTGGGTGGGGCTAGAACACTATAATGGCAACTGACAGGGGGAAGGGCAGGGAGTCTGTGACTCAAGCAGTGGGTGGGACCAGAACACTGTGGAGTGTAAAGGGAGGCTGTCAATCAAGCAGTGGGTGGAACTAGAACACTGTAATGGCAATTTACAGAGGGAGGAGCAGGGAGTATGTGACTCATGCAGTGGGTGGGACTAGAACACTCTGGTTGAAGATTAAAGGGGGAGGGGCAGAGAGTCTGTGGTTCATGGGGTGGGACTAGAACACTCAGATGGCATCTTACAGGAGAGTGTAAAGGGAGGCTGTCATTCAAGCAGTGAGTGGGGCTAGAACACTATAATGGCAATTTACAGGGGAAAGGGCATGGAGTCTGTGACTCAAGCAGTGGGTGGGGCTAGAACACTATAATGGCAATTTACAGGGGAAAGGGCATGGAGTCTGTGACTCAAGCAGTGGGTGGGGCTAGAACACTATAATGGCAATTTACAGAGGGAAGGGCAGGGAGTCTGTGACTCAAGCAGTGAGTGGGGCTAGAACACTCAGATGGCAGCTTAGGGGAGAGTATAAAGAGAAGATGTCATTCAAGCAGTGGGTGGGGCTAGAACACTATAATGGCAACTTACAGGGGGAAGGGTAGGGAGTCTGTGACTCAAGCAGTGGGTGGGACCAGAACACTCAGATGGCATCTTACAGTGGAGTTTAAAGGGAGGCTGTCATTCAAGCAGTGGGTGGGGCTAGAATGTAAGTGAAAGAGTGACAGTGTTCCTAAATGGATATTCTGCAACTCTACATCAATTACAATAACATTTTTGTATGTTGGATCAACCTCACACCCGGCAGCGAGTTTTTACTGTGCGTAGTATAAAATAAACCCTATGAATTTATAAGAAAAGCAGCAGATGTTTCCAGCCCCATATCATTTCTTCCCTGAGCTGCTGGTTCCATGTACCAGACTCACCCTCCCCGAGACCTTCCCCAAAATTAATCTGATTATCAAAGAGCAGTTTCTCCTGCAGTTATTTCCCAATCTGCCCCCTCCATTCCTCTCCCCCCCCCCAGCCCCATGTTCTGCGCCGCACTCGCGGGATCTGCCACAATCGCTCCACGTATTTACATTTCTCCGTCTGCAGATCAAAGAACCAGCAGCAATCGGGGAGCTTCAGATATGGTTTCAAAATGATAAAAGGGGAAGTTCTGCCTGACAGCAAATGTACAGAATTCTGTAGAATAATTATATTTGCCTATTTCTCTTGTATTTATATGTTTCATCTGCCAAATTGATTCCCCTAGACAGTACAGTATGAGGGTATAGCTTATTGTGTGCCCAGAACATTCCTTCTCTGTATATTTGTATTTATACATATGGGAGGAGGTGCCATATTGATTCCCTTAGACAGTACAGTATGAGGGTATAGCTTATTGTGTGCCCAGAACATTCCTTCTCTGTATATTTGTATTTATACATATGGGAGGAGGAGGTGCCATATTGATTCCCTTAGACAGTACAGTATGAGGGTATAGCTTATTGTGTGCCCAGAACATTCCTTCTCTGTATATTTGTATTTATACATATGGGAGGAGGAGGTGCCATATTGATTCCCTTAGACAGTACAGTATGAGGGTATATCTTATTGTGTGCCCAGAACATTCCTTCTCTGTATATTTGTATTCATACATATGGGAGGAGGTGCCATATTGATTCCCTTAGACAGTACAGTATGAGGGTATAGCTTATTGTGTGCCCAGAACATTCCTTCTCTGTATATTTGTATTTATACATATGGGAGGAGGAGGTGCCATATTGATTCCCTTAGACAGTACAGTATGAGGGTATAGCTTATTGTGAGCCCAGAACATTCCTTCTCTGTATATTTGTATTTATACATATGGGAGGAGGAGGTGCCATATTGATTCCCTTAGACAGACAGTATGAGGGTATAGCTTATTGTGTGCCCAGAACATTCCTTCTCTGTATATTTGTATTTATACATATGGGAGGAGGGAGGTGCCATATTGATTCCCTTAGACAGTACAGTATGAGGGTATAACTTATTGTGTGCCCAGAACATTCCTTCTCTGTATATTTGTATTTATACATATGGGAGGAGGAGGTGCCATATTGATTCCCTTAGACAGTACAGTATGAGGGTATAGCTTATTGTGTGCCCAGAACATTCCTTCTCTGTATATTTGTATTTATACATATGGGAGGAGGAGGTGCCATATTGATTCCCTTAGACAGTACAGTATGAGGGTATAGCTTATTGTGTGCCCAGAACATTCCTTCTCTGTATATTTGTATTTATACATATGGGAGGAGGAGGTGCCATATTGATTCCCTTAGACAGTACAGTATGAGGGTATAGCTTATTGTGTGCCCAGAACATTTCTTCTCTGTATATTTGTATTTATACATATGGGAGGAGGTGCTGAGATTATTATATCTGCCTAAACCAACTCAGCAACTCTAAAACTGCCATTAAACAGTACATTCTCCTATCCTCTGACTTTTAAAGGAACAGAAGTGTTTCTATGAATACTGGAAGGTTCTTTATCACAATGTACCAGCCGTGCTCTCACTGGGATACAGATTAGAGGGTTCCCTTTGGCATTAGTTAATGAAAAGCCCCCCCCCCCAAAGTTACAAAAATATTACAACACTCACTCAGACACTATTAGAGCGCTTTTGGGGGTAAATATCTTTTTTGTGTTGTTTTGTTATTTTAATTACAGAGTATAGGAGCTCTCTCCTAGATAAATAGAAATACTAATACTCTGGTTGTAGCACATTAGCATGCGGTGCAGGGTTCCTGGTGCTGGAGTGGAACAGAGACTTAATACAATTAGAGGGATCTCTGGGGTGCCGGGAATTACAGGTACAGGTAATTAGACTGCTATTTAGAGTAAACACAAGCAGCTCATTCCCCCGAGAATAAAGGAAATACAGTCTAATGGTGCTCAATGCAATCAGCAGTGGGGTCTCAAGTAGAGGCTGGTGAGGCCCAGTCTGAATGTGACATTTGGCGTGGGTGTCATGGGTACCCCTGAAACTAAAAGAGGGTGACTGTTACCCCAATGTTTCTATATATCTGTAACCTTGTTATGAGCTAAGGGGGCCCAGTCTGAAGGTCAGTTAGAGGGAGATTTGGGGTGAGTGCTTATTTGTACCCTGGGTACCCCTGGAACTATAGCAGGGTGACTGTTACCCCAATGTTTCTATATATCTGTAACCTTGTTATGAGCTAAGGAGGCCCAGCCTGAAGGCCAATTAGGGAGAGATTTGGGGTGAGTGTTTATTTGTGCCCTGGGTACCCCTGGAACTATAGCAGGGTGACTGTTACCCCAATGTTTCTATATATCTGTAACCTTGTTATGAGCTAAGGGGGCCCAGTCTGAAGGCCAATTAGGGAGAGATTTGGGGTGAGTGTTTATTTGTGCCCTGGGTACCCCTGGAACTATAGCAGGGTGACTGTTACCCCAATGTTTCTATATATCTGTAACCTTGTTATGATCTAAGGGGGTCCAGCCTGAAGGTCAGTTAGGGGGAGATTTGGGGTGAGTGCTTATTTGTGCCCTGGGTACCCCTGGAACTATAGCAGGGTGACACCCCAATGTTTCTATATATCTGTAAACTTGTTATGAGCTAAGGGGGCCCAGTCTGAAGGCCAGTTAGGGGGAGATTTGGGGTGAGTGCTTATTTGTACCCTGGGTACCCCTGGAACTATAGCAGGGTGACTGTTACCCCAATGTTTCTATATATCTGTAACCTTGTTATGAGCTAAGGGGGCCCAGTCTGAAGGCCAATTAGGGAGAGATTTGGGGTGAGTGTTTATTTGTGCCCTGGGTACCCCTGGAACTATAGCAGGGTGACACCCCAATGTTTCTATATATCTGTAACCTTGTTATGAGCTAAGGGGGCCCAGTCTGAAGGCCAGTTAGGGGGAGATTTGGGGTGAGTGCTTATTTGTGCCCTGGGAACCCCTGGAACTATAGCAGGGTGACTGTTACCCCAATAGTTCTATATATCTGTAACCTTGTTATGAGCTAAGGGGGCCCAGTCTGAAGGCCAATTAGGGAGAGATTTGGGGTGAGTGTTTATTTGTGCCCTGGGTACCCCTGGAACTATAGCAGGGTGACTGTTACCCCAATGTTTCTATATATCTGTAACCTTGTTATGATCTAAGGGGGTCCAGCCTGAAGGTCAGTTAGGGGGAGATTTGGGGTGAGTGCTTATTTGTGCCCTGGGTACCCCTGGAACTATAGCAGGGTGACACCCCAATGTTTCTATATATCTGTAAACTTGTTATGAGCTAAGGGGGCCCAGTCTGAAGGCCAGTTAGGGGGAGATTTGGGGTGAGTGCTTATTTGTACCCTGGGTACCCCAGGAAGTATAGCAGGGTGACTGTTACCCCAATGTTTCTATATATCTGTAACCTTGTTATGAGCTAAGGGGGCCCAGTCTGAAGGCCAATTAGGGAGAGATTTGGGGTGAGTGTTTATTTGTGCCCTGGGTACCCCTGGAACTATAGCAGGGTGACACCCCAATGTTTCTATATATCTGTAACCTTGTTATGAGCTAAGGGGGCCCAGTCTGAAGGCCAGTTAGGGGGAGATTTGGGGTGAGTGCTTATTTGTGCCCTGGGAACCCCTGGAACTATAGCAGGGTGACTGTTACCCCAATAGTTCTATATACCTGTATATTGTAATTGGTTCATGTGTCTTAGTCTCACGTAATGTAAAGTTGCCCAATATGACAGCAGCCAATCATATGCTATGAGTTGGGGAGGGTCTGATTTATTTACAAGATTACAGAATGTTTCTATAGGATGCACAGGGCTATTTATAGAAGCTGGAATCTATTTATAGCAGGGAGGCCTTATATGGAGTCAAACGATAGGCCACAGGTTCCTTTGTATTCCCAGCACACGGGCAGAGAGGGGGCTGATCGCTCAATGCAGCTGCATAAAAGACTAATACAAGGAATCGTCTGATCATCAAAGGGCAGGGGTTTGAGGATTTAAGGGCAAATTAAAGGTTATATAACTGTATATAACTATATATATCTCATATATAACATAATATATAAATATTGTTGTCATGTGCATATACAGGTATGGGACCTGTTACCCAGAATGCTCGGGACCTGGGGTTTTCCAGATAACGGATCCGTAATTTGGATCTACATACCTTAAGTCTACAAGAAAATCATATAAACATTAAATAAACCCAATAGGCTGGTTTCGCTTCCAATAAGGATTAATTATATCTTAGTTGGGATCAAGTACAAGTGACTGTTTTATTATTACACAGAAAAAGGAAATCATTTTAAAAAATTTGGAATATTTGATTATAATGTAGTCTTTGGGGGACAGCCTTTCTGTAATTCAGAGCCTTCTGGATAACGGGTTTCCGGATACCTGTATTGATTGAGTTTCAATCGTTCTGCACTCACAGGCCTCTAGCTGTTGCTGTATTCCTCCAGGCGGGAGTTATAGGTGCATTATTATATTATTATTATATAATAATAATAATAATAACAATAATAATAATAAAAATAATAATAATAATCTGTCTCTGTATAATGATCCAGCACAGAGCAGTATATATACTGCATATGTCATAGTGATTAACCCCGTCGTTGCTTGCACTGTCTATGGCTGATTAATGGGTTGGACTAGGCTGGAGGATCTGCCAGTGGGCCCCAGCCAATGATAATTCCCATCAGCCCCTTTTAAATTCCCCTATATACAACACTATTACATTTTCAATATCTCCAATTCCTCTAGTGGGCCCCTTAAATGCGAGAGCGGACCGTCGTGATCAGGCCTGTTTATGCTCCACAGTTTCAGGAGTCTCTGCACTGCTGGTTCTGACTCCTGAAACTATGTACAATAAGTCCACAGATCTGGAAAAGAACTGACACCTGACACAATAGTTTCATGAGTCAGAACCTGAGAACAGACAAGGACAGAGACTGAGTGAAACCCACCCAGTTAAAGCAGGATTTGCTTCAGTGCCCACAAGCAATGCAGAACTCGAGTATCAGCATCAGATAGACATGGAAAGTGATCCCCTCTCCCGCAAGCAGAATTATCCCACAGGAAAACCGCATACATCGTTTAGGGCAAAACATCCAGCGTGCCGACAAGACTTTACAAGAAACACGGACCCATTAAGATCTTGTTACTCAGTGACATCATCAGTCGGGCCCCAACGGGAAACACAGAAAGGGCCCCCCCTAGAGACAGATCAGTCCCGAATCATTACAATGTGCCAGTATCAGTACCAGTAAAGGCAACATTAACCAGTCCCTGGAATGAGAGAACAGATTGCTCTGCATTTAATTTATTCAGCCCATGTGATAAAGGGGAAGCGATACGATTCTTGTGCGAAGGCAACAGCGTAACCACAGAGTTATTAATAGGATCCGCAGCGAATGGAGACAATGGCAAAACCAATCCCTGCCTGTTTATAGAGAGACTGGAAACAGCGGAGGTCACGTAACGGGAGACATATTCACTGGGTGACATCATGATTATCTGTGACATCATAAGGCAGAGATAATCAGTGTCGGACTGGCCCGGCGGGAAACCGGGAAAAAAGCCGGTGGGCCCCGACCCTCGTGGGCCCCCGCCGGGCCAGAACCCGTCTCTAAATATTTCCAATCACGGGAAAAAAAAAATTTTCCGGCGATGCGCAGCGCCGCCTGCGCATGCGCGGCGAACGGCGCTGTTGCGCATGCGCGTCAAACGGCGCTGTTGCGCATGCGCCGAGTGGCGGTGTTGCTGGGCAGACGCAATTTTGTAGGGCTGCGGGGGGCCGGAGGGGGCCCCTGGACAGCAGTCCCGGTGGGCCCCGGGCCCCCCAGTCCGACCCTGGAGATAATGTATATAATATAACAGTTAGCTCTAATATAAAGATAGAATCTCAGTTGCCATAAAGCAGGGCAGGACTGCTGCTTACAATGGGGATCAGATAGGATCTGTGCAGCCACTGGGACAGAATGCTCTGTTATACAGATAGCTAGAATCTCAGCTGCCATAAAGCAGGACAGGACTGTTGCTTACAATGGGGATCAGATAGGATCTGTGCAGCCACTGGGACAGAATGTTCTGTTATACAGATAGCTAGAATCTCAGCTGCCATAAAGCAGGACAGGACTGTTGCTTACAATGGGGATCAGATAGGATCTGTGCAGCCACTGGGACAGAATGTTCTGTTATACAGATAGCTAGAATCTCAGCTGCCATAAAGCAGGACAGGACTGCTGCTTACAATGGGGATCAGATAGGATCTGTGCAGCCACTGGGACAGAATGTTCTGTTATACAGATAGCTAGAATCTCAGCTGCCATAAAGCAGGACAGGACTGTTGCTTACAATGGGGATCAGATAGGATCTGTGCAGCCACTGGGACAGAATGTTCTGTTATACAGATAGCTAGAATCTCAGCTGCCATAAAGCAGGGCAGGACTGCTGCTTACAATGGGGATCAGATATCAGAATCACCCCCTCCCCCCATAGTCTAAATCCTTTTTTCAGATAAAGAACCCAGTACCCCCCTTAAGAATGGAACAGAATGGTTTTATCCTAAGGAATCAAGCAGACACCCCCAGGTTCCTCTCCTGTCCTTACATCACACTCACCACTGGGGTAACTGTGTGGCTGCTCTACTATTAACCCTTACTTTCTAGAATTACGTTATCAGCCGTCTCCACCCTCCCCCCCCTTGCTTGTAGGAGTGATTCTCCCCACACTTTTCCACCTACACTTTTATAGCAATTATCTCCTTCATACTCTTATCTCACCCATCCTCTAAACTGCTGCTTATACCCAGCACCTACCTCTGTACATGGTATTACCCACCCCCTACACTTACCTCTGTATTGTCCACCCCCAGCATCACCCACTGAATCTGCATCAGCTCTTCCCTATTACTTCTCTCCACCACATCAAGTGATGCTCTTTCAGCACCTTCTTACCAACTAAACCAGATCCCACATATAACCCCCACTGTAAATGTATAAGGATATTAGAATTATGTGACCATATAAAGATACAAGGCTGCAGGCTGAGTTATACAGGGAACTCTGAGTATCACTCATGTATTATAAGGGATAATGTACCCCCTACTGTAAATGATAAGGATATTAGAAGTCACTGAGGGGTTGTTCTGTGACCATATAAAGGCACAAGGCTGCAGGCTGAGTTATACAGGGAACTCTGAGTATCACTCATGTATTATAAGGGATAATGTACCCCCTACTGTAAATGATAAGGATATTAGAAGTCACTGAGGGGTTGTTCTGTGACCATATAAAGGCACAAGGCTGCAGGCTGAGTTATACAGGGAACTCTGAGTATCACTCATGTATTATAAGGGATAATGTACCCCTACTGTAAATGATAAGGATATTAGAAATCACTGAGGGGTTGTTCTGTGACCATATAAAGGCACAAGGCTGCAGGCTGAGTTATACAGGGAACTCTGAGTATCACTCATGTATTATAAGGGATAATGTACCCCCTACTGTAAATGATAAGGATATTAGAAGTCACTGAGGGGTTGTTCTGTGACCATATAAAGGCACAAGGCTGCAGGCTGAGTTATACAGGGAACTCTGAGTATCACTCATGTATTATAAGGGATAATGTACCCCCTACTGTAAATGATAAGGATATTAGAAGTCACTGAGGGGTTGTTCTGTGACCATATAAAGACACAAGGCTGCAGGCTGAGTTATACAGGGAACTCTGAGTATCACTCATGTATTATAAGGGATAATGTACCCCCTACTGTAAATGATAAGGATATTAGAGGTCACTGAGGGGTTGTTCTGTGACCAAATAAAGGCACAAGGCTGCAGGCTAAGTTATTTATATCTCTTTCATGCTTTTATAAGCTACTACCTGATCCTTTGACCTAGTGTAACCTACCCCATATCTCCTGCGACAGTTTCCCCACTATGGTCACTGTACCCTCCTCACGTGTAACTCACCTGTGCATTTACATGTTATACCAATACCTCTTGTTCTTACCCCTGTGCCCCTCTACCAGTATATTAATCCCCACGCCCCTTATTATAATCTCACCTGTATCACACCTGTATTGCCTGTATGACACATTTCTGCTCTCTACCTGTGCTCTATTCCCTATGGGACACTTGTACCAGTCACTTTTTAAGCCCCCAGGACTCACCTATATGACACCTGTATTACCTGTAGGACCTATATTACCTGTAGGACCTGTAGGACACCTGTATTACCTGTATGACAAATTTCTGGTCTCTACCTGTGCTCTATTCCCTATTGGACACCTGTACCAGTCACTATGAGGCCCCAGGACTCACCTGTATGACACCTGTATTGCCTGTATTACATGTATGACACCTGTATGACACCTGTATTGCCTGTATTACATGTATGACACCTGTATCCCCCGTATGACTCACCTGTATGACACCTGCTTGCGGAAGGTCAGACTCCGGAGCTTCTCCTCCACCGACTCCTCCCTGTCCCTGGTCCCCGGCTCCCGCACAGCTGTTTCCCCGGCCGTGTCCTGCCCGCCCTCGGCTCCCCGGCATCCGTTCTGGTCCCGGCTCTGGGCTCCATCGGACGGCGGGTTCATGGCTGTGCCGGCCCGGGGGATGCGCGGGGAGTCCCGGCCACTGATATCTCTCAGCTCCCAGCCGCTGCAAATGGAGGAGGCGCCGCTCTTGCAGCATCCCTGGGGGAGAGCGAGGCATTGTGGGAAACTCCTCCCCGGCCAATCGCAAAGCGGCCTCCGATAGCGCCACGCCCCCTTCTCTTTATTATAAGGTTATTATAGTAGCGCACTGCCTCCCAATCGTAGGAATATGATAATTATAGGGACGGCCCCCTTACTGATTAGAATGATATTCTTATAAGGGACCCCTCTATTTTGTTTATTTGGGGATTATTATTTTTATTATTATTATAAGTAAATGCCCCCTTATTTTTATATAGGGGTTTTTACTACAGTATAACTTATTGTTACTACAAGTGCATCCCTCCCATACAGAAAAATATATCATTCTCATTATAGGACACTGTCCCTATATTTCATAATTCAGAATTATAGGGGCACCCAGGAGCCTGATTTTTATAGGGGCACACCCGCTATTTCAAGGGCATTACCCTCTCCACATTCTTATATGAAAATTAATATTTTTATACTACTCATTATTCTAGGGGCAGTTAGCTTCCTTACTGTTATAATAGTCGAATTCACTCAGGCTTAAGCACAAACAGCCTGTCATAGTCTGTACTGAGAGATCCCACAAAACTATGGCAGTATAGGTATTCCCCTGTACTAAGCACAATTCAGCAGGAACAGTCCCTAAGTTTGCTCATAGTCTGTACAGAGAGATCCCATAAAACTATGGCAGCATAGGTATTCCCCTGTACTAAGCACAATTCAGCAGGAACAGTCCCCTAAGTTTGCTCATAGTCTGTACAGAGAGATCCTATAAAACTATGGCAGCATAGGTATTCCCCTGTACTAAGCACAATTCAGCAGGAACAGTCCCCTAAGTTTGCTCATAGTCTGTACAGAGAGATCCTATAAAACTATGACAGCATAGGTATTCCTTGTACTAAGCACAATTCAGCAGGAACAGTCCCCTAAGTTTGCTCATAGTCTGTACAGAGAGATCCCATAAAACTATGGCAGCATAGGTATTCCCTGTACTAAGCACAATTCAGCAGGAACAGTCCCTAAGTTTGCTCATAGTCTGTACAGAGAGATCCCATAAAACTATGGCAGCATAGGTATTCCCCTGTACTAAGCACAATTCAGCAGGAACAGTCCCCTAAGTTTGCTCATAGTCTGTACAGAGAGATCCTATAAAACTATGACAGCATAGGTATTCCTTGTACTAAGCACAATTCAGCAGGAACAGTCCCCTAAGTTTGCTCATAGTCTGTACAGAGAGATCCCATAAAACTATGGCAGCATAGGTATTCCTCTGTACTAAGCACAATTCAGCAGCAATTTTTTCAATGGGGTGGCTATTAAACAGTTAAAATGTTTTATTTGGGAAGGTTTTCTTAGAAACAGGAGTTTTCAGTAGAAGGGGGAGTCATAGCACCACTTATATCGTGACAACATGCACCCAACTTTGCAGTGCCGCCCCCATAGTACAGCCTCGTAACTCCCTTGTATCACCCACTCAAACACTGTCAGTGTCCATCTGTCATGCCCATAACCCCGACTTACATCATCAGTGACCTCAGCAACTGTAATACGAGCCCTGTACCTGCACCCACACTGTAAGTCCCCACAATGCATCTCTCATCCCACAATGGTCTGAACTATTAGTGATATTCCTTTCCTGTCTCTTTCGCCCACAATCACTTTTCAGTCTGTATTTTACTCCTAGAGCAAAGTATCTACCTAATAAGGTACAGTGTTTCTCTTCTCTCTATACACTGATGCCCCTCAGAGCAATAGTTATGAGCAGGAATTGTAGGACAAGAAGGAACAGTAGGACAAGATTGAGACAGTAGGGCAAGATGGAGACGGTAGGCCAAGATGGAGACGGTAGGCCAAGATGGATACAGTAGGGCAAGATGGAGATAGTAGGGCAAGATGGAGATAGTAGGGCAAGATGGAGACAGTAGGGCAAGATGGAGACGGTAGGCCAAGATGGATACAGTAAGGCAAGATGGAGATAGTAGGGCAAGATGGAGACAGAAGAACAAGATGGAGACAGAAGAGCTGGATGGAGACAGTGGGTCAAGAT
This sequence comes from Xenopus laevis, assembly GCF_017654675.1. Classification (NCBI taxonomy): domain Eukaryota; kingdom Metazoa; phylum Chordata; class Amphibia; order Anura; family Pipidae; genus Xenopus; species Xenopus laevis. The sequence continues at coordinate 5,557,770 of NC_054375.1, forward strand.
GGATACGGTAGGCCAAGATGGATACAGTAGGGCAAGATGGAGACAGTAGGGCAAGATGGAGACGGTAGGCCAAGATGGATACAGTAGGGCAAGATGGAGACAGTAGGGCAAGATGGAGACAGTAGGGCAAGATGGAGACGGTAGGCCAAGATGGAGACGGTAGGCCAAGATCGATACAGTAGGGCAAGATGGAGATAGTAGGGCAAGATGGAGACAGAAGAACAAGATGGAGACAGAAGAGCTGGATGGAGACAGTGGGTCAAGATGGAGACAGTAGGTCAAGATGGAGACAGTAGGACAAGATGGAGACAGTAGAGCAAGATGGAGACAGTAGGGCAAGATGGAGACAGTAGGGCAAGGTGGAGATAGTAGGGCAAGATGGAGACAGAAGAACAAGATGGAGACAGAAGAGCAGGATGGAGACAGTGGGTCAAGATGGAGACAGTAGGTCAAGATGGAGACAGTAGGACAAGATGGAGACAGTAGAGCAAGATGAAGACAGTAGGGCAAGATGGAGACAGTAGGGCAAGGTGGAGACAGTAGAGCAAGATGGAGATAGTAGAGCAAGATGAAGACAGTAGGGCAAGATGGAGACAGTAGGGCAAGGTGGAGACAGTAGAGCAAGATGGAGATAGTAGAGCAAGATGAAGACAGTAGGGCAAGATGGAGACAGTAGGGCAAGGTGGAGACAGTAGAGCAAGATGGAGATAGCAGAGCAAGATGAAGACAGTAGGGCAAGATGGAGATAGTAGAGCAAGATGAAGACAGTAGGGCAAGATAGAGACAGTAGTACAAGATGGAGACAGAAGGACAAGATGGAGACAGAAGAGCAGGATGGAGACAGTAGGGCAAGATGGAGAATAAATTGATACAGTTGTTCCATTGCTGTTAAAGGGGGGGGGTACAGGCTGAGGCAATCAAGGTTTTGTTGTGGGGCTCATAAACATTTAGTGCAGCCATTGCAGAGGATAAAAATAATGTCACATACAAGTAACACAGTTTGCTTTATATAGTCTTGTCCTGAAGAGCATACACTCTATTCAATACTATAAGAAATACGGGAGAGGAGCAGCCCCCTCCGATGGGTAAGCAGAGACGTGCAGCCCTGATTATGAGCCGGTGTAATTGAGTCTGCGGGATATCGGCCTTACTGGAAACGAGAGATCATGAAACACATAAATACTTTATAGGCTCCCCCTGAATCTGCCTCCTGCCGTCCTTATCTGCCCCCTGTGCTCTCTCTTACCTGTGACTCTTCCCAGAATTGAATCATCAGCTGGGGGACATATTCTGTCTCACTGACCCCCGTCTCACCATGATATGGGGGGGACACTGTGAAGGGGGAAAGATGGGGGGCTGTGCCTATATATTATACACTTACATTATGTGCATATACGATATGGGGGTGACAGGGGAAAGATGGGGGGCTGTGCCTATATATTATACACTTACATTATGTGCAAATATGATATGGGGGTGACAGAGGAAAGATGGGGGGCTGTGCCTATATATTATACACTTACATTATGGGCATATATGATATGGGGGTGACAGAGGAAAGATGGGGGTATATCTGTGCCTATATATTATACACTTACATTATGTGCATATATGATATGGGGGTGACAGGGGAAAGATGGGGGGCTGTGCCTATATATTATACACTTACATTATGTGCATATATGATATGGGGGTGACAGAGGAAAGATGGGGGGCTGTGCCTATATATTACACACTTACATTATGTGCATATATGATATGGGGGTGACAGAGGAAAGATGGGGGTATATCTGTGCCTATATATTATACACTTACATTATGTGCATATATGATATGGGGGTGACAGAGGAAAGATGGGGGCTGTGCCTATATATTATACACTTACATTATGTGCATATATGATATGGAGGTGACAGGGGAAAGATGGGGGTATATCTGTACCTATATATTATACACTTACATTATGTGCATATATGATATGGGGGTGACAGAGGAAAGATGGGGGGCTGTGCCTATATATTACACACTTACATTATGTGCATATATTATATGGAGGTGACAGGGGAAAGATGGGGGTATATCTGTGCCTATATATTATACACTTACATTATGTGCATATATGATATGGGGGTGACAGAGGAAAGATGGGGGGCTGTGCCTATATATTATACACTTACATTATGTGCATATATGATATGGGGGTGACAGAGGAAAGATGGGGGGCTGTGCCTATATATTATACACTTACATTATGTGCATATATGATATGGGGGTGACAGAGGAAAGATGGGGGGCTGTGCCTATATATTATACACTTACATTATGTGCATATATGATATGGGGGTGACAGGGGAAAAGATGGGGGGCTGTGCCTATATATTATACACTTACATTATGTGCATATATGATATGGGGGTGACAGAGGAAAGATGGGGGGCTCTGCCTATATATTACACACTTACATTATGTGCATATATGATATGGAGGTGACAGGGGAAAGATGGGGGGCTGTGCCTATATATTATACACTTACATTATGTGCATATATGATATGGGGGTGATAGAGGAAAGATGGGGGGCTGTGCCTATATATTATACACTTACATTATGTGCATATATGATATGGGGGTGACAGAGGAAAGATGGGGGGCTCTGCCTATATATTACACACTTACATTATGTGCATATATGATATGGGGGTGACAAAGGAAAGATGGGGGGTTGTGCCTATATATTATACACTTACATTATGTGCATATATGATATGGGGGTGACAGAGCAAAGATGGGGGGCTGTGCCTATATATTATACACTTACATTATGTGCATATATGATATGGGGGTGACAGAGCAAAGATGGGGGGCTGTGCCTATATATTATACATTTACATTATGTGCATATATGATATGGGGGTGACAGAGGAAAGATGGGGGTATATCTGTGCCTATATATTATACACTTACATTATGTGCATATATGATATGGGGGTGACAGGGGAAAGATGGGGGGCTGTGCCTATATATTATACACTTACATCATGTGCATATATGATATGGGGGTGACAGAGGAAAGATGGGGGGTTGTGCCTATATATTATACACTTACATTATGTGCATATATGATATGGGGGTGACAGAGGAAAGATGGGGGTATATCTGTACCTATATATTATACACTTACATTATGTGCATATATGATATGGGGGTGACAGGGGGAAATACAGAATCTATTCATATTAGTCCGGCAGTGTCCGTGGGATTTGCACCCAGATATAATATATAATATATAATAAGTCATTATTTGCTCCTAGAATGTGGGGTCAGACATACTTATTTGATTACACTGAACATATTGGGATATAGGAGCCCTATTTCTGACTTATCTGGGTTAGTGCTGCCCTCTGGTGGGGCCCTCCTATATTTAAAGGGCACCCGTTCCAGCAGATTTCTGAAAGGGAAACGACCACGGCTGCTCTCCTTCCACGGTTTAGGGGCGGGGCTTTCTTGACTCTGCAGTTACTCCTCCCATGTTCAGGGACAAGGGTGAGAAATTACTGGCCAGAACACAAATTATCCCCCTGAGATTCTTTCCCATAAAAATCAGTTAAATGTGAAGAGGTAATGCAGAAACTCCCTCTGCGGGACACTGAATACAACTGCAATGATTTACAGAAACAAACAGCATGGCAGCTCCGTGGTTACAAGATCAATAATAAATACACAATCTTGTAGCTGGAAAAGTCACCCAGAATCTCACTGATTGTCCTTTCTGGAACAATTCCCTAACCTATTGTGTGGCTGGTACAGTTTTATGGGATCTCTCTGTACAGACTATGAGCAAACTTAGGGGACTGTTCCTGCTGAATTGTGCTTAGTACAGGGAATACCTATACTGCCATAGTTTTATGGGATCTCTCTGTACAGACTATGAGCAAACTTAGGGACTGTTCCTGCTGAATTGTGCTTAGTACAGGGAATACCTATGCTGCCATAGTTTTATGGGATCTCTCTGTACAGACTATGAGCAAACTTAGGGACTGTTCCTGCTGAATTGTGCTTAGTACAGGGGATACCTATACTGCCATATTTTTATGGGATCTCTCTGTACAGACTATGAGCAAACTTAGGGACTGTTCTTGCTGATTGTGCTTGTACCAGGGGGATTACCTTATGCTTGCATTAGTTTATGGGATCTCCTCTGTACCAGACTATGAGCAAACTTAGGGGACTGTCCTGCTGAATTGTGCTTAGTCAGGGGAATACCATGCCTGCCATAGTTTTATGGATCTCTCTGGTACAGACTATGAGCAAATTTAGGGACTGCCTGCTGAATTTGTGCTTTTAGTACAGGGAAGAGATTTAACCTACAGAAAAATAGAGAGCAGATGAAAATAGGAAAGATAATGAACGGAATATAAGTTGAAATACAAATAAAAGAAAAGTCAGGAAATACCTATGACCCTGGCATAGTTTTATGGGATCTCTCTACAGACTATGAGCAAACTTAAGGGACGTTCCTGCTGAAATTGTGCTTAGTACAGGGATATACCTATGCTGCCATAGTTTTATGGGATACCTTGAGCAAACTTAGGACATGCTCTTAGTACTACCTACTTTATGGGATCTCTCTTCAGACTATTGAGCCAAACTTAGGGACTGTTCCTGCTGAATTGTGCTTAGTACGGGAATACCTATGCTGCCATAGTTTTATGGGATCCTCTCAGTACAGACTAGAGCAAACTTAGGGGGCTGTTCCTGCTGATTGTGCTTAGTACAGGGGATACCTATGCTGCCATAGTTTTATGGATCTCTCAGTACAGACTATGAGCAACTTAGGGACTGTTCCTGCTGAAATTGTGCTTAGTACAGGGAAATACCTATGCTGCCATAGTTTATGGGATCTCTCTCTGTTACAGACTTGAGCAAACTTAGGGACTGTTCCTGCTGAATTGTGCTTAGTACAGGGAATACCTATGCTGCCATAGTTTTATGGGATCTCTCTGTACAGACTATGAGCAAACTTAGGGACTGTTCCTGCTGAATTGTGCTTAGTACAGGGAATACCTATGCTGCCATAGTTTTATGGGATCTCTCTGTACAGACTATGAGCAAACTTAGGGGCTGTTCCTGCTGAATTGTGCTTAGTACAGGGAATACCTATGCTGCCATAGTTTTATGGGATCTCTCTGTACAGACTATGAGCAAACTTAGGGCTGTTCCTGCTGAATTGTGCTTAGTACAGGGAATACCTATGCTGCCATAGTTTTATGGGATCTCTCTGTACAGACTATGAGCAAACTTAGGGACTGTTCCTGCTGAATTGTGCTTAGTACAGGGAATACCTATGCTGCCATAGTTTTATGGGATCTCTCTGTACAGACTATGAGCAAACTTAGGGGCTGTTTCTGCTGAATTGTGCTTAGTACAGGGGAATACCTATGTTGCCATAGTTTTAGGGGATCTCTCTGTACAGACTATGAGCAAACTTAGGGACTGTTCCTGCTGAATTGTGCTTAGTACAGGGAATACCTATGCTGCCATAGTTTTATGGGATCTCTCTGTACAGACTATGAGCAAACTTAGGGACTGTTCCTGCTGAATTGTGCTTAGTACAGGGGAATACCTATGCTGCCATAGTTTTATGGGATCTCTCTGTACAGACTATGAGCAAACTTAGGGACTGTTCCTGCTGAATTGTGCTTAGTACAGGGAATACCTATGCTGCCATAGTTTTATGGGATCTCTCTGTACAGACTATGAGCAAACTTAGGGGACTGTTCCTGCTGAATTGTGCTTAGTACAGGGGAATACCTATGCTGCCATAGTTTTATGGGATCTCTCTGTACAGACTATGAGCAAACTTAGGGACTGTTCCTGCTGAATTGTGCTTAGTACAGGGAATACCTATGCTGCCATAGTTTTATGGGATCTCTCTGTACAGACTATGAGCAAACTTAGGGACTGTTCCTGCTGAATTGTGCTTAGTACAGGGAATACCTATGCTGCCATAGTTTTATGGGATCTCTCAGTACAGACTATGAGCAAACTTAGGGGGCTGTTCCTGCTGAATTGTGCTTAGTACAGGGGAATACCTATGCTGCCATAGTTTTATGGGATCTCTCAGTACAGACTATGAGCAAACTTAGGGACTGTTCCTGCTGAATTGTGCTTAGTACAGGGAATACCTATGCTGCCATAGTTTTATGGGATCTCTCTGTACAGACTATGAGCAAACTTAGGGACTGTTCCTGCTGAATTGTGCTTAGTACAGGGAATACCTATGCTGCCATAGTTTTATGGGATCTCTCTGTACAGACTATGAGCAAACTTAGGGGCTGTTCCTGCTGAATTGTGCTTAGTACAGGGAATACCTATGCTGCCATAGTTTTATGGGATCTCTCTGTACAGACTATGAGCAAACTTAGGGGCTGTTCCTGCTGAATTGTGCTTAGTACAGGGAATACCTATGCTGCCATAGTTTTATGGGATCTCTCTGTACAGACTATGAGCAAACTTAGGGACTGTTCCTGCCTGAATTGTGCTTAGTAACAGGGAATACCTATGCTGCCATAGTTTTATGGGATCTCTCTGTACAGACTATGAGCAAACTTAGGGGCTGTTTCTGCTGAATTGTGCTTAGTACAGGGGAATACCTATGTTGCCATAGTTTTAGGGGATCTCTCTGTACAGACTATGAGCAAACTTAGGGACTGTTCCTGCTGAATTGTGCTTAGTACAGGGAATACCTATGCTGCCATAGTTTTATGGGATCTCTCTGTACAGACTATGAGCAAACTTAGGGACTGTTCCTGCTGAATTGTGCTTAGTACAGGGGAATACCTATGCTGCCATAGTTTTATGGGATCTCTCTGTACAGACTATGAGCAAACTTAGGGGCTGTTTCTGCTGAATTGTGCTTAGTACAGGGGAATACCTATGCTGCCATAGTTTTATGGGATCTCTCTGTACAGACTATGAGCAAACGTAGGGGACTGTTCCTGCAGAATTGTGCTTAGTACAGGGGAACCTGTCACACGGTGCCAATGATGAATAGGTCTCTGCACTAGGGGTGTAACAAGGTGCCAATTAGATAGTAACCTGAGCCCTGCTAAAGAGCTGCTATTAATTAATAGTGTTAATGAGAGTGCGGCAGCTGCTCAGACTGATCACATGACCAACACTTCATCGGAGAGTCGCTATTTATTACCTTGCTACAAACATCGAATCCCGAAATATTGCAGTTGCAAATCACTCGTGACTTTCTGCGAACGACGTCAAATCAGAAACCCCGGGGACCCCTGGGAACTTTAAAGGGATGGTTCACCTTCAACTTAACTTTTAATTTGGAATATAATGGTCAATTCTAAGCAACTTTTTAACTGGTCTTCATTATTTATTTTTTTATCGTTTTTGAATGATTTGCCTTCTTCTTCTGAATCTTTCCAGCTTTCAAATGGGGGGGTCGCTGACCCCATCTAAAAACAAGTGCTCTGTAAGGCTACAAATTTATTGTTATTGCTACTTTTTATTACTCCTCTTTCTATTCAGGCCTCTCCTATTCATATTCCAGTCTCTTGTTCAAATCAATGCATGGTTGCTAGGGGAATTTGGCTCCTAGCAACCAGATGGCTGAAATTGCAAACTGGAGAACTGCTGAATAAAAAAGCTAAATAACTCAAAAATCACAAATAATAAAAAATGAAAACCAATTGCAAATTGGCTCAGAATATCCCTCTCTACATCATACTAAAAGGTCATTTAAATGGGGTTCCAATAAGCCCCACCCCCCATGTAAAACTCAGGACAAAGGCACCAATCAGAATGCAGATTTTTTTTATTGGATTTTTTTTCCGTTTACATTTTATAAAAAATACGATACCAAAAATAGAGAAGCTAAAAGACACAATAAGAGAAGGAGGTTTAACCCCTCGCTATCTGGAGAGAAAGAGGGAGAGAGGGGGGCGCTTGTCCCGTCTTGTTCGCGTCAGGGGAGGAGGTTTCAGAACAGACGCCCATTCGCCAACTCAAAGAAACGTAACGTCTTTGGGGGAATTAAAGGGTAAATTCTGACCCTGTTAATCAGCGGTCGCCGCTAGTGATGGGCTAATGAATAAATTCGGCAGGTGCGAATTCACAGCGAATTTCCATGTTTCACTGCCGGTGAATAAATTTGCGAAACTGCTGCGGAAACTTGCAGACGGAAATTCGGCGACTTCAAAACATTTTGGATGCGCATCGGAAAAGTTGCTTGCGTCAAAACCGTTGCGCGTCAACATTATTCGGACGCCCATTGATTCAGCGAATTTTGCAGGAAATTCACACATTTTTCGGCAAAACAGGACAAATTCGCCCATCACTAAGGGTCGCTTTTAACCAATACTGGGGGGGGGTGAGACCCCTGAATAGAGGGAATGGGGAGCGTCAGGAGGATCTAGAGACAATAATATACAGAGACAGGTTTACTTCCCCTTTACAGAGCAGAACTAATAAATACTATTTACAACAGCGACAGAGAGGATTGTGGGAGGAGCAAAACCTAGCAAAAAAAAAAAAATGCTACTGGAAAGGGAATCTTGGCTATGAGTTCCCCAAAATATCCTGGGGGGCCCAAATCACTCCTCTCTTTGGTCCTGCACTAGCCACTTAAAGCGACGGCGCAATTTTAAAGTCTTGCAATGCATGATGGGAGCCCAGGATGCTTAAGATAAGGGGTGCAATGGGGTACAACTGCAGGTTTACACGCGAGGGATTGTGATTTATTAAGGCACGCGGGACTCAGGCTTATATTGTCTGCCTTAAAGGGGCGGCTTTTTACAGTGTTCATTGCTATAACGTATTAAAGGGCAAGCAACATAAAAATAACACCTGTCATACCTATCCCGTCCCTTAGGTGGCAGTGTTGTATCCCGATCCAGTTGGATAAGGGACGTCTCCATATAAATAAAAAAAAAACGAATTGCTCATTTTATTCTGGAACCTGAATTTCTCTGACTTGACCAATTGCATTGATGCGGATGATCCGTGTATTCCCAACCAGGGTTGCAGGGAGTTATCAAGACTGGGGGGAGGGGGGGATTTCATAATCAGCGAATGGTGCCCGTTTCACCTCCAACTTTGGTCCTTGCAAACAATGGACGGACAGTCCCAATGGTGGCCTCTCTATTAAGCTCATGGGGCGGCCATATTTGATCCTGACGAGGAATCAGCATCTCGTTTGTTGCAAACGTCTCTCATTCGCCGATATCAGGGATGAGTCCCGCCTCTCAAGCCCAGCACAGCGGGTCAAGTCCAAGGGGCGGGCATGGGGGGGTAGCTCTGTCAGATAAAAGGGGAGGGGGGGACAGGATCCGCCATTAAGAAGTCGTGTTGACCGTCCGGTCCAACTCTATGACTTTGGTGGTGTCGTTATGTCCAAATTCCGAAGTGAACCTAGAAAGTGTTAAAAGCAAGAAGATCAGACATTGGCTACAAAACGTGTCACTGCCTCTACTACCCTTTTGGGAACTCACCACCAGTACGCAGCAGTTTTGCCTTGCTTTACGGCTCAGGAGCAGAATCTCACATGGTACAAGGATCAGTTACCCTTTAACTAAGGTTCATTTACAGACCCGATACCCACAATTCCCTTACCTGTGCCGCACTGGCATGTCGCTGCTGCTGTCGTTTGATAGGCTGAACGGTTTCTCCTGGGACAAATGAAGTTCTTCCAGTAGCGCCGCCTGCTGTTTAGAGATGGTATCAGCTTGAACCTCCCAGGTGTCCTGCGTCTCTAACATCACCGCAGAGCTGTGCAGTTCCTCTACAGCCTGGTGCTCCTCGAAGATAAGGAGTTTGCGGGAACGAACTGGACAGGGAATTGTAAGAGGGTAAGTGAGCGTGGCACCCAAAATACTAATGTAGGGTGACTGTTACCCCAATGTTTCTATATATCTGTAACCTTGTTATGAGCTAAGGGGGCCCAGCCTGAAGGTCAGTTAGGGGGAGATTTGGGGTGAGTGTTTATTTGTGCCCTGGGTACCCCTGGAACTATAGCAGGGTGACACCCCAATGTTTCTATATATCTGTAACCTTGTTATGAGCTAAGGGGGCCCAGTCTGAAGGTCAGTTAGGGGGAGATTTGGGGTGAGTGATTATTTGTACCCTGGGTACCCCTGGAACTATAGCTGGGTGACACCCCAATGTTTCTATATATCTGTAACCTTATGAGCTAAGGGGGCCCAGTGTGAAGGTCAGTTAGGGGGAGATTTGGGGTGAGTGCTTATTTGTGCCCTGGGTACCCCTGGAACTATAGCAGGGTGACTGTTACCCCAATGTTTCTATATATCTGTAACCTTGTTATGAGCTAAGGGGGCCCAGTCTGAAGGTCAGTTAGGGGGAGATTTGGGGTGAGTGTTTATTTGTGTCCTGGTTACCCCTGGAACTATAGCAGGGTGACTTTTACCCCAATGTTTCTATATATCTGTAACCTTGTTATGAGCTAAGGGGGCCCAGTCTGAAAGTCAGTTAGGGGGAGATTTGGGGTGAGTGTTTATTTGTACCCTGGGTACCCCTGGAACTATAGCAGGGTGACTGTTACCCCAATGTTTCTATATATCTGTAACCTTGTTATGAGCTAAGGGGGCCCAGCCTGAAGGTCAGTTGGGGGGAGATTTGGGGTGAGTGCTTATTTGTGCCCTGGGTACCCCTGGAACTATAGCAGGGTGACACCCCAATGTTTCTATATATCTGTAACCTTGTTATGAGCTAAGGGGCCCAGTCTGAAGGCCAGTTAGGGGGAGATTTGGGATGAGTGCACTCTAGAGATACAAAGTAACACACTATTAACCCTATACGTCCCTAGGCGTGTGGGATCTCTGGCAGAAAGTCTTACCAATAGAAGCAGCGTAGGACTCCGGTGCTGAATACTGGCTCGGCTCATGGATAGTCTTGCTTGATGATGAATACATATCTAAGTTTTGGGTGAAGCTTCCAAAAATAACGGCAAAACACAAGACCACCATCTGCCGGAGAGAAGGGGGGGAAAGAAAAGGTTATATGGAGGAGTCTTCCTTTGCAATGGAAAGTGCAGGACACTGTTGCTAATGACCCCCCAAGATATAAAGAAGGACAAGACTGTTACCATGAGGCAGGTGCCAGTTTGGGTGCCGGCAGCTTTGCAGGAACGGGTGACTTTGCCTGTGACCATGGCCTGCAGACGCTGGAGTTGCTGAAGTAAAGTCCTGCAGAGGAAGAGCGGACAGATGAGCCAATGAAAGAGCTAGCCTGTACATGCCGGCCAATCACAGCACAGCAGAAAGCACTATAACAATAAAAGGGGCCATGTTTTTAGACAAGGTTCTGACCTGTTGGTTGACTCCAGAACTTCCACCTTCTTGCGCAGCTCGCTGTTCTCAGAGGAACTATTCTCAACCCTGTTAAAAACCAAAAGAAAGACAATCAAACAGGAATCCCGCAAGCTGATTGGTAGTTCGGCAATATTAGTTACGCCATCGTTCCAATGGGTGTGGCCGTTAGAAGTGGCACATTCACTGCTGCATATTTTTTAAAAAAAAGTCTTCCCAGGATGATTGTTTTATCACTTGTCCTGCAAAAAGCAGCTTTTTAGACTCCACTTTGGTGAACTTCCCCTTAGAATGGGGCCACACTGCAAATGTCCAATGTTCACAGTTTGTGCCAAACCCTCGGGCACCTACTTATGTCATTAATATGATTAGAATAATTACCTGTTCCAACCCTGACCCACCTATCACCCCACCTCCTCTCCCAATTACAGTAAGTACCATGTGTAGTCAATAATAGCTATTCCTGCTAAACCTGATCAGCCTATCACCCCAACTTCTCTCTTCACCAAAATACAAAGAACCTCATGTAGCCTTTAGTCCCAACAACCAATCACCCCAAATCGCTTCTCCCAAATACAGATCAGTTCCCCTCTTTACCCAATTACAAAGCAACCCAATTCCCCTCTTCACCCAATTACAGAGCACCCCAATTCCCCTATTTATCCAATTACAGAGCACCCCAATTCCCCTATTTATCCAATTACAGATCACCCCAATTCCCCTCTTTATCCAATTTAAGAGGAACCCAATTCCCCTCTTCACCCAATTACAGATCACCCCAATTCCCCTATTTATCCAATTACAGAGCACCCCAATTCCCCTATTTATCCAATTACAGAGCACCCCAATTCCCCTATTTATCCAATTACAGAGCACCCCAATTCCCATATTTATCCAATTACAGATCACCCCAATTCCCCTCTTTACCCAATTACAGAGCACCCCAATTCCCCAATTTATCCAATTACAGAGCACCCCAATTCCCATATTTATCCAATTTCAGATCACTCCAATTCCACTCTTTATCCAATTTAAGAGGAACCCAATTCCCCTCTTCACCCAATTACAGATCACCCCAATTCCCCTATTTATCCAATTACAGAGCACCCCAATTCCCCTATTTATCCAATTACAGAGCACCCCAATTCCCCTCTTTACCCAATTACAAAGCAACCCAATTCCCCTTTTCACCCAATTACAGAGCACCCCAATTCCCCAATTTATCCAATTACAGAGCACCCCAATTCCCATATTTATCCAATTTCAGATCACTCCAATTCCACTCTTTATCCAATTTAAGAGGAACCCAATTCCCCTCTTTACCCAATTACAAAACCAAATCACCCAAACCACCTCCTCTCCCATTTACACAGATTCCCCCATTGACCCAGTTACATAGCACCCCAAGTCCCAATAACCCCAAATTTCCAAATACACGTCTCCCCAATTCCACTCTTCACCCTATTACACAGCACCCCAAGTTACCTCTTCTCCAGGCTGTCCATATATTCTTTCTTTTTCCTGCGACTCTCTTGGGCAGAGATCTGAGAAGAGATTGGAAATAAAGGGTAAGTAATCCCACAATTCCTCTCTGTGCTCGGGTTGCAGGTTTAAAGGAGAAGTAAAGGTTACAACACTAGGGTATGCGGATATATTGGGCACCCCCTCGGTCTGTCTGCATCTTCCATATACATCTCCCTAGCCCAGGGTGCTTCAGGTTGCAAAGTATCTCGTGTGCCACCCTGGGTAGAAGCCCAGATGTTAGTTCAGGTGAGAGTAATATAATCTGCACAATCCAGATCCCTCTCACCTTGTTTTTAATCTTCCTGCGGATCTTCTTCAGCGCCTTCTCCTCTGCTTTGGTGAGGGGCAGTTTGGTGGGGATGGGGTAACCCTCAGCCACCAGAGTCCTCTTCTCCTCCTCCGTGAGCATGAGAGGGCCGCTCCCTTGCAGCTTCTGTAGGCGACAAACGGAAACAGTGACCAAGATGGCCGCACTTGTGACATCACTGCTATGATGGACACAAGCGATTGGCTCAGACGTGGGCACTGAAGTGTTAGACTTACATGAGGGGCAGTGAGTAGAGGCGAGTTGGACAGTGCAGAGGGGCTCCGTGCAGCCATTTTGCCACCGGCTTGTGACTGGACTGGGCTGGAGGGTGGGAGAGACCTGGTGGGACTCTGACCCCCTTCTGAATCACTACCATGGCTGCTGGGAGGGGTGGGAGGCATCTGCAGAGCTTCTGTTGGGGCAACTGGAATTGCAGATAAAGGAGGGGTTAGTATACTGTCTAACAGCATGGCAGCTCCTACCAGACCCTGTTATACAATGATATAACTCCAGTCACAGGACTCACCTTCCTTTGGGCACAGATTAAGGAATTGGTCCACCTCGTGCGGCTCCAGTTTTATTTGCGGCAGGGCAACGGGGCTCAGAAGCTTGACCTGAAATAAAAGAAACGCAAATATGAGTGACTGATGCTTCCCTCGTGACACTTGACCCTGACTGTATATAGTGAATAAAGTACCCCCTCTTGTAAAATATAAGGATATTATAAGTCACCGAGAAGTTCCGGGAGTCATGATGACTTCTAATATCCTTATATTGTGCAACACTTTATTTATTATAATACACAAGTTTCAGGGAGCCATGGGACAGAAATGACATCACTAAGCTGCGATTATAACCGATGACATCACTAAACAACGTTTATAATGGATGACATCACTAAGCTCGCATTATAACTGATGACATCACTAAGCTCCGATGATAACTGATGACATCACTAAGCAACGTTTATAAGGATATAATTCACAGGATATTCATGGCTCTTGTGTATTATATCTAGAATCCCTGCCATAAAGCAACACTGAATTACAGCACATGAGAAGATTCGAATAATTACCCTTCTCCTTCTATGAACTATTTACCTGCTCCGGAACTGGCAATTGAGACGAGACGCCCACCTCTGGGGAAGCGGAGACTGCACTGGTTGCCAGGGTAACGGATGGGGTCAGGCCAGGGGTCTCTTCGAGAGGGATTTCCACCTTGATTTTAGTAGTAGGGGTAGTGGCAGTGAGTTCTCCATTCAGGCACCAATCATCGCCCGTCAGATCGGCTAAACAGAAAGAGAGAGCGAGAATAAATAGCTGAGACATAGAGGCATAACTAGAGGTTACTGGGCCCCACAGCAAAATCATTTTAGGGCCCCCTGAACTTTGGCAATTTAAAGGGATACTGCATCAGTTAATAGAGCTGCTCCAGCAGAATTCTGCACTGAAATCCGTTTTTCAAAAGAGCAAACAGATTTTTTTTATATTTCATTTTAAAATCTGACACGGGGCTAGACATATTGTCAGTTTCCCAGCTGCCCCCAGTCATGTGACTTGTGCTCTGATAAACTTCAGTCACTCTTTGGGGCAGAGACACACGCTCAGATTTGGGTTGATTTGGGGTGATAAATCGTCTCTTCTTTGGGGCGGCTAATCTCCGCAAACTGCCTCCCTGTCAGCTAGAATCTAAATCGCCGGTGGGATGGCACTCAGAGCACTTCATCTTCTGAAGTTGCTCGAGGTTTCGAAACTTCTGGCGACTTTGGAAAACAAAGCGCACTGATTGCCATCCCACCGTCGATTTACACTCTAGTTGGCGGGAGGCAATTCGGGGAGATTAGTCGCCCCTAAGAAGAGGAGATGTGTCACTGGGCGACTAATCTCCCCGAATCTGAGCGTGTGTCTCTGCTCTTACTACAAATTGGAGTGATATCACCCCCTCCCTTTCCCCCCCCAGCAGCCCAACAACAGAACAATGGGAAGGTAACCAGATAGCAGCTCCCTAACACAAGATAACAGCTGCCTGGTCGATCTAAGAACAGCACTCAATAGTAAAATCCAGGTCCCACTGAGACACAGTCAGTTACATTGAGTAGGAGAAACAACAGCTTATCTGAAAGCAGTTCCATCCTAAAGTGCTGGCTCTTTCTGAAAGCACATGACCAGGCAAAATGACCTGAGATGCACCCACACACCAATATTACAACTAATAATACACTTTCTGGTTCAGGAATGACATTTTATATTGTACAGTGAATTATTTGCAGTGTCATTTAGAAATAAAAACTACATCCCTTAATATAAACTGGTTTATCAGCCTGCCTAGCCATTTTTGTCCACCAGAGGGTGCTGTGGAGATACCACCTACAAAAAGGGTTTCCTACTGTTCTGTTTTATTTTAAATGCACAATATTGACCGGTACCGGGTCTGACCCGGGGGCAGTGCAAACGTGAGCAAAACACCATGAACCTTAGAATGATCATCAGCAGCTTCTCAGATAAGCTCTATATACAGAAATGGACTGTGCCCACTGGGCCTGACTGCGCAGACAAAGTCCAAGTGAAACTGTTGATAGTGGAACGACTCCCTGCTCGCCCTCGCTATTAATGGGACGGAATAGAAACTCCCCGCAGCCCTCCTGCACTTCGTGTTCAAGCAAGATCAGCATGTATTTGCCTCTTGAAAACAACGTAGCAGATGCCTGTTCATCAGCTTCTGCTAATTTGTTTCAGGAGTCAGAACCCGAAAAGCAATCTTTATAGAAACCAAACCGGTTCCTCTTCCTTCAAACCAGCCTTCCCCCTAGTGTATGGCCAGAATCAGCCTCCCCCCCTTCAGCTGCTGTTGGACTACAAATCCCAGCATCACCCCTGGGGCAAATACCCTTTCTCCTCTGCACTAAACCTGCCCCATCCAAATTAAAGTCTAGTCCCTAGTCAATAAAGGGAATGGTTCACCTTCAAGTTACCTTTTAGTATGTTATAGAAGGGCTAATTCTAAGCAACTTTTCAAGTGGTCTTCATTATTTATTTTTTATAGTTTTATATAATAATTGCCTTTTTCTTGACTCTTTCCAGCTTTCAAATGGGGGTCGCTGACCCCATTTAAAAAGCAAATGCTCTGTAAGGCTACAAATGTATCATCATTGCTACTTTTTATTTATCATCTTTCTATTCAGGCCTCTCCTATTCAAATTCCAGTCTCTTATTCAAATCAAGGCATGGTTGCTAGGGGAATTTGGACCCTAGCAACTAGACTGCTGAAATAGCAAACTAGAGAGTTGCTGAATAAAAAGCTAAATAAGTAAAAAAACACGAATAATAAAAAATGAAAACCAATTGCAAATTGTTCAGAATATCCCTCTCTACATTATACTAACAGTTAATTTAAAGGTGAACAATCCCTTTAAAGTCCATACCCCTGCAAGCCAGGCCGGGAGGGGTTAATCACTTTCTCCGGAGCGACTGATGTCACTGGAACAGAATCTCAATGCTCAGAGCTTCCGGCACTTTCCTTCTAGAGAGAGAGAGGTTTAACCCTTGCCCTTATTGTCAGTAGCAGACAGACTGGGGTATAATTTATCAAAGAGGGAAGGCAGGACAAGCTACATTTGCATTTTTTTTATGGCCAAAACTGTCAAATTCGACTAGGGAGTTATCCAAATTCGATTGCAGTTTTTAAAAAAAATGTGAATTCAACGTTTATCATACTCTGGCCCTTTAAGAACTCGAATGTTCGAGTTTTTTTAAGGTCAAAACTGTAAATTTTCCAAATTCGATTTGAGTGTTTAAAAAAATTTTGAGTTTGATATTTATCATACGCTAGCCCTTTAAGAACCTCGAATTTTCGCGTTTTTTAATTTTTTTAAGGCCAAAATTGTCAAATTCGACTAGGGAGTTATCCATATTTGATTTGATTTTTAAAAAATTTCGAGTTTGATATTTATCATTCTCTGGCACTTTAAGAATTCAATTTTCCAGTTTTTTTAGGCCAAAACTGTCAAATTCGACTAGGGAGTTATCCAAATTCAATTAGAGTTTTGAAAAACAATTGAATTCGATATTTATCATACTCTGGCCCTTTAAGAACTCACATTTTCAAGATTTTTTAAGACCAAAAGCATAAAATTCGGCTAGGGAGTTATCCAAATTCAATTCGAGTTTTTAAAAACAATTGAATTCAAAATTTATCATACTCCAGCCCTTTAAGAACTCACATTTTCTAGATTTTTTAAGACCAAAAGCATAAAATTTGACTAGGGAGTTATCCAAAATTCAATTTGAGTTTTTAAAAACAATTGAATTCAAAATGTATCATACTCCGGCCCTTTAATAACTCGAATTTTCAAGTTTTTTTTTAAGGCCAAAACTGTCAAATTCGACTAGGGAGTTATCCAAATTCGATAAGAGTTTTGAAAAACAATCGAATTCAATATTTATCATACTCTGGCCCTTTAAGAACTCGAATTTTCAAGTTTTTTTTTAAGGCCAAAACTGTCAAATTCGACTAGGGAGTTATCCAAATTCAATTTGAGTTTTAAAATAAATTGCGTTTGATATTTATCATACTCTGGCCCTTTAAGAACTCGAATTTTCGAGTCTTTTTAAGGCCAAAACTGTCAAATTCAATTAGGGGGTTATCCAAATTCAATTCGAGTTTGATATAACCTGCCGAATTGCTTTATAAGTCAATGGGAGAGGTCCAGGGATCAATTTGGTGATGTTTGCAGCGTTCCTGACATTCAAGTTTTTTTTGGGAGGAAAAAAAACTCAAATTGTGTTTTTAAAACTCGAATCGAATTCGATTCGAGTTTTCGGGTCGATCCTATTCACCCGAGTTTAAAAAATTTGATTTTTACAATAAATTTAGGTCGGATTTCGAGTTCATGGGAGTTTATGGGAGTTTTAAAAAAAAACTCGAAATTAGATCCTTGATAAATCTGCCCCCTAATGTCTGGTTTAATATCTAGATTATCAGTTCTTGGGATGAGGTCCTTTTTTACTTTTGCTGCTCTTTTCTGGTCAAATAGAAACTCCCCTGAGAAAGCAGATGATCTAACCGATGTACAGTATCTAACCAGGAACAAAGCTCTAATTCTATGTAATTCCTGCACCTGGGCTGCTCTCTTTCCCATGGCCAGGCAAGAGGCGGAGCTTAGATAAAACTGAGCTTTCCCATTTGTACCTATAAAACAGAGGGATGAAAAGCTATTGATGGAGCAAAAACCCAGTCAATGCTCTGTCTACAAGATTTTCTTCTGTCAATAAGAACCAATAAACTGGCTTTGCACAGAGTAACAAGCCCCGCCCCCACCTGATCATGGGAAGGAGAGCAGCCCAGGAACAAAAAGAGGAAAAAAAATAAAGATTTGTGTTGCCCTTACTGTCGCTGAAGTTGTCATCAGAGGAGGCGTGAGTAAAGGGTGACTGGGGGCGGGAGTCTCCGCACAGGGAGTAGCTGTGTTCCGCTTTGATCATGGGAGACGGGGAGCTCGGATTCATCTCTACTTCCATCATCTCGTACTTCTCTGTGAGGAACGGGTCCCCCATCAGCTGCCCCAGAACATCCAACAGGGCGGAGTCATCGAGGAGCTCCGAGAAGGGCTGGAAAGACATAGAAGAAAAAGAGCATAAGCAGGACTGGAGGGAAAGGGGTTAATCATCACTGAAGAATATGCAAACTGGGCAATACAGAGAAGGAATGTTCTGGGCACACAATAAGCTATACTCTCATACTGTACTGTCTAAGGGAATCAATATGGCACCTCCCCTCCCATATGTATAAATACAAATATACAGAGAAGGAATGTTCTGGGCACACAATAAACAATACCCTCATACTGTACTGTCTAAGGGAATCAATATGGCACCTCCTCCCATATGTATAAATACAAATATACAGAGAAGGAATGTTCTGGGCACACAATAAGCTATACCCTCATACTGTACTGTCTAAGGGAATCAATATGGCACCTCCTCCTCCCATATGTATAAATACAAATATACAGAGAAGGAATGTTCTGGGCACACAATAAGCTATGCCCTCATACTGTACTGTCTAAGGGAATCAATATGGCACCTCCTCCTCCCATATGTATAAATACAAATATACAGAGAAGGAATGTTCTGGGCACACAAACTATACCCTCATACTGTACTGTCTAATGGAATCAATATGGCACATCCCAGCCTTATGAATAAGGGTAAATACAAGGAAGGAATGCTCTGGGCACACAATGGAAAGTAAATGAAAGACAACACCTTCTTGATAAATACAGTACATTCAGCAGCCAAACAGTGAAAGGGAAAGCTAACCCCCAGCGGTGCCTCGGTGGGAGTCCAATTACACTACTGCTGGTGGGAGAACTAACAGCAGCCCTTTGTTTGGGTTTAGGATGTAAGCGCAAAGATGACATGGGGGGAGTAAGTGACAGCCCTCCAGCTGTACAGACATGAAACCTCATACAGCACAGGAGTTGGGTAAACAGGATGGAGCCCCCTCTACAAATCACAGAGTTTCCTTGTGCCGAGGACCCCCCCACCCATAGAGTCTCCTTTGTTTCCTACTTTATTCCTATTCCCAACGACTGGATTATTCATAGGGGCCAATCAACGCCTCGTCAATTCTAACATTAGGGGGCATTTTAACAAACTTTTTTCATTGGCAAATTTTCTCTTCTCTCAAATATTAAAGGAATTATACACCCTTATAAATACAGGTGGGAGCTGCCAAGCCTTAGCTTGGGCATATTTCAATCTAGGGTTTACTTCCCCTTTAAACGCCATTTATTCTGGGCCACATAGAGGATGTCCCAGCAGGAATAACAGCTAAAATCTGGAATATTGTTTGGCAGCTATACAGGAAGGAAAAGAGGGGGGAGGAGGAGTGTTAAAATGTTTAACCCTTTCATTCCCAGTGCTCAGATTTCCCTGCCAGACAAGGAATAAGCTGAAATCCAGACGTTTCACAGCCTGAAACCTAATCAGTCTTCCATGAGTCACAACCCGGCTCTTTAAAAAGAGAGACCAATCTCTGAGGGGTTAAATATCTCCCCTGGAACGACTCATATTCGTGTGCAGAACTGCTGCCTGGTGAGATGGATTCAGCTTGGAGACTTATAGAGAAAATAAAGCTCGCCCGAGGCAGCCCAAACAAAACCACCAAACGTTTAAAATCATAAATATATATATATATATGAATGTAACAGAGCTAGTAAAGGCCCTATATGAGAGTTAAATTGGCTCATAAAGAGAAAAGAGGGTAATTATGGGATGAGTTTCCCTTTAATCCTTTAATAAAGATTTCCAGGCAGAGAATACACACAGGGATAAGATGAGGGAAGGGCAAGTTAAAGACGCATTGTTATTTATAGGAAGGGGTGCGTAATTATTAGCAGCAGCATATACAGGGTGTGTATCTGAACTACAACTCTCAAGCTTTCAGGGGATGCTGGGAGTAAAAATATAGGTGGGGAAGGGCAGAGAAAAAGCACATGATGATGGCATGGACTATAATGGTTATTATAGCCATGGGCCAACAGGAGCCCCAGGCTCCCTCTGAACTTGTGCCCCGCCCATAACACATGCCCCTCCCCACTGTCAGGGAATCTCCTGCTAAGGAACTGCCATATTGCTTAATGATCTCAGAGACCTCTTCTGCATTTCCTATTCAACCTGTTATAGAATGGCCAATTCTAAGCAACTTTTCAATTGGTCTTCGTTATTTCTTTTTAATAGTTTTTTAATTGTTTGCCTTTTCTTCTGACTCTTCCCAGCTTTCAAATGGGGGTCACTGACCCCCATCTAAAAAACAAATGCTCTGTAAGGCTACAAACTTTATTGTTATTGCTACTTTTTATTACTCCTCTTTCTATTCAGGCCTCTCCTATTCATATTCCAGTCTTGTATTCAAAACAGTGCATGGTTGCTAGGGGAATTTGGACCCTAGCTACCAGACTGCTGAAATTTCAAACTGGAGAGCTGCTGAGTAAAAAGCTAAATAACTCAAAAACCACAAATATTAAAAAATGAAAACCAATTGAAAATTGACTCAGAATATCACTCTCTACATCATACTAACAGTTAATTTAAAGGTGAACAATCCACTTTAATTTAACGCTTCCTTTGCCTACACTGCTTATCCCTACTTGAATTAGATATAAGGACAAGGGGGCAATCCTCCCAATAACTCCAGTTGGACAGCCCTGATCTAAGCCCACTTTGCATCCAGGTGGGTTCCTTGCTCAGGTAACCCAATGAGTCATTATATTAACCCCATACACACCAGACAGCATTGGCTGCAGATTTCACCCCAAACACAAGTGAAACCCCTGGGGCAATGAATCAGGCCAAAAAGCGGGTTCCACTGGCCCAGCCTAAGGGAGAAATGTGCTTTTCAGGGCAACAAGCCCAAACAGCACCCAGACTGGCCGAGAGCAGCTGAAATGTGAGCCCCGGGGGGGGGGGGGGGGGTTATATAACAAGGCACAAAGTATCTCCTTATCCGTCACCCAATCAGCACAGGAACCAACCCCTTCTCTCAGGGCAGAATCTCACCCTGGGCGAGAAGTGATACTTTGTCTCAAATAATATTCATTTCACTTCCCCGACAGATTCAACTGCAACTCCCACATTCTCACAAGTGTCACTGTCACTGGCCGTGTCTCCTAGTAGCACCTGTATCCCCACCTTTGTATCACCTACTTAACAATGCAGAGGGCACCCCATTAAAGGCCAAAGCAATACACAGGGCACCCCATTACAGGACAAAGCAATACACAGGGCACCCCATTACAGGACAAAGCAATGCAGAGGGAACCCCATTACAGGACAAAGCAAAGCAGAGGGCCCCCCATTACAGGACAAATCAATGCAGAGGGAACCCCATTACAGGCCAAAGCAATACAGAGGGAACCCCATTACAGGCCAAAGCAATACAGAGGGCACCCCATTACAGGACAAAACAATATAGAGGGAACCCCATTACAGGACAAAGCAAAGAAGAGGGAACCCGATTACAGGCCAAAGCAATACAATGGGCACCCCATTACTGGCCCAATCAATGCAGGGGGCACCCCATTACAGGACAAAGCAATACAGAGAGCACCCTATTACAGGCCAAAGCAATGCAGTGGGCACCCCTTTACAGACCAAAGCAATACAGAGGGAACCCCATTACAGGCCAAAGCAATGCAGAGAGCACCCCTGTACAGGCCAAAGCAATGTAGAGGGCACCCCATTACAGGACAAAGCAATGTAGAGGGCACCCCATTAAAGGCCAAAGTAATACAACAGACACCCTATTACAGGCCAAAGCAATGCAGAGGGCACCCCATTACAGGCCAAAGCAATGTAGAGGGCACCCCATTACAGGACAAAGCAATGCAGAGGGCACCCCATTACAGGACAAAGCAATGCAGAGGGCACCCCATTACTAGCCAAATCCCTGCACTTGGCACCCCATTAGAGGCTAAAGCACCCCATTACAGACAGAGGAACCCAGTGTCCCAAGTTGTCCTTCCCATGAAGGGAATACATGAATAAACATTCAAGGGAAAGGTAATCCTGCAGCTGCACAAAAAGCAAAGAGTTGATTGTTAGTGTTAATTCAGAACTGCACAGAGCGTGGAATAAATACAAATGACATTTGTGAGTAATCTGGCGCAGTGGAGTGAAATTGGCCCCGTGAGTGCAGGGCAGAGCCAGGCACAATATGTACAAACATGTGGTTCTGATCAGAGCCTCCCGGCACAGGGAGATGCTGAATTACACCAGGATTCTCAGCTGGAGGGTTCTCTGTTAAAGGGCCCGCAGTTAAAGGGGTGGTTCATCTTTAAGTTAACTTTTAGTATGTTATAGAATGGCCAATTCTAAGCAACTTTTAAATTGGTCTTCGTTGTTTAATTTGTATAGTTCTTTAATGATTTGCCTTCTTCTTCTGAATAATTCAAATGGGGGTCACTGACCCCATCTAAAAAACAAATGCTCTGTAAGACTACACATTTTTTGTTATTGCTATTTTTTATTACTCGGCTTTCTATTCAGGCCTCTCCTATTCATATTCCAGTCTCTTATTCAAATCAGTGCATGGTTGCTAGGGGAATGCGTACCATAGCAACCCGATAGCTGAAAATGCAAACTGGAGAGCTGCTGAATAAAAAGCTAAATAAGTCAAAAACCACAAATAATAGAAAATGAAAACTAATTGCAAATCAGCATAAAGGCAAATGTCACATTCTTTTCACAGGTCGATGTTCTGGAATTTACGGCAGCCCCCATTACTGCAGAACTAGGGAGAAAAAAAGTTACCTCTCCCCTGGGGGAAAACATACGACAGCAAAGGATTCTGGGAATACTGTGATTTGATTGGCTAGCTGGGTTTAATATAACTGCCAGCAGCAAAGGAATATAAGGAGGCATATAGGCCCTTCATTGGGTCCAACTACCAAGAGCTCAGGCTAGTGTCCCATGCAGCAAAGGACTCTGGGTAAAATTAATAAAAAGGGGTTGTTCCCCTTTAAGTTAACTGCTAGTATGATGTAGAGACAATTTGCAATTGGGTTTCATTTTTTATTATTTTTGGTTTTTGAGTTATTTAGCTTTTTATTCAGCAGCTCTCCAGTTTGCAATTTCAGCCATCTAGTTGCTTGGGTCCAATTTCCCCTAGCAACCATGCACTAATTTGAATAAGAGACTGGAATATGAATAGGAGAGGCCTGAATAGAAAGATGAGTAATAAAAAGTAATAATAACAATACATTTGTAGCCTTACAGAGCATTTGTTTTTTAGATGGGGTCAGTGACCCCCCTTTGAAAGCTGGAACGAGTCAGAAGAAGATGGAAAATAGTATGACGCAGAGAAAACTAACTATAAAAAATAGGACGGCCAATTGAAAAGTTGCTTAGAACTGGATTAGATTTTATTTTACAGGTCATTACATATATATATATATATATATATATATATATATATATATATATATATATATATATATATATATATATTTGGGGTGGAGTTTTCCTTTAAAGTCAGAGACAAATATAATATAAAAGATCAAATATTTAGATTTAGAGGAAAGTTGTAGAGTTTTAGTTGGCACAACCCCTCCTGGATGAAAAAGGGGCAGCTCTGGGGGAGAAATTCTTCTTCTTTCCACTTAGGAGAGGAGTCCAGACAGGATAAATTCCTATGGGAGGGGGGCATAGAGCATTTCTCATAGACACACACCTCTTCTATTCCCCAGCACAAAGCCTGTCTGATTCCTCCTGTCCCACGGGACTACCTGATTATTCTCTGTACCATCCTCATCACATCTACAGTTTGTCATTTCTTAATTATGCCAATGTACCCCCTACTGTAAATGATAAGGATATTAGAAGTCACTGAGGGGTTGTTCTGTGACCATATAAAGGCACAAGGCTGCAGGCTGAGTTATACAGGGAACTCTGAGTATCACTCATGTATTATAAGGGATAATGTACCCCCTACTGTAAATGATAAGGATATTAGAAGTCACTGAGGGGTTCTATGACCATATAAAGACACAAGGCTGCAGGCTGAGTTATACAGGGAACTCTGCTTATCACTCATGTATTATAAGGGATAATGTACCCCCTACTGTAAATGATAAGGATATTAGAAGTCACTGAGGGGTTCTGTGACCATATAAAGACACAAGGCTGCAGGCTGAGTTATGTAGGGAACTCTGAGTATCACTCATGTATTATAAGGAATAATGTACCCCCTACTGTAAATGATAAGGATATTAGAAGTCACGGAGGGGTTGTTCTGTGACCATATAAAGGCACAAGGCTGCAGGCTGAGTTATACAGGGAACTCTGCTTATCACTCATGTATTATAAGGGTTAATGTACCCCCTACTGTAAATGATAAGGATATTAGAAGTCACTGAAGGATTCTGGGAATATATAAAGGAATGAGGCTGCAGGCTGAGTTTCTAATACCTTTAAATTTGAAAGGAGTTGCATTGTTATTCAATGACTATAAATATTATACATTCTCTGCCTTTAAAATAGGATGGAAGACACTCCCGACTGTAAAGAAAGAGAAGGGATAACTCCCACAGAATTCCCAGAATGCATTGCTGTAAGCAGCCAGATATTTACAGCCTTGTAAAGACATTATACCAACAGCTTTCAGATGCCGCTGCCCCGGGGCAATACTTTCTGTTGGTTCCAGCTGGGGTTTCATTATTTCCACCTTGATACAGATACAAGCCCGGGCACGGTGCCTACTGGTTATTACATGGCTATACTTAGGGGCAAGTAAGGATTTAATAACAAGGTGAGGGAAGAGGCTGGCAGCATAAATAGGAGGAAAAAAATAATCACTTATCAGACTGCAGAGTAGGCTGAAAGGCTTACAGTCAGGGCATGGGTTAAAGGAGAACTAAAACCTAACTAAAGAAGTAGCTAGAAATGTTGTACATGATGTTTTGTGCTTCTGTACCAGCCCAAGGCAACCACAGCCCTTTAGCAGTAAAGATCTGTGTCTCCAAAGATGCCCCAGTAGCTCCCCATCTTCTTTTCTGCTGATTCACTGCACATGCTCTGTGCTGCTGTCACTTACTGAGCTTAGGGAGCCACTCACAATATACAGTACACATAGAATAGAAATGTCACAATATAAGGCTGATTAGTAATTAATACACATAATTACTACATGGCAGCACAGAAACCAGTGCAATTAGCATCAGAATTGAATAATCAGCAAACCTGTAGCATCAGCTTATATTACAGCCAGGGAAGCTCATTTTCTGCTGGATAATTAGTGACGAGCCCTAAGCTTAGCTTCTCAACAGCCAATCAGAGCCCACTGAGCATGTGAGTGTCACAGACACTTTCCAAGATGGTGACCCCCTGTGACAAGTTTGAAGTCCTGGATCATTGCTGCTATTGACAAGCTCAAACTTTAGCCTCGTGCAATAAGTTCACTAAATAAAATGTGACATTTTTAGCCATATTTATTTTTAGGGTTTACTTCTCCTTAAAAAGGGGTGGTTCAGTTGGGGTGTTATAGAATGGCTAATTCTAAGCAACTTTTTAACTGGCATTCATTTTTTCTGTTTTTTAGAGTTGCTAGGTAATTTGGACCCTAGCGACCAGATGGCTGAAACTGAACTGGAGAGCTGGTGAATAAAATAACTCAAAAACATCCAATAATAAAAAACTAAAACCAAATGCAAATTGTCTCAGAATATCCCTCTCTACGTTATACTAACTAATTCAAAGGTAAACAACCCCTTTAATGTTGGGCCCCCAGATGTATGGTTGCTAGGGTAATTTGGACCCTAGCAACCGGATTGCTGAAACTACAAACTGGAGAGCTGTTGAACAAAAAGCTAAATAACTTGAAAACCACAAATGATAAAAAAATGAAGACCAATTGCAAATGGTCTCAGAATATCCCTCTCTACGTCATAATAAAAGTTCATTTAAAGGTGAAGAACCCCTTTAATAAGAGTCATACCCTGTGCATAGTAAATTGGCATTGCTACATGCATTGAGCTCTGGATAAGGCTCTAAACATCTGTGTTTGGTTTGGCCACGGGGGCTCCATCTTGGCCCTCCCCCAATCTCCAATGGGCCGGCAAGTTCCTGGGGAAGTGCATGCAGATGTGTACAGTGCTGTAACCCCCAGGGGGACGGCCGAAGGAAGCAAACAAATATTTCCAAGTAAAATCTCGCTTGCACTTTATTTTGCTTAAACACTGAAGCTTTTAAAAAATGAAAAATAAACTTGGCTGCAGGGATGGTGGCCATAATCCCAATGTATAAAGCCCCTGTATGGGGGATAGGGTTGCCACCTGGCCGGTATTTTACCGCCCTGGCCAGTAAAAATGATGGTTGATGATCCCAATGTTATTAATAGGGAAAAAAGATAAATATATAGGAAGGTCAGTGATCCCAATGTTATTAATAGGGAATAAAGATAAATATATAGGAAGGTCAGTGATCCCAATGTTATTAATAGGGAATAAAGATAAATATATAGGAAGGCCAGTGATCCCAATGTTATTAATAGGGAATAAAGATAAATATATAGGAAGGTCAGTGATCCCAATGTTATTAATAGGGAATAAAGATAAATATATAGGAAGGTCAGTGATCCCAATGTTATTAATAGGGAATAAAGATAAATATATAGGAAGGTCAGTGATCCCAATGTTATTAATAGGGAATAAAGATAAATATATATGAAGGCCGGTATTTTTTCCAGAAAAGGTGGCAACCCTATATGTAGCCCTCCAATGGGCCTGCTCGACCAATATCTGGCTGCTAAACTTCTCTTTTCTAACTAGGTCCCCATTCTACTTAGTTGGCAGGGCCCACTGCCCAGAGTTGGAGGACCCTAATAGCTATGTACTATGGGGCCCCGTTATTTCTAATGGCAGCTCCACCTGCAGCATTTGCACCATGTCATCAGCCATAATAGGGGTTGTTCACCTTTAAATGAACTGTCAGTATGATGTAGAGAGGGATATTCTGAGACAATTTGCGATTGGTTTTTGTTTTTTATTATTTGTGGTTTTTGAGTTATTTCGCTTTTTGATCAGGAGCTGCTACAACTTCAGCAATCTGGTTGCTAGTTCCCAAATTCCCCTAGCAACCATGCCTTGATCTGAATGAGAGGTTAGAATATGAATAGGAGAGGCCTGAATAGAAAGATAAGTAATAAAAAGTAGCAATAACAATACATTTGTAACCTTACAGAGCATTTGTTTTTAGATAGGGTCAGTGACCCCCATTTAAAAGCTGGAAAGAGTCAGATGATAAAGGCAGATAATTCTACAACGATAAAAAATAAATACTGGAGACCAATTGAAAAATTGCTTAGAAATAGCCATCCTATAACATACTAAAAGTGAACTTAAAGGTGAACCTCCCCTTTAACTGTTAGCATGATGTAGATAATGATATTCTGAAACAATTTGGAATTGTTTTTCATTTTTTGTTACTTGTGGTTTTTGAGCTATTTAGCTATTTCAGCACTCCAGTTGCTAGGGTCTAAATTACCCTAGCAACCATGCTGCGATTTAAAAAAAAAAGTAGGAGAGGCACATTTATCAAAGGTCGAATTTCGAATTCATGTGAGGTTTTAAAAACTTCCATAAATTCGAAATTCAACCAATAGAAATTTATTTAAAAAAAATCAAATTTTTTAACCTCGGATGAATTAAACCGACCCGAAAACTTGAATCGAATTTGATTAGAGTTTTCTGCGAACAACTCCTAATTGATCACTGGACGTCTCCCGTTGACTTAAACAGCAATTCGTCAGATTAAAGGTGGCACATAGTCAAATTCGAGTTCTGAAAGGGTCAGAATATGATTAATCTCATGAATCGAATTTGAATTTTTTCGACAATTTGACAATAAAAAAAATTAGAAAATTCGAATTTCGACTTCGAAATTTCAATTCGACCCTTGATAAATCTGCCCCTAAATGTGTAGCCTAACAGAGCATTTGTTTTTTTAGATATAGGGGTCAGTGACCCCCTATTTGAAAGCTGGAAAGAGTCAGAAGAAGTCAAACAATGACAAAAACTATAATAAAAAAAGGCTAATTGAAAAGTTGCTTATAATTAGCCATTCTAGAACATACTAAAAGTTAAACTTAAAGATGAACCTCCCCTTTTAAAGCTTCGATATGAAACAAATACCAGGCAAAATGTCTCAAGAGCAACAATAGAATATTGACCTTAGTGTTGAGTTGTAACATCAACCTTCAGGCTCCGTAATCTTTAGCCTGTTATTCTGGAGCTGTTGTTCAACTACACTTCCCAGCATGCCCCATGCACAAAGGCATTGATCGCTGTCGTATGTTTGGTTTGATAAGACTGAATGACAACAGCATACGCCATAGCAACACAGTTTGGACCCTGCTCATGGGCAGGCTTATTGCCGAAATACATAAGGGCTCTGATGAGTAACGTTCACCCTTTGATCTTTGGATGTTGCTCCCACGCACCACTAGATACACAGAGGCAACAAGTCTGGGAGCTCATTCATGCACACGGCTGGGATCTGTCCAACCAATCATTAGGAAGCCCCCCCCCCGGGCCCCCATATAACAGCAGTATTGGATAGGAAAAGCTAGCACACATTTAGGGCAAAGACTCACACGAAGATTTGCAGAGATTTAGTCGCCTGGCGACAAATCGCCTCTTCTGTGGGCGACTAATCTACCCAAAAAGCCTTCCCTGCGGCTAGAATCGAAATCACTGTCGGGATGGAGCACTTCGTCACGAGGAAAATTCGCGCGACTTTGGAAAACTAAGCGATCCGAGTGCCATCCCGACGGCAATTTAGATTCTAGCCGCCGGGAAAGTAGTTCAGGGAGATTAATCCCCGAAGAAAAGCCGATTTGTCGATGATTTGTCGACGAGCGAGGAAACTTTGAGCGACTTCGGAAGGAATCGATCCGAGTGCCATCCCGACGGCAATTTAGATTCTAGCCGGCGGGAAGGCAGATTCTCCCCAAATCTTACCCTTAAGGGTGGAGACACACGCTGCTATTCGGGAGATTAGTCGCCCAGCGACAAATCATTCTTCTTCAGGCGACTAATCTCCCCATTGTAAATCACTGGCGGGATGGAACTCGGAGCGATTCGTTTACCGAAGTTGCCTCAGGAGGAAACTTCGGGCGACTTCGGAAAGGCGAATCGATCCGAGAGCCATCCCGACAGCGATTTAGATTCTAGCCGGCAGAAAGGCAGTTCGGGGAGATTAGTCGCCTGAAGAAGAGGTGATTTGGAGAGATAGGCAACTAAATCTCCCCGAATCTTAGCATGTGACCTTACCCTTTAGGGCAGAGACACACGCTGCTATTCGGGAGACTAGTCGCCAGCTTCGTTGCTATTCGGGAGATTAGTCGCCAGCTTCGTTGCTATTCGGGAGATTAGTCGCCAGCTTCGTCGCTTCTTCTTTGGGCGACTAATCTCTCCAACTAATCTCCTAGATGTAAATCGCCGGCAGGATGGCACTCGGAACACTTCGTTTTCCCAAGTCGCACAAAGTTGCCTCACGAGGAAACTTCGGGCGACTTCGGAAAAGCCGAAGCGATCCGAGTGCCATCCAGCTGGCAATTTACATTCTAGCCGGCGGGTCGCTGGGTGATTAATCTTCCAAAGTAGCAGCGTGTGTCTCTGCCCTAAAGGGCAGGCAAACATATTAGGACAATGATACATGGAGCTACTAGTAGCCAGCTACTTGTTGCAGCTACAAAATAGACAAAAGTGATCATTGTCTCTGCTAAGACACTATGGGGATTATTTACTAAAACTATTTTACCAGAAACAAACTCAACCGAACGCCCCATTCACGAATTTGGCTTATTTACTAATATTTGAGGTCGAAAAAATTGCAACGAAAAAAACTAGAATTTTTCAGGTTTACTAACAAAACACTCGAAACGTTTGCGTTTCAATCAGAATGGATTATCAAATTGCCACCGGAAAAACTCAAATTTATCAAGTTGTCTAACGAAAACCAGAGTTGGTCGCCCCAAAACTCCCACAATTCATGAAGGTTAAAAACATCTTCAAATGGTTAAAGGGATAGCTGCCATTGAATTTTACATTCATTCGACAGTTTGTAGATGGTGTATTTTTGGATTCAGACTAGTGATGCACTGAATCCACTATTTTGGATTCAGCCAAACCCCTGAATCCTTCATGAAAGATTCGGCCGAATACCGACCCAAATCCTAATTTTCATATGCAAATTAGGGGTGGGAAGATAAAAACATTTTTTGCTGCCTTGTTTTGTGAAAAAAAGTCCCGCTTTTTCCCTCCCCGGCCCTAAAATGCATATGCAAATTAGGATTCGCTACG
This sequence comes from Xenopus laevis, assembly GCF_017654675.1. Taxonomy (NCBI): domain Eukaryota; kingdom Metazoa; phylum Chordata; class Amphibia; order Anura; family Pipidae; genus Xenopus; species Xenopus laevis. The sequence continues at coordinate 5,588,799 of NC_054375.1, forward strand.
GCCGAATCCTGCTGAAAAAGGCAGAATCCCGAACTGAATCCTGGATTCGTGCATTCCTAATTCAGACTTTTTTCAAGATAATAAATCTTGAAAAATTTAGTTTTTCACTAAACTAAACTTGCAAAAAGAGATTAGTGGGCGAATCTCAAAAATCGAAATGAAAATGAGGAAAATTCGCTGAAATGCATTGAAGTCTAAATTTTTTTGACGGGCGACAATTGCTTTTCACCAATTACGGTTGAGACACACGCTCAGATTAGTTGCCCGGCGACAAATCTCCTCTTCTTTGGGGCGACTAATCTCCCCGAACTGCCTTCCCGCCGGCTAGAATGTAAATCGCCGGCGGGATGGCAATCGGAATGCTTAGTTTTCCGAAGTCGCACGAAGTTTCCTTGTGAGGCAACTACATGCGACTTCTGAAAATTTATCTTTCCGTGTGCCGTGCCGCCAACGATTTCCTTACTAGCCGGTGGGAGGCAGTTTGGGGAGATTAGTCGCCCTGAAGAAGAGGAGATTTGTCGTGGGGCGACTAATCTCCGGGAATCTGACCGTGTGTCTCTACCCTTACTGTCTATGGGCGTCATTTTCTGGCAAAAATTGGCGAAAATTTTTATATTTTATTAAATAACCCCCTACGTGTGTTTTAGCAGAAACAATCTGCAGTATTGTCTATGACAAAAGTGTATTTCCTGGCATTTTGTAGCCATGGCAAGTAGCTGGCTACTATTAGCTTTGTGTGTTATAGCCCTTATACTATTTACATACATAAATTGACCATTAGCCCGGCCCGGAGTGGATTCAAGGGGAGATAACCCCATACAAAGTCACACACCTGCAGGGGCCAATACTGGACGGTGCAATGCGGAGGAACTGGTTCACACCAACAGAAAGTCTCCGCATCACAATGCCCCCAACCCCTGCAGCAATCCCCTCCCTTGTTTACCCTGCAAACTCGGAATGAGGGGTCGTTAAACAGAGATAACGACCGTTTTCATGTGTCGGGCTATGTACAATTTCTCCGAGTATTCAGCAGCAGTGCAGTACGTTGCATAGAGATGGCGTATAGGTACAATCACACACCAGTTTCTTTATCTTTCTCAGTAAACCACTTCTCTTTCTTTCTCTAAGGGTCAGGGCACACGGGCAGATTCGGGAAGATTAGAATGAACTAAATCTCCTCTTCTTCGGGGCAACTAATCTCCCCAAACTGCCTTCTTGCTGGCTAAATCCCCGGCGGGAAGGCAATCGGAGAGATTCGTTTTCCGAAGTCGCCCGAAGCAACTTCGGCGACTTGGGAAAACGAAATGTTCCGAGTGCCAGTGCAATGATTTACATTCTATCTGGCGGGAGGCAGTTCTGGGAGATTAGTTGCCCTGAAGAAGAGGAGATTTGTCGCTGGGTGACTAATCTCCCCGAATCTGTCCTGACCCTTATAAATGAGAGAAATGACAACTGTTAACCCCTTTATTCCCAGAGGCAATATAATCTAAGGGGCAGACAGAGAAAAAGCAGGGTTACACGCTTCATGGCCTGTGGTATTTAAAGGGGCGCTTCACCTTTAAACAACTACTTGTTTTCAATCAGTTCACCAGAAATGACTTTTTCCAATGACTTTCTATTTTCTATGCGTCACCGTTTTTCTAATATTGAAGTGTAAAGTGTCGTTTTTCACCTTCTAAAGCAGCTCTGGGATGGGGGTGGGGTCGCCGACCCTGTAAACTGTTCTAAACGTATACATTTAGTCGATACATTTCTTTGTCCCTGCTGAGCAGATACAATAGTTGCTGATACTCCCGAGATGCTGCTGAGAAATGGATCAACTCAATGTTGCAGAATTGTTTAACAGTTTAGAGTCTGAATTACTGAGCGGCCCAGACTCAAACACCAGAGACACGAACATTCAACTTTAAAATGAAATTGAAAAAAAGTCTTTATTTCTGGGGAACGATCTGAAAACAACTGAACTGACAAAAGTGTTTGGAAGTTGAACAGCCCCTTTAAGGGTTTAAGGACCCCGTCTGGACTAAGGAAACTACAATTATGTGGGTTTTCTGGTCTCTAGAAAGAGCTGACCCTCCGGGGGAACGGCACAAAGCAGCTATTTTGGGGGCTGACTCACAGTTTCACCAGATGTGTGCCAAGGCTTCTCCCCCCTCAACCCACACAATGACATCTTACATCTGGACTCAGCTTCAACACACGCTCACCAGTTTCTCCCTTAAACTTGACTTTCTTGCTCAAAGTCCCCCTTGTTCCCTGACCTGCCCACGCCATTCTATGAGAGTGCCCACTTATGCCAACCTCTCCTGCACACACAGGCCCTGCTGTTGCCACACAAAGCTTGACTTTATGGCTTTACAGAGACATACACAGACTGGGAAATTAGGAGCACAGAACATCCAGATAAAATGCTCTGTTATACAGATAGCTAGAATCTCAGCTGCCATAAAGCAGGACAGGACTGCTGCTTACAATGAGGATCAGATAGGATCTGTGCAGCCACTGGGACAGAATGTTCTGTTATACAGATAGCTAGAATCTCAGCTGCCATAAAGCAGGACAGGACTGCTGCTTACAATGGGGATCAGATAGGATCTGTGCAGCCAGTGGGACAGAATGTTCTGTTATACAGATAGCTAGAATCTCAGCTGCCATAAAGCAGGACAGGACTGCTGCTTACAATGAGGATCAGATAGGATCTGTGCAGCCACTGGGACAGAATGTTCTGTTATACAGATAGCTAGAATCTCAGCTGCCATAAAGCAGGACAGGACTGCTGCTTACAATGGGGATCAGATAGGATCTGTGCAGCCACTGGGACAGAATGTTCTGTTATACAGATAGCTAGAATCTCAGCTGCCATAAAGCAGGGCAGGACTGCTGCTTACAATGGGGATCAGATAGGATCTGTGCAGCCACTGGGACAGAATGTTCTGTTATACAGTAGCTAGAATCTCAGCTGCCATAAAGCAGGACAGGACTGCTGCTTACAATGGGGATCAGATAGGATCTGTGCAGCCACTGGGACAGAATGTTCTGTTATACAGATAGCTAGAATCTCAGCTGCCATAAAGCAGGACAGGACTGCTGCTTACAATGGGGATCAGATAGGATCTGTGCAGCCACTGGGACAGAATGCTCTGTTATAAAAATAATTCCGATGTGATAACACATTGAGCCCAGCAATGTATCAGGGCCAGATAACAAGGTTATTTTGCAATGTAAGTGTCCCTTTAAGCTTAGTGTGACAGATGGGTCCATAAGTCCCAATGTGAAAGCTGCACGGGCACAAGGCAAAGTTCTGCTCGCCATCTGTTCTGGCCAATAGCACTGGATTCTTCCTGAGCCTGAAGAAAAAAAATCAAATTGGAAGCCACGTTGAGCCTGATGCAACCTTACTGTAATCTGGATTTTAAAATTTCCAAGCATCAGCAGAAATCTGGATCTGGAAAGCGAATCTCCTTTCCAGTTCTCTTGCCACAGTCACAATCCTGGTACTGTTAAAACGAGCAGAAAACTGCCATACCAGCTGACAGGGGGCAGAAGGCTCAGAAAGAAAGCAAGGAATGTTCTGGGCACACAATAAGCTATACCCTCATACTGTACTGTCTAAGGGAATCAATATGGCACCTCCTCCTCCCATATGTATAAATACAAATATACAGAGAAGTAATGTTCTGGGCACACAATAAGCTATACCCTCATACTGTACTGTCTAAGGGAATCAATATGGCACCTCCTCCTCCCATATGTATAAATACAAATATACAGAGAAGGAATGTTCTGGGCACACAATAAGCTATACCCTCATACTGTACTGTCTAAGGGAATCAATTTGGCACCTCCTCCTCCCATATGTATAAATACAAATATACAGAGAAGGAATGTTCTGGGCACACAATAAGCTATACCCTCATACTGTACTGTCTAAGGGAATCAATATGGCACCTCCTCCTCCCATATGTATAAATACAAATATACAGAGAAGGAATGTTCTGGGCACACAATAAGCTATACCCTCATACTGTACTGTCTAAGGGAATCAATATGGCACCTCCTCCCATATGTATAAATACAAATATACAGAGAAGGAATGTTCTGGGCACACAATAAGCTATACCCTCATACTGTACTGTCTAAGGGAATCAATATGGCACCTCCTCCTCCCATATGTATAAATACAAATATACAGAGAAGGAATGTTCTGGGCACACAATAAGCTATACCCTCATACTGTACTGTCTAAGGGAATCAATATGGCACCTCCTCCTCCCATATGTATAAATACAAATATACAGAGAAGGAATGTTCTGGGCACACAATAAGCTATACCCTCATACTGTACTGTCTAAGGGAATCAATATGGCACCTCCCTCCTCCCATATGTATAAATACAAATATACAGAGAAGGAATGTTCTGGGCACACAATAAGCTATACTCTCATACTGTACTGTAGGGAATCAATATAGCAGTTTCCACTCATATGTTTTAGTACAAATACAAGGAAAAGGCATGTTTACTGCATAGAATAAGATACACCCTCACGTTTTTAATTAGTCAAGAAGTAAAACAAATGTTCCAGCTGGGAATTGTTTCTCAGGCCCATTTTCAATGCATTCCAGTGACCATTAGAATGAAGAAACCAGCCGGTGGCAGTGGAATTCCGCCCTGGGAATAAAGCAGAGGATCCCACTCCAGCCAATGAGTCAGATGGAAGGATTCAAGGAGTGCAGATTGAGACTGGTGTTGTCATAGGAGCACATCCAATAAACAAGATATATACATTCCTTTACATTGACATGGGCCAGCTGGAATGGCAACTGCCATATTAAACCCCCTAATATGTTACAGCCAAAGTCTTTGTTTGACTCAGATCTTGGGAAATAGATACAGAATGGGGCTTGTAATAATCACAGCCTATTGGCATCAGGGTGCAAATGCCAGCTGTAAGCTGCATGGCATGACAGTTGCACGGAATGGCCAGACCCATAGCCGTCACCTGCAAGGATACTGGTTGACATCTTATGATGCATGACTATTTGTTTGTGGGGTGGTGATTTTGGGCACAGGCCTGGGGAGCCAAACTGTTACCCAATACTATTGGGCCACAAGCTGCTTTTGGGTAGCATCTGCACCAATGGAAGGCTTGTGGCTTGACACCATCAACAGTGCAACCAGTGATAGGAGTGGTCAACTGGAGCGGATGGGTTATGGAGGAAGAGTAGTTGGACCTAGAGGGGAGTCAAAGGTAAATCTATACGTGGGTGCTACAACACCCCACTAGCCCAGTAAGCATAATTAGGAAACTTGATGAGAGTCATGAATGAAGAAGAAGACCACCAATGACCTGCATTACCTTCCTGTACCGCAGGCACCAATAGGACAGGGACTTCTGAGGAGGGTGAAAGATTAGGGACACAGGGTCGATTAAATATACAGGAAAAATGTCATATTCCCTAGTGGAGCAAACCTTAAAAAGATCACACATAAGAGCCAACAAAGATCTTGAGATGTTCAGGAGAACAAGCCCTAGAAGGCTGCAGGATGGAAACTGCTCTTATAGACAAAAGATTGGGTTTGGCACTCTCAGATACCCACATAGAGGTGCCCGCACATGCTGGAATGCTGAACATGAAGCACTCTTCTAGAACTCGAGCTGAAAGTTCAACCAGATAAAGCCAAGAGAGCCTTTCCAACAAGCCGGCAGCTGCGGAGTCACATAAGGATAAAGCTTTGTCTGGAATGCACAGAGCACTTTATAGGCTGCAGAGCAAATCCCATACACTTCTCAATTTCTTATTTTGGGAACACCCTACTTCTAACTGCACCAAAAGCTTCACGCCTCTGGGTGTTGTAGAGGAGACTGGCATTGAGCACTATAACTGGGTGAAAGAATGTTGATAGAGGAGACACGTGCCAAGGTTAGATTGCAAGCTCTAGCTTTCCTGAATATTTCTTGTTAGGGGCACAGATTATATTAAAAAGATTCTGGAGCCTTATAGGCCATAAAGAATCCCATTGAGCAAATTAGAGGCCATAAAGGATCCCATTGAGCAAATTAGAGGCCATGTTCTGCTGGTGGGCCTCCAGTCATGGTCTAAAGCAGTGGTCCCCAACCAGTAGCTCGTGAGCAACATGTTGCTCTCCAACCCCTTGAATGTTGCTCCCCTTGGCCTCAAAGCAAGTGCTTATTTTTAAATTTCAGGCTTTGAGTCAAGTTTTGGTTGCTTAAAAACTAGGTGTACTGCTAAACAGAGACCCCTGTAGACTGCCAGTCTTCATGGAAGCTACTAAATGTCAACCACAGCACTTATTTGGTACCTCCAGGGACATTTGTTATGCTTGTGTGGCTCCCCAGCTCCTTTTACATAGGAATGTTGCTCACAGGTAGAAAAGGTTGGGGACCCCTGACTAAAGCTTGTTCAGGACATGCTAAGTCTGATTTTATGGAGGCCTTTGGAAATATATATAAATACTAAAACATTGGGTAGAGTCCCAGTTCTGGCACAAGTCCAGCCGAAGGAAGTCCATGGTTAGAGGCAGCAGAGCGAGGGGATGATGTGTGCGTCTAGTCATGTACTATGTTTATCCTTCTCCCAGCCTTCTGCTTATAGAGTCTACGAAAAAAGAATAGCAATGTGCGACATGTAGCAGAATATTCTAAAAATCAGAGCTCTGCAGACTCAGCCTTGCATAGTTCACCGTGATGCTTCCCAGGATTCTGGCCGGCTCCCATGTTATTCTAAGGCTCAGAGATTGCACATGATGCCAGCCTTGTAATAAGACCATTCACTGCATGGAGAGGCCACACTATTAAACCATTCCATGCCCTCTAGGTCCAGCATCATTTGCATCCACTGGTGCAAAGAGCTTGCAATCTAAGTCTTGGAACTGGGTGCCTCGTGCAGCGCAAGAGTCCTATTTGTGAATCTTTGAGGAGCATGGCCACTTCATTGTGCCAGGGTTTGGATCCATTCCAACTAAACTAAACCCTAAAGTCACATGACGCCATGGATGCCATTTTTATGAGAACATGCAAATTAGAATTTTCGGATTCTTTAGAGTCCAAAAATTAAATGATTTTAGTGCATCTCTAGTTATACCTTTGTGCTACTGGTGATCTCTAACTACTGCAACTTACTACTAGGGATGACCGAATCCCCTATTTTGGATTCGGCCGAATCCTTCATGAAAGATTCGGACGAATACCGAACCGAATTCAAATCCTAATTTGCATATGCAAATTAGGGACAAGAGGGGGAAAAAGTGGGAAAAACATTTACTTCCGTGTTTTGCGACAAAAAGTTACTTGATTTCCCTTCCTGCCCCTAAATTAGGATTCAGCACAAGAATTTGAATCTGAATCCTGCTGAAAAAGGCCGAATCCTGGATTTGGTGCATCCCTACTTACTACTGGTAGCATACCCATGCTGCAAAGCAATATGAATTAGAGTAACGTTAAAGTAGCTAAAAAGTAGCAGTAGCTATAAAGTCGTAGCTTTACAGAGCATTTGTTTTTTTAAGATGGGGGTCAGTGACCCCCCCATTTGAAAGCTGGAACGGGTCAGAAGAAGAAGGCAAATCATTCAAAAACTATATATATAAAAAAAAAGACCAATTGAAAAGCTGCTTTGGCCATTCTATCACATACTAAAAGTTAACTTAAAAGTGAACGACCCCTTTAAGAATTCTCCAGGTCCTGCCTATTTGGCCAATTCTGGGACTTGGCCAGTTTCCACAGTCTAAACCTCTTAAGTGTTTGCAAGTATGTGGGCCGGCATGAAGTTTGGGTGGCACTTAGCGGGGCGAGCACCTACAGTCCGCTGCAGACAGGTCGGATTTCAAAGGCTTGGGAATGTTGGGGGAGAATGAGAGGGAAGACAAAGGAAGCTGGGCAGCCAGTCTAAAAACAAACGCAGAGACTGTTATTTCAGGGCAGTTGCGGTCCCAAGCCCAGCTGATCAGTACAACGGGCCACTAAACCCCATCGTCTCTTTTTCTGACTCGACCACTGGCCCATCACATGGCTTTTATTTTAAACCTGGCCTGTAAAACGCCTTTGCCCCCTCTGATATCTAAAAACGAACTGCTGATTGGTTGCTATTGGTTACTGCACTGCTGTAGCTCTGTGCTCCCTGGCTTGCGATCAACTGACAGTTTGGTTTTATGTTAACCTCCCCTTATTGGTTTAATCAATAGACTTTATGTGACATTCAACAGGAAAAACCTCTGCCTGCTTCACCTATTGGGCTGCAGGAGGTTTCACCTGTTGAATGTCACACAAAGTCCAGATAAAACCTTGAACTGACAGTTTGGCTATATGTTAACCTCCCCTTATTGGTTTAATCAATGGACTTTATGTGACCTTCAACAGGAAAAACCTCTGCCTGCTTCACCTATTGGGCTGCAGGAGGTTTCTCCTGTTGAATGTCACATAAAGTCCAGATAAAACCTTGAAATGACAGTTTGGCTATATGTTAACCTCCCCTTATTAGTTTAATCAATGGACTTTATGTGACATTCACCAGGAAAAACCTTTGCCTGCTTCACCTATTGGGCTGCAGGAGGTTTCACCTGTTGAATGTCACATAAAGTCCAGATAAAACCTTGAACTGACAGTTTGACTATATGTTAACCTCCCCTTATTGGTTTAATCAATGGACTTTATGTGACATTCAACAGGAAAAACCTCTGCCTTCTTCACCTATTGGGCTGCAGGAGGTTTCACCTGTTGAATGTCACATAAAGTCCAGATAAAACCTTGAACTGACAGTTTGGCTATATGTTAACCTCCCCTTATTGGTTTAATCAATGGACTTTATGTGACATTCACTAAGAAAAACCTCTGCCTGCTTCACCTATTGGGCTGCGGGAGGTTTCTCCTGTTGAATGTCACATAAAGTCTATTTTTAAAACCCTGAACAACCAAGTATTTCCCCTTCTTCGTTATTAATAATCCTGTTTTTTTGCCAAGTTAAAAAAAAAAAAAACTCTCCCTAAAAAATTAACTAAAAAAAATTAAATCAGCCTTGGGCAAAAACATCTTTCTTTTAAAGAATTCTCATATTTTCCAGCCCGATATTCTTGGAACAGTGAATTCATCTTGTCCAGGGCCGTGCAATATAAACCCCCGAGGGACGACTTAATTTCCTATAGAAAAAGGCAGCAGATTGCTACCCCTGCGGTTACACACGTGCAAGCAAAACATAGATTTATATTTTAAGGATTTTGTTTTTAAACATAACAGAACTTGAAACAGTATTCCTTCTTGAAAACAGGTAGCACGTTGTCAATTCTCCTCCAGGTCTGCTAATCAACTGGCTTCCGCTACATTGTTTCGATAGTCAGAACCAGCAGTGCAGAGAATAGCAATTACACTACAAATAACACTAAAATCACTGGGAAATGAGTAATGAATGTGTATGGGGAAGTTACTTATTAACTATCATAAGGCAAAATGTTATTTTTGGGTTTACATCCCTTGCAGGAACCAAATATGCAACGTTGAATCAAGACACTAAAAAGCACATGGGCTGTACAGCAAGTTGCGACTTACAAATACATGTAGCAACCTGCAGGAATAGCTAGACAGGCCGAACTGCAACTCCCACCATCCCCAACAGCTGACACCAATCACTGCCCCCAAGTCGCAGCTGAGTAGCGGCCAAGTAAATATTTACGAAGACGGTTCTGCAGCTGCGTATAAACAGTAATGATGCAACCGAGCACAGAAAGTACCCAGACGTTACTAAGCTCGCATTTATCAAATTAAAGGGGAACGGACAAATATGCCCAGTTGCACGCCCACCTTTAAATTAACTTTTAGTTTGTTATAGAATTCAAACTATTCATTATTATTATTCATAATTATTTGCCTTCTTTCTTGTTCTCCTGACTCTTTCCAGCTTTCAAATGGGGGTCACTGACCCCATCTAAAAAAAAACAAATGCTCTATAAGGCTACAAATGTAATGTTATTGCAACTTTTTATTACTCATCTTTCTATTTATTCCTCTCCTATTCATATTCCAGTCTCTTATTCAAATCAATGCATGGTTGCTAGGGAATTTGGACCCTAGCAACCAGATTGCTGAAACTGCAAACTGGAGAGCTGCTGAATAAAAAGCTAAATAACTCAAAAACCACAAATAATAAAAAATGAAAACCAAGTGCAAATTCTCTATAACGTACTAAAAGTTAACTTAAAGGGGTTGTTCACCTTTAAATTAACTGTTAGCATGATGTAGAGAGTGGTATTCTGAGACAATTTGCAATTGGTTTTCATTTTTTATTATTTGTGGGTTTTGACTTATTTAGCTTTTTATTCAGCAGCTCTCCAGTTTGCAGTTTCAGCCATCTGGTTGCTAGGGTCCAAATTCCCCAAGCAACCATGCACTGATTTGAATAAGAGACTGGAACACAGTTAGGAGAGGCCTGAATACAAATATTAGTAATAAAAAGTAGCAATGACAATACCTTTGTAGTCTTACTAGGCATATGTTTTTAGACGGGGTCAGTGACCCCCATTTGAAAGATGGAAAAAGTCAGAAGAAGATGGTAAATAACTCAATAACTATAGAAAATAAATAATGAAGACCAATGGAAAAGTTGCTTAAAATTGGCCATTCTAACAACAAGTTATCTTAAAGGTGAACAACCCTTTAAGGCTAAGCTGTGATTGGCTGCTTTCAATTCATTCTCAGGCGTCCAATCAAAATCCACCTTCCAGAACCTCAGCAGTAGCATTCAGGGGTTTCTTGGTGGCCTTCAAAAGCATCAGGTAAAGCAATTAGGGAAACGGCACACAGTGAAACGGGACAGTGCCATCAAGCAAAGTTGCCCCAAAGGGTATGACAGTGTCATAAAGCATGTTTCATTATAAAAACCAGTGCCATTTACAACGAAGGCCAGAAAGCAACAAGCTTTGTGCGTAATCCCTGTCTTTCTGCATGTGCACTTGCCCTTTACTGAGAAATATAAACGGTCTGACACTGGTTTACCCATTGGAATGTCAGCCTTTTGTGTCACTCCCAGGCAGGTCGCAACTTGTGTGCAGAACACAAGCTATTAATATGAGAGTAAACCTGGTGCACGTGTCATGTATGTGCTCCTTAAAGGTTAACTTTAAGTATGTTATAGAATGGACAATTCTAAGCAACTTTTCAATTGGTCTTCATTATTATTATTTTTTTTAATAGTTTTTTTTAAATTATCTTTCCAGCTTTCAAATATGGGTCACTGACCCTATCTTAAAAAAAGAAACAAATGCTCAATAAGGCTACAATTGTATTGTTATAGCTACAGGTACAGAATCCGTTATCCAGAAAGCTCCGAATTACGGAAAGGCCGTCTCCCATAGATTCCATTTTATCCAAACAATCCAATTTAAAAAAAAAAAATGCTTTCCTTTTTCCCCCCCCCCTGTAATAAAAAAACCAGTACAGGTATGTGATCCTTTATCCGGAAACCCGTTATCCAGAAATCCCCGAATTACATAATGCCCATCTCCCATAGACTTCATTATAATGAAATAATCCAAATTTTTAGAAAATGGTTCCCTTTTTCTGTGTAATAACAAACCAGTACAGGTATGTGATCCTTTATCCGGAAACCCGTTATCCAGAAATCCCCGAATTACATAATGCCCGTCTCCCATAGACTTCATTATAATGAAATAATCCAAATTTTTAGAAAATGATTCCCTTTTTCTCTGTAATAACAAACCAGTACAGGTATGGGATCCATTATCCGGAAACCCATTATCCAGAAATCCCCGAATTACGTAATGGCCGTCTCCCATAGACTCCCTTATAATGAAATAATCCAAATGCTTAAAATGTATTTTCTTTTTCTTACTCAGATATAATTAATCCTTATTGGAAGCTAAACCAGCCTATTGGGTTTATTTAATGTTTATGTGATTTTCTAGTAGACTTAAGGTATGAAGATCTGAATTACAGAAAGATCTGTTATCCAGAAAACCCCAGGTCCCAAACTTTGATTAACAGGTCCCTTACCTGTACCTTGTACTTGATCCCAACTAAGATATAATTAGTCCTTATTGGAAGCAAAACCAGCCTATTGGGTTTATTTAATGTTTATATGATTTTCTAGTAGACTTAAGGTGTGAAGATCCAAATTACGAAAAGATCCGTTATCCGGAAAACCCCAGGTTTCAAGCATTCTGGATAACTTTCTATCTTTCTATTCGGGTCCTCTACTATTCCTAATGCGGTCTCTGATTCATGTGAATGTATGGTTGCCAGGGTAATTTGGACCCTAGCAACCGTATTGTTGAAATTTGATAAGCACAAATTGGCTTTTTGATAGTAAATGGCATCAATATACTAACTAATCAGCCCAATAAATCCAAGGGGTATCTCTCTCGCTCTCTCTATCGCCCTCTCTCAGGATCCCCATTGACCCGAAACCATCTCCGATTATTTGTTTGGAAGTCATTAATGTAATCAGATCCAGCCCTTTAACAGAGTTGGCCCAATTCATGGAAAAAGACTGTAGAGGACTGGTGGGTGGGGGGTGTCAATACTAAAGTACATGGGGGTGAATAATTAAAGTGTTGCGGCACCACCAAATCCGGCCGGCGATAATTAGGCTGCACCCACATATTCCCATAAATAACACAACAAACACCAATAATGAAATAACACAACTCCCCAAGAGGAACCCTCATCAGGCCGACTTACAACAGGGAACAGCTGTTAGTAGTTCTGGTCCTTATCTTGGAATATGGACCCGTCCTCCTCTCATAGACGCCAGGACCTCAGCCAACCGAGCTCAGATTTAACAATCCCGGCCCTTTAACGGGGGGGGGGGGTTTACTTAAAGGGACACTGAGAAAGAACACAAAAATACTTACAACTTACTCCATATAGGAGAGTAATCTTAGCCACTATGTCATTCCATTTTAATCTGCCCCAGTCCCGCATCAAAACTGCACCCCATTTACACCCCCCCAAACACAGATTTTATGATAGTGATGAAGTTTCCGTTAAGTGCAAGTAGATGGTCTTCCTCACCGTGTTGTTGTACAAGGAGTCGCTCTCGGCAGCCTCAGACAACTCGCTCAGCTTGCGGTCCCACTGTATCACCGGATCCCCACTCTCCATTATTTCCATCGTACCGAACAGTAATTCAAAAGGGGTAAAAGATGAAGCCGGAAACCTTGAGAGTTGAAGGAGCCGCTTCTCCTTTAAAAAAGTTGTTGCACCTCAAAAAGTGTAAAAACCTTAAAATAAAAGGTTGAGTCTGAGTTTTTTTGTGCTAATTGGGCAGGACTGGGTCACAGAATCTATTGCAGGAATAATGTGAGTTTAAGGAGATCTGCTGCCCCTGTGTATAACTGCACTGAGGTCCACTGGGAGGTCAGGGGAGTAACTGGAAAAGCTCAACTAACAACGTTCCTTCTCTTTCCTTCAAAATCCGACTGACAGGCAAATGACTGTGACGCCTCCATCCTGCAGCCTAACCACAACCCTAAACCACTCTCAACCAATCACCGCTTCACTTCCTTATTCCCTTTGCAACCAACCACCAATCAGAAGCCGCCATAAGCCCCTTACCCTCCCCCGTCATTGGAATGTAGGCGGCGCCCGGTTTGTTTGATCACAGCTCCGTTCAATGAGGAGACGAGATTCTGTTTTACAGTAACAGGAACGCTGGGAAGCGATGCGTTAATGGGCGTATGTAAGAGCCAATGAGAAGGGGGGTGTAAAATGGCGCGGCCAATGCAATAGCGACAAGAATATCAGGACGACCAACACAATGTAGGCCCCGCCTTCTGGGACAGTGAAGCGTTTGTGAATGTGTTACACACAGAGAATTAACATTGTGCTCGTTATGTGAGAGGAATATAACCGGGTGGTACACGAATATAAAGTTACTGAGTTGTTTTGAAAAGCGGGGCTCTTTTGTTGGATTTGGTGTCGAACTGTGACAGAATTATTTAGGATAAGGATGACTAGAGTCTCAGCTGCCATAAAGCAGGACAGGACTGCTGCTTACAATGGGGATCAGATAGGATCTGTGCAGCCACTGGGACAGAATGTTCTGTTATACAGATAGCTAGAATCTCAGCTGCCATAAAGCAGGACAGGACTGCTGCTTACAATGGGGATCAGATAGGATCTGTGCAGCCACTGGGACAGAATGTTCTGTTATACAGATAGCTAGAATCTCAGCTGCCATAAAGCAGGGCAGGACTGCTGCTTACAATGGGGATCAGATAGGATCTGTGCAGCCACTGGGACAGAATGTTCTGTTATACAGATAGCTAGAATCTCAGCTGCCATAAAGCAAGACAGGACTGCTGCTTACAATGGGGATCAGATAGGATCTGTGCAGCCACTGAGACAGAATGTTCTGTTATACAGATAGCTAGAATCTCAGCTGCCATAAAGCAAGACAGGACTGCTGCTTACAATGGGGATCAGATAGGATCTGTGCAGCCACTGGGACAGAATGTTCTGTTATACAGATAGCTAGAATCTCAGCTGCCATAAAGCAGGGCAGGACTGCTGCTTACAATGGGGATCAGATAGGATCTGTGCAGCCACTGGGACAGAATCTATATTTTCCCTTTCTTTTTCCTCCTGTCAGTGCTAGGGTGAGTAAATATCGTTGGGGCAGGCTATGCAGACACGTGCACGACTGTATCCTTCTAAACCAGGTAAATACACAGACACAGGCTCGGTTTGCTTTTCCTTTAAAGGGGAACCTAACCTGAATATCACCTGTAGGAGTTCAATAAAACAAATGGGGCGGGCGTGAGTTAGTTTGCCTTCTATTAATGTTGTGTATAAGGACACCTCTCATTGTTATTAATGCACTTTCATAACTAATGGCCCTTCCCACTAAGGCTGCAGCCTCTGCATGAACTGAACATGGATTTATTTGCTTGGGGCCTTTTTTCCAACTGCTTCATTGTGACGCTCTATTTTTCCTTGACGTCCCAGAGCATTGTTATACACAGGGCTGGGCCCCTCTCTGGCACAAGAGGATTAACCAGTTTGCCCATATCATGTCCAAACACAAAGGGCAAGTCACTCAGGATTACGTTTCCTTGTCTTCTATGGGTGTGAACACACCATAGAAGACAGTGTGGTCCCGGCTCACACTCACCCCAATGTAGTGTAATACAGAGGTGGAGTTCCCCTTTAATTCCCAATCTGACCCTTGTTCTGTAAGGAGTACAACTTGTAGTTAATATACAGAAATCCTTCTCTTAATTAGTCTTTGTTATGAAATCCTGGTGCCTCCAGTGCAGAACAAACGTTATGAGCTAAGGGGGCCCAGTCTGAAGGTCAGTTAGGGGGAGTGTTTATTTGTACCCTGGGTACCCCTGGAACTATAGCAGGGTGACTGTTACCCCAATGTTTCTATATATCTGTAACCTTGTTATGAGCTAAGGGGGCCCAGTCTAAAGGCCAGTTAGGGGGAGATTTGGGGTGAGTTCTTATTTGTACCCTGGGTACCCCTGGAACTATAGCAGGGTGACTGTTACCCCAATGTTTCTATATATCTGTAACCTTGTTATGAGCTAAGGGGGCCCAGTCTGAAGGTCAGTTAGGGGGAGATTTGGGGTGAGTTCTTATTTGTACCCTGGGTACCCCTGGAACTATAGCAGGGTGACTGTTACCCCAATGTTTCTATATATCTGTAACCTTGTTATGAGCTAAGGGGGCCCAGTCTGAAGGTCAGTTAGGGGGAGATTTGGGGTGAGTGCTTATTTGTACCCTGGGTACCCCTGGAACTATAGCAGGGTGACTGTTACCCCAATGTTTCTATATATCTGTAACCTTGTTATGAGCTAAGGGGGCCCAGTCTAAAGGCCAGTTAGGGGGAGATTTGGGGTGAGTTCTTATTTGTACCCTGGGTACCCCTGGAACTATAGCAGGGTGACTGTTACCCCAATGTTTCTATATATCTGTAACCTTGTTATGAGCTAAGGGGGCCCAGTCTGAAGGTCAGTTAGGGGGAGATTTGGGGTGAGTTCTTATTTGTACCCTGGGTACCCCTGGAACTATAGCAGGGTGACTGTTACCCCAATGTTTCTATATATCTGTAACCTTGTTATGAGCTAAGGGGGCCCAGTCTGAAGGTCAGTTAGGGGGAGATTTGGGGTGAGTGCTTATTTGTACCCTGGGTACCCCTGGAACTATAGCAGGGTGACTGTTACCCCAATGTTTCTATATATCTGTAACCTTGTTATGAGCTAAGGGGGCCCAGTCTGAAGGTCAGTTAGGGGGAGATTTGGGGTGAGTGCTTATTTGTGCCCTGGGTACCCCTGGAACTATAGCAGGGTGACTGTTACCCCAATGTTTCTATATATCTGTAACCTTGTTATGAGCTAATGGGGCCCAGTCTGAAGGTCAGTTAGGGGGAGATTTGGGGTGAGTGCTTATTTGTACCCTGGGTACCCCTGGAACTATAGCAGGGTGACTGTTACCCCAATATTTCTATATATCTGTAACCTTGTTATGAGCTAAGGGGCCCAGTCTGAAGGTCAGTTAGGGGGAGATTTGGGGTGAGTGCTTATTTGTACCCTGGGTACCACTGGAACTTTACATTAAAGATACAGTCATTATTTATTACAAGAACTTGTTAACCAGGAATTTGGGCTGCATTATCTTTATCCGTGGGATAAAGGGGGACATAGCGGAGATCCCCTCAATATAAGATGCAGATATTCAGCTCAATTTTCAGTTCAGCAGGTGATTTCCTGCACTACAGGGATCCCAACCCTCTGCTCTATAGACACATTTTACCTTCCTTGCGTCAGTCTGGAAAGAACTGGCCGAGTGAGTAAAGTAAATATTGTGAATGGGTATTGCCATTTAAGTCAAGTGTGAATGTCGACAGCTGTGATTAGGGTGCCGGGAGCCATTAGTTGTTATTCAGCGGTTCCTTAAAAAGCATTATCCCATGTGCCTAGTTTAAAGGGTAAGTATTTCATGAAATGTCCTTGTTAACTATATACAGCATGAATGCCTTTTATAGCTGTTTCAGTAAATATAGTATATTAGTATATGTATCTTTTTCCCTGTCATACTGGCTGAGATAATTGCCTCCCTCTTTCCTATAGGAATTTGCTGACTTGTCCCAGCAGGACTCCCCTCTCTGTCTGCAGAAAGCTCAGCTTTGCCTTCTGCTTCTGTCTCTTTCCAGCTTCCAAATGAGGAGGTCACTGACCCCATCTAAAAAAACAAATGCTCTGTAAGGCTACAAATGGATTGTCATTGCTACTTTTTCTTACTCCACTTTTGATTCAGGCCTCTTTTATTCATATTCCAGTCTCTTATTCAAATTAATGCATGGTTGCTAGGGTAATGCAGACCCTAGCAACCAAATTGCTGAAACTGCAAACTGGAGAGCTGCTGAATAAAAGCTAAATAACTCAAAAAACACAAATAATAAAAAATGAAAACTAATTGCAAATTGTTTCAGAATATCCTTCTCTACATCATACTAACAGTTAATTTAAAGGTGAACAAGAGACTGGAATATGAATAAGAGAGGTCTGAGAAAATTTGTAATTGGTTTTCATATTTTATTATTTGTGTTTTTTGAGTTATTTAGCTTTTTATTCGGCAGCTCTCCAGTTTGCAGTTACAGCCATCTGGTTGCTAGGATCCAAATTCCCCCAGCAACCATGCATTGATTTGAACAAGAGACTGGAATATGAATAGGAGAGGCCTGAATAGAAAGAGGAGGAATAAAAAGTAGCAACAACAATACATTTGTAGCCTTACAGAGCATTTGTTTTTTAGGTGGGGTCAGTGAACCTAAAGCTGGAAAAGAAAGTAAAAGGGCAAATAATGAAGACCAATTGAAAAAGTGCTTTGGATTGGCTGTTCTATAACATACTAAAAGGTGACTTAAAGGTGATTCATTCCCACCTACAGTCACACCCCACTTACCTTAATCCCCCGTCCGACTGCTCCTCTCTAAACCCATAGACCTGCCATTCACAAACCCACATCACCAAACCTTCGAATCCGGATTCCAGTAAAGCAGTAGCTTAGGGTTTGGGAGGAGAGCTTTAGTTCTGGTCCAACTAGAAGATATTGCTGGGCTGGTTCCACCCTGTAATCGTCACCCCAGAGAGTTACTAGTGGAATTGTTGATGAGCAGAGGGCTAGAGTCCTGCGCAGGTCCATTTTTTCTAAATCCGTACTCGAACCCATATCTGCAACCTGAACCAGCAACCCACCATTGGACCTGAATGTTCCTGCTACCCAACCCAACACGCAATAGGTCAACTAACCTTCCAACCCGGGGGACATGCGAAACCGGAATTGACGTCACATTTGCTCTGAAGTGATGTCACAACGGTGCAGAATCTTCCCAAAAAAATGTAAAAACCACAAGGGTGGGTGGAGGGCTCAAGCCCACACATTTGTTGGGTTCAGAGCCGGGTTACCAGCGGACTGCCTGGAATCAGGGACTTTTTGCCCGAAACTCGACCACTTTGAGGGTATTCTGCAGAAACCTGACCCCATGCAGGACTCTACCACAGGCTGTTGGGACCAGGCCTAGACTGGCAATCTGTAGATTCTAGGGATGACTGAATCCAGGATTCGGCCAGGATTCTGACTTTTTCAGCAGGATACGGATTCAGCCGAATCCTTCTGCCCGGCCAAACCGAATCCTAATTTGCATATGCAAATTAGGGACGGGGAGGAAAATCATATAACTTTTTGTCACAAAATATGGAAGTAAAAAATGTTTTCCCTTTCCCACTCCTAATTTGCATATGCACATTAGGGTTCGGTATTCAGCCGAATCTTTCGTGAAGGATTTGGGTTTTTGGTCAAATCCAAAATAGTGGATTCGGTGCATCTATGGTAGATTCTGGGGCTGCTGCAAGATCAGGGTCATACTGGGGGGTCCAGGGCTGCCGCCGACACACACCTACCCCCCCCACCAACTCCACAGACCCCCAAAACGAAATGCAACCCCCCTCCACCCCCGTAGTTAGGGCTCCCCTGGGTTTTTTCTCAGTGTCCTGTCAGTCCAGTCCGATAGTGATGTGCACCTGACCCAAACCCACTCCCCAAGAACCTGCACCCGACCCTATCCCGTCATGCACTCCCATTTATATACCTGCACCTGCCCCACAGTGACGTCACAGTGGGGCACTAGGAGGTCGCGAGTGGGGATGGACGCAGGTTAAAGTTCAGCTGCACCCTCCTGCAAACTTTGTGCAGAAGTCAACCTGAACCCACCTGACCCGCGGGCTTTGGGGTCGGCCCACACATCACTACAGTCCGACCCTGTGTAAGATGCCATAGACAGTCACTATATATTGGTTCTGATGGGCCCCTGTATAATTGAAATACATGGGCCTATTCTGAATCTCCGTCCGACCCTGGTGGGCTCCAGGAGCAGAGGGGATGCACACGGGTGGTTGGGTTACTACAAGTGCAGGCAAGGCGGGGGGATAATGTTTACCTTGCTGGGGGGCCCGGGGCCAGGAAGCTACACCCCTTCCCACAGGTTCCCAGTTAAACATTGAGACAATATCACAAACAAAAGAACAAGAGCCACAAACGATCCTGAACCGGAACAAGGATTAGTACATGACATTTTCCAGGTAGAAGGCACCCTTTCAGCCCCGCGCTCCTCCCAAAACACACGGTAGCCCCACTCACCGGCCCAGGTGATATTAAATGTAGTCATTATGGGACACTGAGCCTTTGTGCGGGGGGCCCTGTCGTATTATTTCGGTTAATTTGCTGAATGGCCGGGCTGTGCATAGCGAGGCAAACGTTTATAAATAGGGCTCTGTGCTGCATAAAAGTGAATAGATGGAAAAACCAAGGGGCTTTCTTCTCTTCTTCTCCCCCCCCCCTCCTCTTAACACCCCACCTCAACTCTTCCTCGGATAGGAGCCCTCCCTGACCTTAATCCTTCAGCACATATTGCAGAGAACAAGGAGGCTTCTGAGGCTCCCGGCTCTAATCCAACAATGGTGTCTGTATCCTGAATCTCACCTGCACCCCTCCCCAAATCTCTCTCTCTCTCTGCTCCTGGCCTTTCATCCCAGTTATTCAGCAATGGATAGTACATTGCCAGCTATAAATATAAAAGGCACATGTTGCATTCTTAACTAGTAATTTATTGAATACTGCATGGCTGTACAGAAATCAGCACAGCCTGCAGCAAGCATATAAATACATGAGCTACACCATTTCACTTCAGAAAGGGCTCAGTTGCCCTATGATTCCTCCTCTTTTTATCATTTAATTCAATGGCATTGTGACCCGTCTCTGATTTCATTTATTTATACATTCCCAAAGTTTAGCGGTTTGTTTGTTCTGCCTCAGCTCTTACCGTCATCGCTGTCTCAGCCAAAAAAGCAGAGAACCATTGTTATGCTTGGCGAGATAACTGCCCTACTCACCAAGCATAACAGATGCCCACTTGGGATAGAGGGACTAATCAACTCCTGCCATGCCAGAACAGAGACAGAAGGACAAGATGGAGACAGTAGGGCAAGATGGAGACAGAAGGACAAGATGGAGACAGTAGGACAAGATGGAGACACTAGGGCAAGGTGGAGACAGTACAGCAAGGTGGAGACAGTGGGACAAGACAGAAGACAGACAGTAGTACAAGCTGGGACCAGTAAGGCAAGATGGAAACAGTAGGACATGTTGGAGACAGTAGGACAAGATGAAGACAGTAGAGCAAGCTGGGAGCAGTAAGGAAGATGGAGACAGTAGGGCAAGCTGGGAGCAGTAAGGCAGATGGAGACAGTAGGGCAAGATGGAGACAGTAGGACAAGATGGAGACAGTAGGACACGATGGAGACAGTAGGACAAGATGGAGACAGTAGGACAAGATGGAGACAGTAGGACAAGCTGGAGACAGTAGGGCGAGATGGAGACAGTAGGGCAAGATGGAAACAGTAGGGCAAGATGGAAACAGTAGGGCAAGATGGGGACAGTAGGGTAAGATGGAGACACTAGGGCAAGGTGGAGACAGTAGGGCAAGGTGGAGACAGTGGGACAAGACAGAAGACAGACAGTAGTACAAGCTGGGACCAGTAAGGCAAGATGGAGACAGTAGGACAAGTTGGAGACAGTAGGACAAGATGAAGACAGTAGAGCAAGCTGGGAGCAGTAAGGAAGATGGAGACAGTAGGGCAAGATGGAGACAGTAGGACACGATGGAGACAGTAGGACAAGATGAAGACAGTAGAGCAAGCTGGGAGCAGTAAGGAAGATGGAGACAGTAGGGCAAGATGGAGACAGTAGGACACGATGGAGACAGTAGGACAAGCTGGGACCATTAAGGCAAGATGGAGACAGTAGGACAAGTTGGAGACAGTAGGACAAGATGGAGACAGTAGGACAAGATGAAGACAGTAGAGCAAGCTGGGAGCAGTAAGGAAGATGGAGACAGTAGGGCAAGATGGAGACAGTAGGACACGATGGAGACAGTAGGACAAGATGCAGACAGTAGAGCAAGCTGGGAGCAGTAAGGAAGATGGAGACAGTAGGGCAAGATGGAGACAGTAGGACACGATGGAGACAGTAGGACAAGCTGGGACCATTAAGGCAAGATGAAGACAGTAGGGCAAAACAGAGCAAGTAGTGCAGCTGAGACAATGACATTGTGTTACCCAACTTGCATTTCTACACTCATTGTTGATATACAACCCTCCCCACCCCCTTTCAAGCCAACCCGTGGCGCCTATCCACCCCCCCCCCAACACACAGCTTCCCATAGACGTGTATGAGAAATGCTTTGCCTGGTGGAAAACAGTGGCCCCTGTGCACTCGGCAAAAGTTCCCCCCATAGGGCTATACAGGGAAGCCTCTGCCCATGAGAAGCATTATACAGAAATACACTGACTTTGGTGTTTGTGGCTAATAGTCTGGTTGGCAGAGGGATTGTTATATAACTGTACAGGAAGCATTGGCAAGTAGATAGGGGGCTTTTGATTGCCACAGTTCTCCAGCCTTTCCGCACATCATTAGCCTAAGCAATTTGCATCCTGATCCCACTTTGGGCTGGAGATCCCAACATCCCTCTGTTTAACCTCCCAAACCAAACAAGCCACCTACAGAGGAGCCCAGAGGCGGGGCATGTGTCTTTATTTACAGAACTGAACTGGGAGCCAATGGCTCCGCCCACCGTGCGTCATTCACCCCCTGCGCTACACCACACACCCATGGGAGCACCATTTGCACCCAAACCAACCCAATTGTTTGCTTCTATCTGCAAAACCTTGCCCAGCTAATCTTTAGTCCAATAGAAACTGCACACCCAATAGGCTGCTTGGGTCCCATGTGTCTACCCCCCTGATTTTGCCTTATCTGGTTGCTAGGTTCACTGGCCCTAGAAACCAAGCGTTGCTTTTAATCTGGAGTGAGAAATCTCTGAATAGAAAGTGAAACATGCAGCAGCTTAAAAAACTAAATTCTAGTACTTCCCCTTTAAACATACAAGAAAAACATTCCCGTCTTTAGTCAGAAAATCCCCTAAATTCAAGGGTTTCCCAGTGCAATCTGATCTTTTATTATTAATTCCCATTAGAAATAAACAAGAATGTTCGGCTGCATTACTGTAACCCGGGCACCAAACTACTGACATGAGGATATTTTAGGGAAACGACCCAAAAATTTGTCTGAAACCTGCCAAGATCTTAAGTTAAAGGTCTCACAGGGTCACTTAAAGGGGAAGCGCAGTTTAACATTCAGATGGTAATGATTCTGAGACAGGACAACTGGGGGGGGGGGGGTCACTGACCCCAGCAACCGGAAACCAATTGATTCTGAAGCTAGACTAAGTAATAGTAATATTTTTACATTCAGTTGTTAAAAACCAACGTAATATGTATTTATACATATGGGAGGAGGAGGTGCCATATTGATTCCCTTAGACAGTACAGTATGAGGGTATAGCTTATTGTGTGCCCAGAACATTCCTTCTCTGTATATTTGTATTTATACAAATGGGAGGAGGGAGGAGCCATATTGATTCCCTTAGACAGTACAGTATGAGAGTATAGCTTATTGTGTGCCCAGAACATTCCTTCTCTGTATATTTGTATTTATACATATGGGAGGAGGAGGTGCCATATTGATTCCCTTAGACAGTACAGTATGAGGGTATAGCTTATTGTGTGCCCAGAACATTCCTTCTCTGTATATTTGTATTTATACATATGGGAGGAGGAGGTGCCATATTGATTCCCTTAGACAGTACAGTATGAGAGTATAGCTTATTGTGTGCCCAGAACATTCCTTCTCTGTATATTTGTATTTATACATATGGGAGGAGGAGGTGCCATATTGATTCCCTTGGACAGTACAGTATGAGGGTATAGCTTATTGTGTGTCCAGAACATTCCTTCTCTGTATATTTGTATTTATACATATGGGAGGAGGAGGTGCCATATTGATTCCCTTAGACAGTACAGTATGAGGGTATAGCTTATTGTGTGCCCAGAACATTCCTTCTCTGTATATTTGTATTTATACATATGGGAGGAGGAGGTGCCATATTGATTCCCTTGGACAGTACAGTATGAGGGTATAGCTTATTGTGTGCCCAGAACATTCCTTCTCTGTATATTTGTATTTATACATATGGGAGGAGGAGGTGCCATATTGATTCCCTTAGACAGTACAGTATGAGGGTATAGCTTATTGTGTGCCCAGAACATTCCTTCTCTGTATATTTGTATTTATACATATGGGAGGAGGAGGTGCCATATTGATTCCCTTAGACAGTACAGTATGAGGGTATAGCTTATTGTGTGCCCAGAACATTCCTTCTCTGTATATTTGTATTCATACATATGGGTAGGAGCTACTTACACTGGGGCAGGATTCAGACATTACTCACATTGGCTCAGTAACCAGGGGACGCCCAAGATTTATTACAGATTTCTTCCTAATCGCGCTCCCTGGGAAATTAACTCTCTCTCTCCCAGCAAACGCATGTGCACTGAAGCTCTGAAACAGGGGGTGTAGCTATAGAGGGATCAGGGGGGCTGACTGATTCTGTCTGTGCATCGGTGGAACTGGGTCGCCACTTATTTAACTCAAGCTGAAACTGGATCAGGACCAAATGGGCTTTCTACATCTCTAATTAGGGATGACTAGAGTTTCTCTGGCTTGCCCAGGTGTATAAATGGAAACTGGGTCACATGGTAACACAAGTCCAAATCCGCTGCACCTTCATATACACCTACAATATTACCTTTCTGGTTGCTAAGGTGACAGACAATGGTAACCAGAAAAGGAATGCAAATGCTGGCATGGAAATTACAGTATAATCAAGTCTATGGGGGCTGCTTTTGGCACCGCATTTTCAGGCAAAACTCAAAGGACGCAAAGTAGCTCAGTTTGCCATTGCCCTTACCCTGTATATACCCAAGACCTTACCCTGTATATACCCAAGACTGTGCCATTGTCCTTACCCTGTATATACCCAAGACTGTGCCATTGCCCTTACCCTGTATATACCCAAGACCGTGCCACTGCCCTTACCCTGTATATACCCAAGGTTGTGCCATTGCCCTTACCCTGTATATACCCAAGACTGTGCCATTGCCCTTACCCTGTATATACCCAAGACCGTGCCACTGCCCTTACCCTGTATATACCCAAGGTTGTGCCAGTGCCCTTACCCTGTATATACCCAAGACCGTGCCATTGTCCGTACCCTGTATATACCCAAGACTGTGCCATTGCCCTTACCCTGTATAAACCCAAGACAGTGCCACTGCCCTTACCCTGTATATACCCAAGGCTGTGCCATTGCCCTTACCCTGTATATACCCAAGACCTTACCCTGTATATACCCAAGACTGTGCCATTGTCCTTACCCTGTATATACCCAAGACTGTGCCACTGCCCTTACCCTGTATATACCCAAGACTGTGCCATTGCCCTTACCCTGTATATACCCAAGACCGTGCCATTGCCCTTACCCTGTATATACCCAAGACCGTGCCACTGCCCTTACCCTGTATATACCCAAGGCTGTGCCAGTGCCCTTACCCTGTATATACCCAAGACTGTGCCATTGTCTTTACCCTGTATATACCCAGGGCTGTGCCACTGCCCTTACCCTGTATATACCCAAGGCTGTGCCATTGCCCTTACCCTGTATATACCCAAGACTGTGCCATTGTCTTTACCCTGTATATACCCAAGGCTGTGCCACTGCCCTTACCCTGTATATACCCAAGGCTGTGCCATTGCCCTTACCCTGTATATACCCAAGACTGTGCCATTGCCCTTACCCTGTATATACCCAAGACTGTGCCATTGCCCTTACCCTGTATATACCCAAGACTGTGCCATTGCCCTTACCCTGTATATACCCAAGACCGTGCCACTGCCCTTACCCTGTATATACCCAAGGCTGTGCCAGTGCCCTTACCCTGTATATACCCAAGACTGTGCCATTGTCTTTACCCTGTATATACCCAAGGCTGTGCCACTGCCCTTACCCTGTATATACCCAAGGCTGTGCCATTGCCCTTACCCTGTATATACCCAAGACTGTGCCATTGCCCTTACCCTGTATATACCCAAGACTGTGCCATTGTCTTTACCCTGTATATACCCAAGACTGTGCCATTGCCCTTACCCTGTATATACCCAAGACAGTGCCACTGCCCTTACCCTGTATATACCCAAGGCTGTGCCATTGCTCTTACCCTGTATATACCCAAGGCTGTACCACTGCCCTTACCCTGTATATACCCAAGACTGTGCCATTGCCCTTACCCTGTATATACCCAAGACCGTGCCACTGCCCTTACCCTGTATATACCCAAGACTGTGCCACTGCCCTTACCCTGTATATACCCAAGACCGTGCCATTGCCCTTACCCTGTATATACCCAAGACCGTGCCACTGCCCTTACCCTGTATATACCCAAGACCGTGACATTGCCCTTAACCTGTATATACCCAAGACTGTGCCACTGCCCTTACCCTGTATATACCCAAGACCGTGCCACTGCCCTTACCCTGTATATACCCAAGACCGTGCCACTGCCCTTACCCTGTATATACCCAAGGCTGTGCCAGTGCCCTTACCCTGTATATACCTAAGACTGTGCCATTGTCTTTACCCTGTATATACCCAAGGCTGTGCCACTGCCCTTACCCTGTATATACCCAAGGCTGTGCCATTGCCCTTACCCTGTATAT
The DNA here is from genome assembly GCF_017654675.1 of Xenopus laevis. NCBI lineage: Eukaryota > Metazoa > Chordata > Amphibia > Anura > Pipidae > Xenopus > Xenopus laevis. Next base: position 5,615,000 of record NC_054375.1, read on the forward strand.
ACCCAAGACTGTGCCATTGCCCTTACCCTGTATATACCCAAGACAGTGCCACTGCCCTTACCCTGTATATACCCAAGACTGTGCCATTGCCCTTACCCTGTATATACCCGACTGTGCCATTGCCCTTACCCTGTATATACCCAAGGCTGTGCCACTGCCCTTACCCTGTATATACCCAAGACCGTGCCATTGCCCTTACCCTGTATATACCCAAGGCTGTGCTACTGCCCTTACCCTGTATATACCCAAGACCTTACCCTGTATATACCCAAGACTGTGCCATTGTCCTTACCCTGTATATACCCAAGACTGTGCCATTGCCCTTACCCTGTATATACCCAAGGCTGTACCACTGCCCTTACCCTGTATATACCCAAGGCTGTACCACTGCCCTTACCCTGTATATACCCAAGACTGTGCCACTGCCCTTACCCTGTATATACCCAAGACTGTGCCACTGCCCTTACCCTGTATATACCCAAGGCTGTGTTATTGTCCTTACCCTGTATATACCCAAGACCAGATGAAATACTATACAATGGAGATTTCAATAAACATGTAGGAACTCTTTATTCTAAGAAAGAAATAACATTATTTATCTAAAGCCAAAGAAGGGACAGTTATTTGGTGGTGCAGGAGGGGAGAGACTATACAGAAACCCAAGGCACGGGGGGGGGGGGTCACAGCTTGTCCCGGAGGTCACTGAGGAATATGATGTTATCTGTAGTAGGGAAAAAGAAATGATAAATGTTATAGGTCTGACCCCATTCCCCTTTCTCTTAATTTATGCAAAATATGTCATTTCTCCGCTGCAGGGAGAGAGGAAAATGACGAGGACCAATCGGATGGGACTGCGGGTTTCTCTGGTCAATAACAATACTCTTGTTCATTGGGTTTGTATGGCAGCTCCGTGCCCAAGAAGCACTGGGGATACACTGTGAGTGATATTATATATATATTTGTATGAGAAAAAGAAAGCAATCGATGTGATGAATTGAAAGGTTGGGTAGTGGTGCCCTCTGCTGGCACACAGCTGTACTACACTATTGCCTAAGGTTTATTCTAAAAACAAACCTTTATCCCACAATAAACAGGCTCCAGGCTAAATATCAGCACAGTTCAACCAAAGCCAGACCCTAACATTTAAGACTGTGGCCCCTCAAACTGTCCAATATACAAACACAACTGGCGTGTAGGTGACTTACCTGCTATAATGGTGGTCGCCTGTCTCCTCACGTTGTTCTTGTCTGTATATTCCCCATAGTCAATCTTTCCCTCTACCAATAGTCGTGCTCTGAAACAAACAATGAGACGGTGAAAGTGAAAAAAAGAACAAACGCACCCGCCTTTATCCCCCAGGGGTGTTGGTGTAAGCGGAAGCAAAAATCAGGACATATCTGGGCTGGGGTGTATGTGGGTACATTGGTGTAATAGCCAGAGGGTCGAAGTTACGTTAGCTTGGCCAAAATTGCCCCCCCCCCGAGATCCCCAATATTGTCGGCTTGAACTGCTCCTTTGAACCAATATTTGAGGACAAACACCTCCCTATAATAAACCATATACTATAAACTATATACTGTGTGTGACTCACGGACTATGGGAAAGTGGCCACATTCCTGTGACTCACAATGTACAATGAGAAGGGTGAGCCCCGGCTACAGACATTCCACACTCTTATACAGGCAAATTGTTTTAAAGGCCAAGTTCACCTTGCTAGTAATGTTTAATGAGATGTTTCTCACCTTGAAACACGCCTACTAGCAAGTAATGCCAACGGTCCAACAGCAGGGCTGCTATTAGGGGGTGGACATACAGGATTCCATTCGGGGGGCCCAAAATGACGAAGGCCTGAATCACCGGCTGCAACATGGGCGGAGCCTAACTGGAAATGAGCAGGTGAGGTATACTGTATGTTTGGCCAGAATGTGGAATGGCCTGGGTGGATCAGAAACGTGGCTACACAGAACTCATACAGGCAGGGCTGGGCGGGCGCCCTAGGCAGGGGGACAGCGACGGAAGGGAAGGGACATCGAAAGAGGGGAGAGCAACGGAGGGGAGGAAGGGGCCATCAACGGAGGGGACAGCGACGGAGGGGAGGGGACAGCGACGGAGGGGAGGGGACAGCAACAGAGGGGAGAGGACAGCAACGGAGGGGAGTGACGAAACCGCAACGGAGGGGAGGGGACAGCAACGGAGGGGCAGCAACAGAGGGGAGGGAGGGGATAGCGACGGAGGGGAGGAAGGGGACAGAGACGGAGGGGAGGGAGAGGACAGCAAAGGAGGGGACAGCAACAGAGGGGAGGGGACATCGACAGAGCGGAGGAAGGGACAGAGACGGAGGGGGACAGCAAAGGAGGGGAGGGAGGGGACAGAGGGGGAGGGGACAGCAAAGGTGTGAAGGGAGGGGACAGCGAAGGAGGGAAGGGAGGGGACAGTGACGGAGGGGAGGAAGGGAACAGCAGACAGGGGAGTCTGCTGCCTCTTCTGCCTACCCCTAGTTCCGTCTCTGAATATAGGAGACAAATTTTTAACACAGATCTCCATTCTACTTAGTTGGCAAAGCCGACCACCTGGGAGCCAGAATGGGCAGAGAGCTAAGCCCCGAGCTCAAATCAATGAAGCAGCATGTGGCCCCATGGTTGTTATATTGGCCCTGACTGTGGGTTTCAGGATAATCTATGCGTCACTATTCCACACGGGACAAAACCACATAATGAAATATAATAATTGTTGTGCTCTGTACTGATGAGAGCGCAGCTGAGAGACAGTTTTGTTTGGGACTCACCCCTTCTTCACATGCTGATAGGCCACATCCCGGAGCCCAGGTCGGAACACTGAAATCCTGTGCCACGTGGTTTTCTGGTTCACGTCTCCAGCTGCAAACGAATGGGGGTTTATTTAATGTTTACATGATTTTCTAGCAGATTTTCGAATTTTTAAACTTCCATCAACTCGGAATTCGAATAAAAAAAAAAAAGACCATCCGAAAATTATAAAAAAAAAAAAAAACATGATGAATTTCAATATTCGAATTTTTGATTTTTTATCAAATTCAAATATAAACTATAACCGAGTCGAAGTACACTAAAATTAGCTCGAAATTCTAATTTAAAAATTAGTAATGCAACGAATCCACTATTTTGGATTCGGCCGAACCCCCGAATCCTCCTTGAAAGATTCGGCCGAGTACCGAACCGAATTCTAATTTGCATATGCAAATTAGGGGTGGGAAGGGAAAAACATTTTTTACTTCCTTGTTTTGTGACAAAAAGTCACGCAATTCCCCTCCCTGCCCCTAATTTGCATATGCAAATTAGGATCTGGATTCGGTTTAGTTGGGCAGAAGGATTCAGCCGAATCCAAATCCTGCTGAAAAAGGCAGAATCCTGGCCAAATCCCAAACCGAATCCTGGATTCGGTGCATCCCTTTTAAAATTTGATTTTTCAATTCGACCCTTGATAGATCTGCCCCTTAAGGTATGAAGATCTGAATTATGGAAAGATCTGATATCCTGGAAAACCCATTTCCTGAGCATTCTGGTCAACAGGTCCCATACCTGTAATAATAAAGGCTCTTATCTACCTCCTCTTATCTACCTCAGTATTCAACTGTAGAGAACACAAGGCAAACCCTATGAATAAATTGTACACTTCCCCTTTAAATGTCCCCTTTAAATCCTGGACCTGTCGGAATAACAATGTTCCTCTCTGACCTGTATGGAACGTCTCGCTTTCCCCCGACCTCCACAGCTCATTGGTGGCCAGAGAGAAGATGGTCACTGGATTCTTCCCCTCCGCTTGTCTCATGACCGGGTCCTGCCCGACTCGGCCCAAGAGCTGCACTTTATTTATCGCTGAGACAAAGAGGGGGACAAACAGCATTAAAGGGCTGCCTTTAAGATAACTTTTAGTATATTATAGAATGGCTAATTCTAAGCAACTTTTTAATTGGTCATTATTTATTTATGTTTATAGCGTTTGCATTATTTGACTCTTTCCTGCATTCAGATTGGGGTCACTGACCCCATCAAAAAAAAAAAAGAAAATGCTCTGTAAGGCTACAAATGTTTTATTATTGTTACTTTTTATTACACATCTTTCTATTCAGGCCTCTCCTATTTATATTCGTCTCTTATTCATATCAGTGCATGTTGCTAGGGGAATGTGGACCCTAGCAACCAGAGTGCTGACAATGCAAACAGGAGAGCTGCTGAATAAAAAGCAAAATAACTCAATATCCACAAATAATAAAAAATCTAACTAATTTGCAAATTGTCTCAGAATATCCCTCTCTGCATCATACCAATAGTTAATTTAAAGGTGAACAACCCCTTTAAAGAAGCAGTTCACCTTTAAATGAACTTGTAGTATGTGATAGAATGGCTAATTCTAAACAACTTTACAGTTGGTCTTTTTTTTTTTTTTTTTAAATAATGTGCCTTCAACTTCTGACACTATTTTTCCCAGATTTCAAATGGGGGGGGTCACTGACCCTGTCTAAAAAAAAAAAAACAAATGCTCTGTAAGGCTACAAATGTATTGTTATTGCTACTTTTTATTGCTCATCTTTCTATTCAGGCCTCTCCTATTCATATTCCAGTCTCTTATTCAAATGAATGCATGGTTGCTAGGGGAATTAAGACCCTAGCAACCAGACTGCTGAAATCACAAACTGGAGAGCTGCTGAATAAAAATCTAAATAACTCAAAAACCACAAATTATAAAAAACGAAAACCAATTGCAAATTGTCTCAGAATATCCCTCTCTACATCATACTGACAGTTAATTTAAAGGGGAACAACCCCTTGAAGGGCCCTGCATTATACTCACATCGCTCCAGTATAACAGAGTCTGTGGACTGACATCTTGCAAACTGGCGGAAAACCTGTAAGAGGGAAGGAAAGAAGAGACACTTTATAAAAAGGTAATATTAAACATTTTTTCAAAAAAATAAAACCCCAACCCCTGATGTTTCTGAACTACAGCTCACTGCAGGGCTCTTTAACACCAGGCAAATATACACCTGGGCAGTAACTCTTGGCAACCAATCACGACTGGCGAAGCAATGCTAAACACTGATTGGTTACTGACCAGATGCAATTTTGCCCAGTAACCGTTGATGGTATATTGCAGAGAGTTGCAGTCCAACTATAACTCACAGCTGAGCAACGCTGTTATGGCAGGTGAGTGTGTGTCCAAGGCACAGATTGTATGAGTCAATATATAAATGAATCAAACGCACCTGAAGAGCCGGCCGATGGAACATCTCTCCTGTTTCTTTACTCCAACGATCCCTACAAACCACAACCAGTTACAGGAATGAATCGCAGCGGAGATATCACAACTGTTCACCGTTTAGTACGTTATACAATGGCCAATTGTAAGCAACTTTTCAATTGGTCTTCATTATTTACTGGCTATAGTTTTCTAATTATTTGCATTCTTATAACTCTTTGCAGCTTTCAAAAGGGGTCACTGACCCCATCTAAAAACAAATGCTCTGTAAGGCTACAAATATATTGTTACCGTACTTTTTATTACTCCTCTTTCTATTCAGGCCTCTCCTATTCATATTCCAGTCTCTTTTTCATATCACTGCATGGTTGCTAGGGGAATTAGGACCCTAGCAACCAGATGGCTGAAATTGCAAACTGGAAAGTTGCAGAATAAAAAGCTAAATAACACAATATCCACATTTAATAAAAAATCTAATTCAATGGCAAATATCACTCTCTGTCTCATACTAACAGTTGATTTAAAGGTAAACAACCCCTTTAAAATTGCAGTTCCCCTTTAAATTAACTTTTAGTATGTTATAGAATGACTTATTCTAAGCAACTTTACAATTGGTCTTTATTTTTTTATTGTTTTTTTGCCTTTTACTTCTGACGCTTTCCAGTTTCCAAATGGGGGTCACTGACCCCTTCTACAAAACAAATACTCTGTAAGGCTACAAATGTATTGTTATTGCTACTTTTTATTACTCATCTTTCTATTCAGGCCTCTCCTATTCATATTCCAGTCTCTTATTCAAATCAATGCATGGTTGCTAGGGGAATTCGGACCCTAGCAACCGGATTGCTGAAATTACAAACTGGAGAGCTGCTGAATAAAAAGCTAAATAACTCAAAAAACACAAATAATAAAAAATGAAAACCAATTCCAAATTTAATATCCCTCTCTACATCATACGTACAGTTAATTTAAAGGTGAACAATCCCTTTACGTTAACTTTTAGTTAGGGATGCACTAACCGAATCCGAATCAGCATATGCAAATTAGGGGCGGGAGGGAAATTGCGTGACTTTTTGTCACAAAACAAGGAAGTAAAAAATGTTTCCCCCTTCCCACCCCTAATTTGCATATGCAAATTAGGGTTCGGATTCGGTTTCGTATTCGGCCGAATCTTTTCACGAAGGATTCGGGGGTTACAAAGAAGTGGATTCGGTGCATCTCTACTTTTAGTATGTTATAGAATGGCCGATTCTAAGCAACTTTCAATTGGTCTTCGTTTTTTTTTTTTTATATAGTTTATTTGCTTTTTTCTTTTGACTCTTTCCAGATTTAAAATTTGGGTCACTGACCCCATCTAAAAAACAAATGCTCTGTAGGGCTACAAATGTATTGTTATTGCTACTTTTGTTCTATTCCGGCCTCTCCTATTCATATTCCAGTCTCTTATTCATATCAGTGCATGGTTGCTACGAGGATTTGGACCCTAGCAACCAGATGGCTGAAACTGCAAACTGGAGAGCTGCTGAATAATCTCCGAACCCTTGGTGAAAGATTCGGCCGAATAACAAACTGAATCCTAATTTGCATATGCAAATTCGGGACAGGAAAGGAAAAAGTGGAAACATTTTTTCTTTTGTGATGAAAAATCATGCGACTTCCCTACCCACCCCTAATTTACATATGCAAATTAGGATTCGGTTAGGCCAGGCACAAGGATTCAGCTGAACCCGAATCCTGCTGAAAAAAGCAGAATCCTGAACTGAATCCTGGATTCGATGCATCCCTACTTTTTATTACCGTACTTATCTTTCTATTCAGACCTCTCCTATTCATATTCCAGTCTCTTATTCAAATCAGTGCATGGTTGCTAGGGGAATTTGGACCCTAGCAACCAGAAACTGCAAACTGGAGCGCTACTAAATAAAAAGCTAAATAACTCAAAAACTCAGAATATCCCTCTCTACGTCATACTAAAAAATAACACAAAGGCTGTCGGGTCTCCTCCCAATATATTGGATTAGGGCTCATAGACAATGGGATCATGTCAGATAGAAAGATCCTGGATCAGTCCATGAATGTGTTCTGGGGGTCACCCGAAATAATATAATCAATGACGGGGGGAACCATCAACTAGATCAGCCCATTCTGCAATTAACTGTGATTGGCCAACTGCAGCAATGAACTGAAGTCTCACTGCTTCACACCTTTTTATAGGGATTTTAGGAGAGGGCAGGGTTGCCGGGTTGGCAGTTTTCCAGCCAAATTGGGCTACTAATTTAAAGCCCAGGCAGGTTTTGAAAGTACAAACTAGCCAAGGTACAGATTTGGGCTACTATTTGGGCCTTTGACTGGTTTGTACTTTGGAAACCAGCCACAGTTTTTTCTTGCCCTAATGTGGCCACGCCTGCTTCTCCCAATGCATGTTGGGTAATGTGGTTTTTGTTTAACAATTTGCCAACTAAGTTGAATGTGAGACTACAATACCCAGCATGCAATGGGACTGACTTGTGTAGAAGTTGGGAGTTACCAGATTTTGGCCTCTGTACCCCAATCTCCAGTCCCTCTTAATCATTTTCACATTTTCCGTTGACTTTCCTCAATTTCAGACAATTTTGGGGCAAAAATCTGCAGGTCACCAAAATGTCTAGAGGTTGATCTGTTTTACCAATATTTACTGAAATTGTAAATATATTAGGGCCTTATAGGACCCCTATACCTCCTGGGCCCCCCTCTATAGTTACTCCCCTAGTGACAGGCGACTGTGTCCCATTTTGCTTCATGAAAAAATGTGCAAAACAGTGAAATTTTAGAGTCATATTTTCAAATATATACATTTATTTTTTAGACTTTTTTTTCACTGCACATATTAGGCTACTTTTGAAGTGCCTCTTGGCTAGTTTTGGGCTATTTTTGAAGTGCCTCTTGCCTAGTTTTGGGCTACTTTTGAAGTGCCTCTTGGCTTGGTTTGGGCTACTTTTGAAGTGCTACTTGGTCTACTTTTGAAGTCCCTCTTGGCTAGGTTTGGGCTACTACTCTTGGCTAGTTTTGGGCTACTTTTGAAGTGCCTCTTGGCTAGTTTTGGGCTACTTTTGAAGTGCCTCTTGGCTAGTTTTGGGCTACTTTTGAAGTGCCTCTTGGCTAGTTTTGGGCTACTTTTGAAGTGCCTCTTGGCTAGTTTTGGGCTACTTTTGAAGTGCCTCTTGGCTAGTTTTGGGCTACTTTTGAAGTGCCTCTTGGCTAGTTTTGGGCTACTTTTGAAGTGCTACTTGGTCTACTTTTGAAGTCCCTCTTGGCTAGGTTTGGGCTACTACTCTTGGCTAGTTTTGGGCTACTTTTGAAGTGCCTCTTGGCTAGTTTTGGGCTACTTTTGAAGTGCCTCTTGGCTAGTTTTGGGCTACTTTTGAAGTGCCTCTTGGCTTGGTTTGGGCTACTTTTGAAGTGCTACTTGGTCTACTTTTGAAGTCCCTCTTGGCTAGGTTTGGGCTACTACTCTTGGCTAGTTTTGGGCTACTTTTGAAGTGCCTCTTGGCTAGTTTTGGGCTACTTTTGAAGTGCCTCTTGGCTAGTTTTGGGCTACTTTTGAAGTGCCTCTTGGCTAGTTTTGGGCTACTTTTGAAGTGCCTCTTGGCTAGTTTTGGGCTACTTTTGAAGTGCCTCTTGGCTAGTTTTGGGCTACTTTTGAAGTGCCTCTTGGCTAGTTTTGGGCTACTTTTGAAGTGCTACTTGGTCTACTTTTGAAGTCCCTCTTGGCTAGGTTTGGGCTACTACTCTTGGCTAGTTTTGGGCTACTTTTGAAGTGCCTCTTGGCTAGTTTTGGGCTACTTTTGAAGTGCCTCTTGGCTAGTTTTGGGCTACTTTTGAAGTGCCTCTTGGCTAGTTTTGGGCTACTTTTGAAGTGCCTCTTGGCTAGTTTTGGGCTACTTTTGAAGTGCCTCTTGGCTAGTTTTGGGCTACTTTTGAAGTGCCTCTTGGCTAGTTTTGGGCTACTTTTGAAGTGCTACTTGGTCTACTTTTGAAGTCCCTCTTGGCTAGGTTTGGGCTACTACTCTTGGCTAGTTTTGGGCTACTTTTGAAGTGCCTCTTGGCTAGTTTTGGGCTACTTTTGAAGTGCCTCTTGGCTAGTTTTGGGCTACTTTTGAAGTGCCTCTTGGCTAGTTTTGGGCTACTTTTGAAGTGCTACTTGGTCTACTTTTGAAGTCCCTCTTGGCTAGGTTTGGGCTACTACTCTTGGCTAGTTTTGGGCTACTTTTGAAGTGCCTCTTGGCTAGTTTTGGGCTACTTTTGAAGTGCCTCTTGGCTAGTTTTGGGCTACTTTTGAAGTGCCTCTTGGCTAGTTTTGGGCTACTTTTGAAGTGCTACTTGGTCTACTTTTGAAGTCCCTCTTGGCTAGGTTTGGGCTACTACTCTTGGCTAGTTTTGGGCTACTTTTGAAGTGCCTCTTGGCTAGTTTTGGGCTACTTTTGAAGTGCCTCTTGGCTAGTTTTGGGCTACTTTTGAAGTGCCTCTTGGCTAGTTTTGGGCTACTTTTGAAGTGCTACTTGGGCTACTTTTGAAGTGCCTCTTGGCTAAATTTGGGCTGGTTTTGTAGCTGAATTTGGTTGGTTTTGTAAATTAAACCTGACAACCCTGGGAGAGGGGGTCGGCGACTCCTCAGGTTTGGATAGTCCTGTTGCAATTAGATTATGGTTCTGTCTAAGTGAATGTCATTCCCAGTGTGGGGGGGGGGGGCAATTCTAAGGGGGGATATAGGTGCCACTAGGGTGTCAGGAAACTGGGTGACAAGCAGGTGGCATTTTGACCTACAGCCCCACGACTGTCCGTTTCTTTCATTCTGACGCTGCAACTCATCCAATTACCACTGCACATCTTAAAACTACAACTCCCAGCAGCCTCAGCCAGTCGTGATGTCGATAATGACGACAGGAGCTGCAGTATTCGAGGCCGCCTGTCCCTACATTCTGCCGGATTACTAGAGGCAAATGAGACGCCTCTGTAACACTTTTTGCCTCACTCACCTCACAGGGTCACTGTATCCACGTGAGTCGCAGCCAGGGGGACACTTCCAGCGCAGCACTCAGCAGCGTCGCTTCCGCTAGCCTGTAACTTCCGCCCCACTTCCGGCAGCGGATACGCGGAGGTCATTCTGCTTCCGGGACGTAGTGCGGCGCGGAGAGGGGCTTCTTCTTCTTCTTCTTCTTGCGGATTGTGCGGAAATCCAGCGCTTAGTTTTGAGTCCATCACATTCCCAATTGCCATAAAACTGTGTGGGGCTCTTTATGTACATCTGGGGGGTCTTCCCAAACATTTCAACTAAGAATTCAGCTTTAAGTTGACTTTCAGTAAATTGTAGACCGGCTAATTCTCAGCAACTTTTCTATTGGTCTTCATTGTTTGTTTTTTTTTTTTTAATTGTTTGCCTTTTTCTTCTGATTCTTTTCAGCTTTTAAATCACTGACATCCCCCACCCCAATCCTAACCCTGCTTTCACCCACTGACAGATACACTCCTTAAAATCCTTAAAGGATAAGTAAACCGTAAAAATATGTGAATGGAAAGCTGATGAGGAGATTATTCTAAGAACTTTTTCAATGTACATTTACTATTTATTCTTTTTTAATTCCAAGATATTAAGAGATACATGTACAGGAGAAAGAAAGAGGCTGATGTTCTTCTGCTTAGGAATAAAATTAGAAACCTTTCTCACATCTTTCCTAAGCAGAAGAACATCAGCCTCTTTCTTTCTCCTGACAACTTCCTTGACTACTTGCTGGTCAGACTGGTGGGAAACTGACCAGCAGGTGGCGCTGTTGTAACACAATTCATTCATATTCACAGCACATGTATCCCTTAATATCTTGGAATTTAACAAGAATAAATAATGAATGGTATTTACAAAAGTGCTTAGAATAGAAGCCTCATCAAATTTACATTCACTTATTTTAAAGGTTTAGTTATCCTTTAAGTTGACTTTTAGTATGTTATAAACTGGCTAATTTTAAACAACTTTTCTATTGGTCTTAGTTATTTGATTTTTTATCATTTTAATTGTTTGCCTTCTGATTCTTTTCAGCTTCCTGGCCCTGCTTTCACCCACTGACAGACACGCTCCTTAACATCCTTAAAGGAGACATTTAGTGTAAACAATAAGAATGTACCAGTGCGTTACACTCATTTAGATATAGAAGAATTGTGCTAAAAAAAGTAGTGTTTCAGGCTGATTTATTGAAAATTTCTGCAAAAACCCTAAGGGCTCTTACACACGGGCGTTCCGACCTGCGCTCCCCTGCGTTCCGTTTTTTGGCGTTCAGCCGCAGGGGAGCGCAGGAATAGACGCAAGTCATTATTTGAAATGGGGCTGTACTCACTCAGGCGCGTGTAGGCGCCGAACGCAGGTTCAGACGCAACATGCTGCATTTTTCCTGCGTTCAGCGCCTACACGCGCCGGTGTGAGTACAGCCCCATTTCAAATAATGACTTGCGTCTATTCCTGCGCTCCCCTGCGGCTGAACGCCAAAAAACGGAACGCAGGGGAGCGCAGGTCGGAACGGCCGTGTGTAAGAGCCCTAATAGTCCCTTCCTACTCTTCCACTTGCTGCTCCCTGAATTCCCAGGCTGTGCACTCCGCTCACTGCACTGAAGGACAGGAACCAATCAGCAGCTAGCAGGACCTGATAGGGAACTGAAGCCTGTCTGTGCTTGTGTGACTGCAGGGCTGTGATTGGCTGTCCCCCCTCCTACTGTGCTTCTGGCAGGGACACGCCCACCCCTCATTTGAGGGACCAGAGAACATCTATAGGGAGCTCCAATAATCAGTTTATAGTCCCAGTACCCCCCCCCCCATGCCAGGCACACGCTTCTTTCCTCAACCCAGGTCTCTTCTTGCCCATCTGCTTCCTCATGTCCCAACACCCCCTTAAATTAACCTTCTAAAATAATTCTGTCCCCCCCCAGAGACAGTCACCCGAGGTGCCACCAAGATTCAGATTCTATTCATCACTTCTACTTCTGTTCTCTATTACTTGTCCTTTCCCCTAGAGACTGGCACCTCTTCAGTCCATAAATAAATGCTGCTGCCCGGCCCATGTACCCCAACACTTCCTCATGCCACTCCCTATACTCAATCCTGCTGCCTTTAGAGAAACTCTCTCTCTCGCTTGCTCTCTATTTATATCTATCTCTATATCTATCTATCTATCTATCTTATCTATCTATCTCTATCTCTATCTCTCTTTATATCTATCTATATTTATATCTCTCTCTCTCTCTATTTATATCTATCTATCTTTCTTTCTATCTCTCGTAAATTGTATCCTTATAAACGGTGAGTAGTGATGTCATCCGTTATAAACAGTGAGTAGTGATGTCATCCGTTATAAACAGTGTGTTCTGATGTCATCCGTTATAAACAGTGAGTTCTGATGTCATTTCTGTCACATGACTCTTGAAACTTGTGTATTATAATAAATAAAGTACCCCCAGTTGTAAAATATGAGGATATTAGAAGTTACCTCGGAGTCCCATGACCTGTATAATAACACACTGCCTTCGGCCTCATGTTTTTATATGGTCATGAAACTCCTCCGTGACTTATAATATCCTTATATTTTACAAGAGGGGGTACTTTATTCACTATATAATCTTCTGAGATAGATAGAAATAATCAAAAGAGAGATAGATATAATTTGTCACACAGAACCGCACTCAGAACCGCACTCCAAAGTCTTTTTAGTGAGTCAAATCACCTTTATTAGCATGTGTCCACACATGCTAATAAAGGTGATTTGACTATATACCCCTGCCCTCCTCTAGTCTGACATCCCTATACACTATATACCCCTGCCCTCCTCTAGTCTGACATCCCTATACACTATATACCCCTGCCCTCCTCTAGTCTGACATTCCTATACACTATATACCCCTACACTCCTCTAGTCTGACATCCCTATACACTATATACCCCTGCCCTCCTCTAGTCTGACATCCCTATACACTATATACCCCTGCCCTCCTCTAGTCTGACATCCCTATACACTATATACCCCTGCCCTCCTCTAGTCTGACATTCCTTCTGTATATAGTATATGCCCCTGCCCTCAGTGTGTACACTATATGCCTCTACCCCATCTAGCCTGGCATTCCTTCCATATATACTATTGGCACCCACTAAACACAATGCTCCGTGCTACATCTCACTTTGCCAACGCCTGATCTTACCCCCTACACGCCTTGTCTCATACCCACTTTCTTTTAGATTGTAAGCTCTTCTATTAAGCAGGGCCCCTTCTCCGTCTTTTGTATTTTATCAGTATCTGGTGGTCCCCAGATACCCCAATGTTTGACACAGGAAGGGACACTGCAATAAGTTACACAAAACCAAGGGGACGGAGGAATAAACAGATATTGGGAAGTTTAGGCAAAACTGGATTTGGGAGAAGTTCCCCTTTAATACCAAAGGTTTAATTTATATTACTGGGCTTTACCATTCCCACCCAGAGAGTAAAACCTGCACCAAGGACTCATGTTACACATTAAAATTTTTATTTAAAAGACAATAAGATAATAAAAAAAAAAGTCAATAAATTATAAAGTTTTTGTCCAGGCCCCACATTTCTTTCCAGGGAAATTACATATAGCAGTCCCAGCTCCTGAATCCACATTTAACAGTTATAATTCCAAAACGGAGGTTCTGGACTCCCACTTGGAAAATTAAAGTAGACCGCAGGGTGCAGGGAATACAAGATGCCCGTGGGAGGCAGAACCAGGTAAAGCAGAGGAGGAGGATGGTGCCCAGCGAGGAAAAGGAGAACGATTTGGTTTGATGGGGTTAATACCCTCCGCAGGTGAAGCTCAGCGATCGAGTGTTTTTTGCACCAACGAGGCGTTTTCTTCCGCGGCACGAGAAACCCGACATAGGGGGCAGATCCGAACACTCGTCCTTCCCAGAAGTCTGGGCCAATTTAGCGGCTTTCAACTCCCTGCAGTCGGGGAAAAGAATGGAAAATATTAGGACCAGAATATTTAACACAGGCGGCTGTTCCTGCTCAATTGCACTTTGTACCCCCAACTCACCTCTCAAGCATGGCCGTCTTGAACTTCTCCACATTGAGCTGTTTCTGGAGCTGGGCCGCCTTCCCAACACAACGTCTCAGCACAGAATTCTTGGCCAGTGATGCAGCCGGGGGTCTCATAACCGGGTCTGGATGAACCAACAGCTACAGAGAAGAGAGTATTATAAATTATATACACAGTATGGCATCTCCCACATGTTTATAACTAATCTGGGGGAGACAAATGCATCCCAAGCTGTACCTTGAGCAGGGCAAGGAAGACGGGAGTCAGCAGCTGGGGAACGTGGGGCAAGTTGCCCTTTCTGATATGGTGCCAACTGTCTTCGTTACAGGGAAGAGGAGCAGCTCCTGCTGCCAGGGCAATGGTTAGACCAAGCGCAAAGATGTCAGCCTTGGGCAGCTGGCTGTAATCCTAAAGCAAAAAAAATAAAAACTTACCCCCAGTACAAAGGGCAAATATTGTCAATTACTAGAAATAATGTACCTCCTGCAGTATCTCGTTGGCCAAGAACCGACTGTCCCCTTCTTCCACCTGGGGGTTAAGTATAGAAGTCACATGACCAAGGTCACCTGCAACAGAGATCTGCATCTTAGCCCTCCAGATATTTCAGAATGCCATACCCCGATTGGCCGAGCTGACAGCCTTATGGGCAACTTTATGCATGTAGCTGGCAGCCAATCACAGCTTTGCCAACAAATATTTTGGGTGACGTTTCCCTTTAACAGTGACTAAAGCCAAGAGGGTCTCCCAATTTCCCCAAGACAAAACAGATTAAGAATTGGCATCAAGCATAAGTTGTGCTGGGCAGGATCATGTAAGGAGGTACTCTTTATATAGAGTCAAGTGTAATTCCCCAACTTGGTCAGTAGGTGGCAGCTAGCCCTAAGGTTGGCCCTTAGTTAGGACATGCCCAAAGTTCCTTGAAGAATGAACAGGACCAGACAACCAATAAGGGTTCAGAGAAGAGCCTCATCTGCTGTAGGACTAGTCATCAGAACCATAGTGCATGTGGAACTGGGCCACAAGGCTAGTATTTTGTCTGGGGTGCCCTTGAAGAATGGACAGGAAAAGACAACCAATAAGGGTTCAGAGTTCTGAGAAGAGCCTCATTGGCCCATCTGCTGTAGGACTAGTCATCGGAACCATAATGTACGTGAAACTGGGCCACAAGGCAAGTGTTTTGTCTGCAGGTGCCCTACATAATCAGTACCCCCAATTTTAACCATTAGTTCTCCTTTAAATATACCAGCCACTTGGCAACCCTGCATGGACTGCTCCTAATCAGGTATGGACATGTACCCACTGGGCAGTGACTTCTGGACCCAACAGAGAACCAGATACCCTATAGTGACATAGGGGTTTATATAGGCCCACAATGCAAACAAGGAATGGTGTGGGGAGTTCTACTGGCCTGGGAAGCATCAAGAAATCCTCTGGTGTTCTGCTAGGCCAGTCCAACAAACACTGGGCTTATAACCAAACCTTTGGGCACAATATAAACAGCCCAAGGCATGGAATACGTTTCTAGGACCCAACAAAGCACAACCCAACGCCCAACCCCCAACCCAACGCCCAACCCAATAAAGCTCAACCCAATAAAGCTCAACCCAATAAAGCTCAACCCAATAAAGCTCAACCCAATAAAGCTCAACCCAATAAAGCTCAACCCAATAAAGCTCAACCCAACTCACCAATCTTATAGAGGACACTGGCAGAGGAGAGGTCATCTTCACCATCGCTCTCTTCCTGACCCAACTCTGTCTGCTTCCGGCAGATAAATATGTTGCCTGTGACGGGGAAAAGGAGACAAAATGTCTTGCTGAGCAGAAACCATTTCACATCCAGAATTATTCCGCTAGTGATCTCCCTCATCCTACAATTTTTTTCCTGCTGCAAAACACTAACCCAATACTAACCACAGCAACAACTGGTTGTTTAATGGTTAGATTAAGGGAGCAAGTCTGTTCTCTTCTGAACCAGCAGTTTGTTAATGCCAGCAGGCTTAGCCGTTTGCAGCAGGAAAAAAAAGGAAAATGTTGGGGGGGGAGGGAGAACCAGAACCCAGTGTCCCTTTATGTAGTTCATTCTCAAGATACCAACTTGGCTTGATGTCCATGTGCACCAGCCCAGAGCCGTGGATGTACTTCAGGCCCATGGACACTTGTAGAAGGATCTCCTTCAGCTCCTGCTCCAGCACAAACTGTCCCTCCTTGTTATTGTCCACGATCAGGTCCTGCAGGCTGCCACCTAGAGGAACCACCATGCATTACTCCAGGAGAAGGTGGAATTAAGGGGAGGAGTTAACACCCTTCATGTATTCGGTTGCATGACTGGCAGTTGCAGATTCTACTCCCTCTATAATTACATTCCATATTCATTATCTCTCCAGACTGAGGCCTCACCATTGCAGTATTCATTCTGTATGATCATGTGATCATCCTCTGCCCATGCGGAGTAATAACGCACGACGTGGGGGTGGTGACCCAGAACCGCGTGAGCGTACACTTCTCTCAACGCCAGCTGCCTGCAGGTTGGAAGCAAATGCCACATTATTGCTGTGAACGCAGCCAAGTTAAAGCCCCAACCTGTGACCCCCAATTGTTGAACTATAACTCCCAGGGGCTGCTGGGATATCCTGCACTTGCCCCTTCCATTTACCCAGCCACTCACTCATCTGTGGAGCCAGCCAACGGCTTCTTGGAGCGTTTAATGGCGTAGAAACATCCATCCAGTCGCTTTACGCACTTGAAAACCGACCCAAACTCCCCCGCGCCGATCTTCTCTATCTCCAGGAATTCCGTCTTGTAGCGAGACCCCATGTTGGTCTCCCGTAACACAAATCTCTGGAGAGGAGGGGGCAACGGATTAGGCACATTATAAGGTTACCAGCAAGATTAACAGAGATGCACATATTCAATAAACTCTGCATATAACCCTGAGATTAGTAATGTGCATGATCTGCCATTAAGGATCCTGTATTCTTTCTGAATCATTAGAACTCAAGACCAGGTCAGGCTTTTGCTCCTCTCACCCACTGGGCCCGTTTCCCTTATTGGAGATTCTCTGAATGTGATGGTATGAAATTGGCTGAAACAGGAGTTGCAGTTGGTCAATGTAACAATATTGCAAGTTGCATTGGGTAATTGTTGCAATAGTAACACAAGCAAAGGTAGTTAAAACTCTTACACCAGCTTTGTCTGTCTGAATAATGAAAGGAGGGTTACTGGATGGCGATGAATGCTGCTTGTCTGTGGTCCAACAACCACCACCACCTCTGATCAAACATAAAGGAGAAATACTCCTAAATCTGCTCAAGTGCACCCCCCATAGCCTTAATCTGCACAGATGGACCAACTACAACGATGCATTGGTGTAACTAGAAGCTTCTTAATTTTAGACCCCCAACATATTCAGAGGTTGCACCGTTTAACCAATAAATGTTAAATCACTCATTTATTAGGGTCTCATGGGGCCGCCTATACCTCCTAGGCCCCTCTGCAGCCTCAGGGTCTGCTTCCTCTGTAGTTACGCCCCTGCTACAAGGAGCAGAAGTTTCTCTTACACCGTGTTCAGCACCAATACATCTTAAGGGGGTTTCATGGCTCAGGCACTTTATACCTTAGACTGGAAAACTGCCGGATGTTCCTTCTCCGCATATTTCATCTGGCGATCAGTTCTGAATGGGAGGATGAGAGAATATACATTAGTACAGATGGGAAAAAGCCAGGGCACAAATAAGCACTCACCCCAAATCACCCCCTAACTGACCTTCAGACTGGGCCCCCTTAGCTCATAACAAGGTTACAGATATATAGAAACATTGGGGTGTCACCCTGCTATAGTTCCAGGGGTACCCAGGGTACAAATAAACACTCACCCCAAATCTCCCCCTAACTGGCCTTCAGACTGGGCCCCCTTAGCTCATAACAAGGTTACAGATATATAGAAACATTGGGGTAACAGTCACCCTGCTATAGTTCCAGGGGTACCCAGGGCACAAATAAACACTCACCCCAAATCTCCCCCTAACTGACCTTCAGACTGGGCCCCCTTAGCACATAACAAGGTTACAGATATATAGAAACATTGGGGTGTCACCCTGCTATAGTTCCAGGGGTACCCAGGGTACAAATAAACACTCACCCCAAATCTTCTCCTAACTGGCCTTCAGACTGGACCCCCTTAGCTCAAAACAAGGTTACAGATATATAGAAACATTGGGGTGTCACCCAGCTATAGTTCTAGGGGTATCCAGGGTACAAATAAACACTCACCCCAAATCTCCCCCTAACTGGCCTTCAGACTGGGCCCCCTTAGCTCATAACAAGGTTACAGATATATAGAAACATTGGGGTGTCACCCTGCTATAGTTCCAGGGGTACCCAGGGTACAAATAAGCACTCACACAAAATCTCCCCCTAACTGGGGTTCAGACTGGGCCCCTTAGCTCATAACAAGGTTACAGATATATAGAAACATTGGGGTAACAGTCACCCTGCTATAGTTCCAGGGGTACCCAGGGTACAAATAAGCACTCACCCCAAATCTCCCCCTAACTGGCCTTCAGACTGGGCCCCCTTAGCTCATAACAAGGTTACAGATATATAGAAACATTGGGGTAACAGTCACCCTGCTATAGTTCCAGGGGTAACCAGGGTACAAATAAACACTCACCCCAAATCTCCCCCTAACTGACCTTCAGACTGGGCCCCCTTAGCTCATAACAAGGTTACAGATATATAGAAACATTGGGGTAACAGTCACCCTGCTATAGTTCCAGGGGTACCCAGGGTACAAATAAGCACTCACCCCAAATCTCCCCCTAACTGACCTTCAGGCTGGGCCCCCTTAGCTCATAACAAGGTTACAGATATATAGAAACATTGGGGTG
This sequence comes from Xenopus laevis, assembly GCF_017654675.1. Lineage (NCBI taxonomy): Eukaryota > Metazoa > Chordata > Amphibia > Anura > Pipidae > Xenopus > Xenopus laevis. The sequence goes on from NC_054375.1 coordinate 5,634,195, forward strand.
TCACTCTGCTATAGTTCCAGGGGTACCCAGGGTACAAATAAACACTCACCCAAAATCTCCCCCTAACTGACCTTCAGACTGGGCCCCTTTAACTTGAGATGTGTAGCCAGACAGGGAACCCACAAAGCTGCAGACCTGGCTTTTCCAGTCCCAATTGCCACATTCACTTGCTTCTGCAGCAAGAGGGATTATTTAGCTTGGAGGCAGCTAAACTGCACATTATCCTGTAATTAGGGCAATTAGCTCAGATATCTTGCCCAGACCTACTTCTTGCAACACTTTCCTTGTGCTACCGGCCCTTTAAGTATAAATCCTCTACCATTATTCACCACTAGATGGCAGCAGCAACAGTCTCACAATTAAAGGAAGTTCTCAGGAGATGGGATTAAGGCGGCCATAGACGCACTGATAGTGTATGAACATTTTTCTTACAATATTTGGAGTGTAAACAGTGGGAGACGAGCCTATAGATATCGGCAGAAGACTTGGATATCGGCTGGCCCTTTTGATGGCATCAGAACATCGGCCATTGTTAGTGCTGAATAGTCAGATACAGGTAGAATTCTATTGTTTCTACATCTGACCATTCCCCTCTACACGTGTGTATTGAAATGAACAATCTTTTCCAGGAAAGATCTTAAAGGGATACTGTCATGGGGAAAAAAAATTTTTTCAAAATGAATCCGTTAATAGTGTTGCTCCAGCAGAATTCTGTACTGAAATCCATTTCTCAAAAGCGCAAACACATTTTTTTATATTCAATTTTGAAATCTGACATGGGGCTAGACATTTTGTCAATTTCCCAGCTGCCCCAAGTCATGTGACTTGTGCTCTGATAAACTTCAATCACTCTTTACTGCTTTACTGCAAGTTGGAGTGATATCACCCCCCTCCCTTTCCCCCCCAGCAGCCAAACAAAAGAACAATGGGAAGGTAACCAGATAACAGCTCCCTAACACAAGATAACAGCTGCCTGGTAGATCTAAGAACAACACTCAATAGTAAAAACCCATGTCCCACTGAGACACATTCAGTTACATTGAGAAGGAAAAACAGCAGCCTGCCAGAAAGCATTTCTCTCCTAACGTGCAGGCACAAGTCACATGACCAGGGGCAGCTGGGAAATTGACAAAATGTCTAGCCCCATGTCAGATTTCAAAATTGAATATAATAAAATCTGTTTGCTCTTTTGAAAAATGGATTACAGTGCAGAATTCTGCTGGAGCAGCTCTATTAACTGATTCATTTTGAAAAAAAAATTTTTCCCATGACAGTATCCCTTTAATAGTAATGTTTATGGTCTCCTGCATTATACAGTGATGCTAAAGGGAGGGCCCAGCTCTGATAAACAGATAAGTCTATTTACTGACACTCAAGAGGAAATAACCTTTCAACTATATTTCCTTTACAGATAAGGTACAGGTTATGGGACTGCCCAATGTTTTGCAACCGAGCTACCAACAGTCACCCTGCTATAGTTCCAGGGGTACAAATAAGCACTCACCCCAAATCTCCCCCTAACTGACCTTCAGACTGGGCCCCCTTAGCTCATAACAAGGTTACAGATATATAGAAACATTGGGGTGTCACCCTGCTATAGTTCCAGGGGTACCCAGGGTACAAATAATTACTCACCCCAAATCTCCCCCTAACTGACCTTCAGACTGGGCCCCCTTAGCTCATAACAAGGTTACAGATATATAGAAACATTGGGGTAACAGTCACCCTGTTATAGTTCCAGGGGTACCCAGGGTACAAATAATCACTCACCCCAAAACTCCTCCTAACTGACCTTCAGACTGGGCCCCCTTAGCTCATAACAAGGTTACAGATATATAGAAACATTGGGATGTCACCCTGCTATAGTTCCAGGGGTACCCAGGGCACAAATAAGCACTCACCCCAAATCTCCCCCTAACTGACCTTCAGGCTGGGCCCCCTTAGCTCATAACAAGGTTACAGATATATAGAAACATTGGGGTGTCACCCTGCTATAGTTCCAGGGGTACCAGGGTACAAATAAACACTCACCCCAAATCTCCCCCTAACTGACCTTCAGACTGGGCCCCCTTAGCTCATAACAAGGTTACAGATATATAGAAACATTGGGGTGTCACCCTGCTATAGTTCCAGGGGTACCCAGGGTACAAATAAGCACTCACCCCAAATCTCCCCCTAACTGACCATCAGACTGGGCCCCTTAGCTCATAACAAGGTTACAGATATATAGAAACATTGGGGTGTCACCCTGCTATAGTTCCAGGGGTACCAGGGTACAAATAAGCACTCACCCCAAATCTCCCCCTAACTGACCATCAGACTGGGCCCCTTAGCTCATAACAAGGTTACAGATATATAGAAACATTGGGGTGTCACCCTGCTATAGTTCCAGGGGTACCCAGGGTACAAATAAGCACTCACCCCAAATCTCCCCCTAACTGACCTTCAGACTGGGCCCCTTAGCTCATAACAAGGTTACAGATATATAGAAACATTGGGGTGTCACCCTGCTATAGTTCCAGGGGTACCCAGGGTACAAATAAGCACTCACCCCAAATCTCCCCCTAACGGACCTTCAGACTGGGCCCCCTTAGCTCATAACAAGGTTACAGATATATAGAAACATTGGGGTAACAGTCACCCTGCTATAGTTCCAGGGGTACCCAGGGTACAAATAAGCACTCACCCCAAATCTCCCCCTAACTGGCCTTCAGACTGGGCTCCCTTAGCTCATAACAAGGTTACAGATATATAGAAACATTGGGGTAACAGTCACCCTGCTATAGTTCCAGGGGTACAAATAAGCACTCACCCCAAATCTCCCCCTAACGGACCTTCAGACTGGGCCCCTTAGCTCATAACAAGGTTACAGATATATAGAAACATTGGGGTAACAGTCACCCTGCTATAGTTCCAGGGGTACCCAGGGCACAAAAACATTCACCCCAAATCTCCCCCTAACTGACCTTCAGACTGGGCCCCCTTAGCTCATAACAAGGTTACAGATATATAGAAACATTGGGGTGTCACCCTGCTATAGTTCCAGGGGTACCCAGGGTACAAATAAACACTCAACCCAAATCTCCCCCTAACTGACCTTCAGACTGGGCCCCTTAGCTCATAAAGGTTACAGATATATAGAAACATTGGGGTGTCACCCTGCTATAGTTCCAGGGGTACCCAGGGTACAAATAAGCACTCACCCCAAATCTCCCCCTAACGGACCTTCAGACTGGGCCCCTTAGCTCATAACAAGGTTACAGATATATAGAAACATTGGGGTAACAGTCACCCTGCTATAGTTCCAGGGGTACCCAGGTACAAATAAGCACTCACCCCAAATCTCCCCCTAACTGGCCTTCAGACTGGGCCCCTTAGCTCATAACAAGGTTACAGATATATAGAAACATTGGGGTGTCACCCTGCTATAGTTCCAGGGGTACCCAGGGTACAAATAAGCACTCACCCCAAATCTCCCCCTAACGGACCTTCAGACTGGGCCCCCTTAGCTCATAACAAGGTTACAGATATATAGAAACATTGGGGTGTCACCCTGCTATAGTTCCAGGGGTACCCAGGGCACAAATAATCACTCGCCCCAAATCTCCCCCTAACTGACCTTCAGACTGGGCCCCCTTAGCTCATAACAAGGTTACAGATATATAGAAACATTGGGGTGTCACCCTGCTATAGTTCCAGGGGTACCCAGGGTACAAATAAACACTCACCCCAAATCTCCCCCTAACTGACCTTCAGACTGGGCCCCCTTAGCTCATAACAAGGTTACAGATATATAGAAACATTGGGGTGTCACCCTGCTATAGTTCCAGGGGTACCCAGGGTACAAATAATCACTCACCCCAAATATCCCCCTAACTGGGGTTCAGACTGGGCCCCCCTAGAGCCCACATTTTGGAGCCACTAACCTGCAGTCATCCTCAGGCCTCTCCTTCCTCTTCCCATTGGGTTGGAAGTGGGTTTGTCGGTAGGATTCAGGGGTGAAGGGGTTGATATTGACCAGAGAGGGGTCGTCCAGTTCTGCCCCAGTTCCAGCCACAAAACGAAGGAGTCTTTGGCCCCTGCAGTGAACGCGGGACCCCGGAGAGGGAAGCGTTTTGTACAAAAGGCTCTGAAATCAGAAGTTAGTCGGAGTCACAGGGTTAGATACACAAGTGGATGGGACTTGTTCCACCCATTAAGCTCCAGTTAAAGGATAAGTAAACCTTTAAAATAAGTGAATGTAAAATTGATGAGAGTGCTATTCTAAGCACTTTTGCCATTTACATTCATTATTTTGTTTTTATTCCAAGATATTAAGGGATACATGTACTGTTAATATGAATGAATTTAGTTACAACAGCGCCACCTGCTGGTCAGTTTCCCACCAGTCTGACCAGCAAGTAGTCAGGGAAGTTGTCAGGAGAAAGAAAGAGGCCGATGTTCTTCTGCTTAGGAAAGATGTGAGAACGGTTTCTAATTTTATTCCTAAGCAGAAGAACATCAGCCTCTTTCTTTCTCCTGACAACTTCCTTGACTACTTGCTGGTCAGACTGGTGGGAAACTGACCAGCAGGTGGCGCTGTTGTAACAAAATTCATTCATATTAACAGCACATGTATCCCTTAATATCTTGGAATTAAAAACTAAATAATGAATGTACATTGGAGAAGTGCTTAGAATATCCCCCTCATCAGTTTTACTTTGACTTATTTTAAAGGTTAACTTATCCTTTAATTTGATCATTACCTTTGGGGTATAAGGGGTGTCACAGAGCTTGAGCTTCTTCCATGTGCTGTAATGAAGGGGGGTACCAGGGCATTCAGCCCCCACACTTGGGTCGGGCGAGTAGTCGCTACTTGGGCTCAGCTCTTGAGTAGGAGAAAGTTCCCTCTCGTTCCTCTGGGGGGTGATGGGGAAGGGGCAGTTATTGGTCCTCCAGGAACTCACGGGACTCCCCTTCTGGGGACCTTCATTAATCCCATTGCTCAGACCATCCTCTTCGTCACTGCTGGAGAAATCCAAGCGCTGGACTAACCCGCCTCCGCATGACATGGCCGTCCTCATTGCCGACACCTGGGTAACTAAGGAAAGGGACATCGGATACGGTTTTACATTCTAAACAACGGCCCTAGCTAGGGCTATATAACCAGGTCCTGTAACCCATAGCAACTAGCAGTTTGCCTTTGTCTAACCGCACAAGTTAACTGCTGGTTGCTATGGGTTACTAGACCAGGGAACACTTGTTAAAGGACTGGGGTTTTAGGGGTACACAGATTTCGACTGCACCGAGACCATTAGTTGCAGTAACATTTCTTACGAGTTTCAGGCAAGGCTGGAATTTCCCATAGGGCTAATAGAACAGCGCCCCCATCACTTGTTCTACAGATAAAACACTGATACTTGAAATGGAACATGGGGCGACCCTTAACCCTTTAGTGCCAATGACATTTCACACTCCCATTTTTTATTATATAGGGGGGAGTTCATTTCTAACACTCTCCCCCCTTATAACTCATTAAGCAATGCCTCCCCCCTCCCCTAATACTCATGGATCAGTCTTATACATATAAAGCCTTCTGCCGCTGAACTACAGCTCCCCCGTTACCTCAACTACAGCTCCCAGCGTCCGTTACCTCAACTACAGCTCCCCCGTTACCTCAACTACAGCTCCCAGCATCCCCGTTACCTCAACTACAGCTCCCAGCGTCCCCGTTACCTCAACTACAGCTCCCAGCGTCCCCGTTACCTCAACTACAGCTCCCAGCGTCCCCGTTACCTCAACTACAGCTCCCAGCGTCCCCGTTACCTCAACTACAGCTCCCAGCGTCCCCGTTACCTCAACTACAGCTCCCCCGTTACCTCAACTACAGCGTCCCCGTTACCTCAACTACAGCGTCCCCGTTACCTCAACTACAGCTCCCAGCGTCCCCGTTACCTCAACTACAGCTCCCAGCGTCCCCGTTACCTCAACTACAGCTCCCCCGTTACCTCAACTACAGCGTCCCCGTTACCTCAACTACAGCGTCCCCGTTACCTCAACTACAGCTCCCAGCGTCCCCGTTACCTCAACTACAGCTCCCAGCGTCCCCGTTACCTCAACTACAGCTCCCCCGTTACCTCAACTACAGCTCCCAGCGTCCCCGTTAACTCAACTACAGCTCCCAGCGTCCCCGTTAACTCAACTACAGCTCCCAGCGTCCCCGTTAACTCAACTACAGCTCCCAGCGTCCCCGTTAACTCAACTACAGCTCCCAGCGTCCCCGTTAACTCAACTACAGCTCCCAGCGTCTGTTAACTCAACTACAGCTCCCAGCGTCCCTGTTAACTCAACTACAGCTCCCAGCGTCTCTGTTAACTCAACTACAGCTCCCAGCGTCTCTGTTAACTCAAACTACAGCTCCCAGCGTCCCCGTTACCTCAACTACAGCTCCCAGCGTCCCTGTTAACTCAACTACAGCTCCCAGCACATAAATGTAAAGTTTGAGCATCTGGAAAACCACAAAGCAATATAGGTCTCCTTTCATAATTAGGGTTAATACATTACAAGAGAAATAAGGAGATTAAATGTCTATTAAGTCAACCGCCCTCAGAATCAGAGCAGAAAGGCCTAGACTCCCCAATAATATCCACCCAATAATAATGTTCAGTTCTCTATTGGTGCCCTCCCATCTAGACACAGAGGACGCTGGGAGTTGTAGTGCAACAGTTGGAAAGTAACAGGTTATTTATACGTCTCTATGGCCCAGGACTTGGGTCTGATTTCATAGTAACACAGAGGAGATAAACACACAACAATCCCTTATCTCCTCTCACTATAAACAAAGCCTCACCTTTACCTCTGGATTAACAACAGGTCATTCCCACAAACATCCTGTAACTGCAACTCCCTGCAGGGCCCCTACTTATCAGTTATAGGAGGGACTCGCTCCCCAGTTAATCCTCTATATACTCACCAGATGCTACTCATGGGCCTCTCACACCTGCTAATTACTCACTATTCTCACCTGTCTCCCCTCCCCCAGCTAATTAACTCTTGCATGGCCTGCTAACTGCCAACCTCCCTATACTGAAGAGTAAAATTGTCTTTATTTCTCATCCTACTTCAGATATATAATGTCAGCTCGTTGCTAAGGCTGTTAATCACAGTAACAACCAACTGTGCAACTGAAAAATCATCCTACCCTGCACCTAGGGTTGCCACCTATTCTGGAAAAAAATACTGGCCTTCCTATATATTTATCTTTATTCCCTATTAATAACATTGGGATCACTGACCTTCCTATATATTTATCTTTATTCCCTATTAATAACATTGGGATCACTGACCTTCCTATATATTTATCTTCATTCCCTATTAATAACATTGGGATCACTGGCCTTCCTATATATTTATCTTTATTCCCTATTAATAACATTGGGATCACTGGCCTTCCTATATATTTATCTTTATTCCCTATTAATAACATTGGGATCACTGACCTTCCTATATATTTATCTTTATTCCCTATTAATAACATTGGGATCACTGACCTTCCTATATATTTATCTTTATTCCCTATTAATAACATTGGGATCACTGGTCTTCTTATATATTTATCTTTATTCCTTATTAATAACATTGGGATCATATCACTGACCTTCCTATATATTTATCTTTATTCCCTATTAATAACATTGGGATCACTGACCTTCCTATATATTTATCTTTATTACTTATTAATAACATTGGGATCAACCATCATTTTTACCAGCCAAGTGGCAACTCTACCTGCATTACTCTGGGCTCTGCTGCAGTTTAGCACCTACTTAGAGTCAGGGAGTGAAATTATACAGGAGACAAAACCTGCAACTGCTGGGGACCCTGGAGATATAGGGGACCTAGGAGGAATAAAGAGGCTCAGGAGGAATAGAGGGGCCCAGGAGATGAGATGCCCCCTGAGGAACATGGTTTAATGTGCATTTTACTATTATCTGTGTCATTTACATGTCCCCGGGGAAACTGGAGGAACCAGAACAACTGGAAAGCAAAGTTCTGAGAAACACCCCAAATATTCCATGTAATGGATTCCACTACTGGAGGGCAGGACACTGGCGCCTCTGGGAATAAGGAGCTCCCCTGAGCCTCCCCCAGCCCGTCCTGTTATTTATTGGCTGCGTGTCATCAGATATGAGCGGGTTCACTAAAGTCTAGCTGAACTGCTGGCTCTGACTCCAGAAACAATGTAGCATCTGCTTAGCAGAATGAGCTGACTCAAGAGTCAACACTAGAGAACAAAAAAGGATTTTCTTTCACGTGCGAAATCACAGGCGACCCAAGTCTCATCTGTCCATACTGGGCCCCCTGTCCCCCCTCACAGTCATGGGGGGTCTGTGACCTCTATATTTACACCACTGATTAAGGGGAATAAGCTTTTAAAAAAAATCCGGGACTTGATCTTTATTTCCCTAATGACACAGGGTGAGGTCTGAGGGTACAAGAATATACCAGTGTTACTGGCTCAGAGCCCCGCTCATTATTCTAGACACCCCAGGCTGTGGGAGAATGAGCTCAGTCCTAAGACACCTTAAATGACCCATTTCTGCTGCCACTTCCCCTTTCCCCGCAGTTTCTCTGCACTTTCACTAAAAAGGGGAAATCAGCTGAAAATGACTTGGATTTCATGTTACAGACACAGAAAAGCCCGTGCTGAGCCACAATCATGTCCGGTTCTGACTCCTGAAACAATTTAGGGCTTGTGTACTGGCACGGCTAGGGTTAATCCGATGTCCCTGCCAGGCCTTGATACCCGACTTCTTCTTTCCAATCCAGAAATAGCCCAGGCCCCCGGCAAGTTTGGCCGCTCAGGTTATATTAGCCGGTGAGGCTTGTGCATTATTTAGTGCCAACCGCAGCATTTTGTTTAACTGATGAACAGGGAACAAATGGAACTCCCTCTTGTCTGTAATTAAAGGATAAGTTAACCTTTAAAATAAGTGAATGTAAAACTGATGTGGAGGATATTCTAAGCACTTTTGCAATGTACATTCATTATTTATTCTTTTTAAATTCCAAGATATTAAGGGATACATGTACTGTTAATATGAATGAATTTTGTTACAACAGCGCCACCTGCTGGTCAGTTTCTGACCAGTCTGACCACCAAGTAGTCAAGGAAGTTGTCAGGAGAAAGAAAGAGGCTGCTCTGATCAGATCTGATTGTACATTCACTTATTTTAAAGGTTTACTTGTCCTTTAACTGTTGAACAGGGAATGAATGGAACTCTCCCTTGTCTGTAAATTAAAGGCACTGCCCATAAAATAGGCAGGAGATACTACCTGTGCCAGGAGCAGTACTGCAAAGATAAACTCAGTTGTAGCAGGCAGGGGTGGGCAGGTAAGGGGAATGCCTTGCAGACAGGCTACAGCTCAGGATAAAAGCCCAGTGGTGCCAGGCAGAGGATGGCACAGAGGAACCAATCAGAGAGGTCCCTGTCTCAGAACAGCCTGAAACATCCAATCCCCAGCTGGCTTGTGCAGGAAGTGACATAGAAATGTGAAATCGCTGTATGTCTTCCACGAATCTGCAGGCAGAGAGGTCCCATTGACAGGCCGGCTCCGCCCAGAGACTTCCGGTTCCCCGGGGGATGGAGAGAGGCAGCTTCGCTTAGCGGAATGGCCAGGCGGACGGACCGGGCGCCGCTCTTGGACTGGGCTGAGGGGCCGGGGGTGAGTCCAGCTCCAGAGACAGAACAAGGGGAGAGATGGGCGCAGGGTTACGGGGCAGCCTGGGAGCGGAGGCCCGCGGGAGAACTCACACCGCTGCCCCAACTGGAGGATGATCATATCGCCGCCGTGTTTGTCGTCACATTCGATCCCCGGAGCGGTGAGTTCAACCCCCTGTCTGTCTGTCTCTCCCTCTCTGTATGTCTGTCTCTCTCTCAATCTGTATGTCTTTCTGTCTCTGTCTGTCTGTCTCTCTATCTCTCTCTCTGTGTCTGACTGTCTGTCTGTCTCTCTCTATCTCTCTCTCTCTGTCTGACTGTCTGTCTGTCTCTCTCGGTGTCTGTCTCTCTCTGTATGTCACTCTCTCTCTCTGTCTGTCTGTCTATCTCTGTATGTGTGTCTCTCTCTGTCTGTCTCTCTCTGTGTCTGTCTCTGTTTCTGTCTCTCTCTCTGTATGTCACTCTCTCTCTCTGTCTGTCTGTCTATCTCTGTATGTGTGTCTCTCTCTGTCTGTCTCTCTCTGTGTCTGTCTCTGTTTCTGTCTCTCTCTCTGTATGTCTCTCTCTCTCTGTGTCTGTGTCTCTCTGTCTGTCTCTCTCTCTGTATGTCTCTCTGTCTGTCTCTCTGTCTCTCTGTGTCTATCTCTCTGTTTGTCTCTCTCTCAATCTGTATGTCTTTCTGTCTGTGTGTGTCTCTCTCTCTCTCTCTCTCACTGTATGTCTGTCTCTCTCTGTCTGACTGTCTCTCTGTGTCTGTCTCTGTTTCTGTCTCTCTCTCTGTATGTCACTCTCTCTCTCTCTCTGTCTGTCTGTCTATCTCTGTATGTGTGTCTCTCTCTGTCTGTCTCTCTCTGTGTCTGTCTCTGTTTCTGTCTCTCTCTCTGTATGTCTCTCTCTCTCTGTGTCTGTGTCTCTCTGTCTGTCTCTCTCTCTGTATGTCTCTCTGTCTGTCTCTCTCTCTGTATGTCTCTCTGTCTCTCTGTGTCTGTCTCTCTGTTTGTCTCTCTCTCAATCTGTATGTCTTTCTGTCTGTGTGTGTCTCTCTCTCTCTCTCTCTCTCACTGTATGTCTGTCTCTCTCTGTCTGACTGTCTCTCTGTGTCTGTCTCTGTGTCTGTCTGTCTCTGTGTCTGTCTGTCTGTCTGAGTGCCCAACCGTGTGTCCCAGGGAACTGCCAGTGCTGATACCCCGGGAAATGGCCCCCTGTGCTAGTCTAATGCCCAAACAAGGCCAGAGATCCATGACAGCCTCCAACTGCCAACTATAGAAAATTACCAGTTTGTGCCAATTTAAATTCCTTCCCAGATTGGGCAAGAAAGCTTGGCAACCTCTTTTATTAATAGCCAGGCTGGATGGGCATCCAGTGCCAATACAAATGCCGTCCCTTCCCCTAAAAGATGGGAATCCTTGGACTAGAGAGAATGAGGGTATAGCTTATTGTGTGCCCAGAACATTCCTTCTCTGTATATTTGTATTTATACATATGGGAGGAGGTGCCATATTGATTCCCTTAGACAGTACAGTATGAGGGTATAGCTTATTGTGTGCCCAGAACATTCCTTCTCTGTATATTTGTATTTATACATATGGGAGGAGGTGCCATATTGATTCCCTTAGACAGTACAGTATGAGGGTATAGCTTATTGTGTGCCCAGAACATTCCTTCTCTGTATATTTGTATTTATACATATGGGAGGAGGAGGTGCCATATTGATTCCCTTAGACAGTACAGTATGAGGGTATAGCTTATTGTGTGCCCAGAACATTCCTTCTCTGTATATTTGTATTTATACATATGGGAGGAGGAGGTGCAATATTGATTCCCTTAGACAGTACAGTATGAGGGTATAGCTTATTGTGTGCCCAGAACATTCCTTCTCTGTATATTTATACATATGGGAGGAGGTGCCATATTGATTCCCTTAGAAAGTACAGTATGAGGGTATAGCTTATTGTGTGCCCAGAACATTCCTTCTCTGTATATTTGTATTTATACATATGGGAGGAGGAGGTGCCATATTGATTCCCTTAGACAGTACAGTATGGGGGTATAGTTTATTGTGTGCCCACAACATTCCTTCTCTGTATATTTGTATTTATACATATGGGAGGAGGAGGTGCCATATTGATTCCCTTAGACAGTACAGTATGAGGGTATAGCTTATTGTGTGCCCAGAACATTCCTTCTCTGTATATTTATACATATGGGAGGAGGAGGTGCCATATTGATTCCCTTAGACAGTACAGTATGAGGGTATAGCTTATTGTGTGCCCAGAACATTCCTTCTCTGTATATTTGTATTTATACATATGGGAGGAGGTGCCATATTGATTCCCTTAGACAGTACAGTATGAGGGTATAGCTTATTGTGTGCCCAGAACATTCCTTCTCTGTATATTTATACATATGGGAGGAGGTGCCATATTGATTCCCTTAGACAGTACAGTATGAGGGTATAGCTTATTGTGTGCCCAGAGCATTCCTTCTCTGTATATTTGTATTTATACATATGGGAGGAGGGAGCTGCCATATGATCTGGCTCGCGCGCTCTGTGATGTGGCATTGGCACGGGCCATGGGGGAGGAGATTGTCCTGTATAACAGATCCCTGGCTGACGCATGGCACATTAACCCAATATCTGTCAGTTTGGGATTTTTATTTGATTTGGCATTTAGCGCTGACACTAGTCACACAAAGGGAAAGAACGTTTAATATAAAAGCACAGTGATTGTACACATGCTGGAAGCTGCCATGTTGCTTGCCCTTCTGGAAGTATCAGCCACTGACCATTAGAATGGCCCCAGCCAGTAGAAAACTATAGCTCACTCTCAATTGATCCATGTAGAATGCTTCCAAACCAAGGCAAGCACTGAAACGACTCCAGATCACTTGTGTAAATGCAAAACCTTATGTTCAGACTCCTGAAACAATGTAGCAACAGTCGGCTGATTAACAGACCTGGTGGAGGAGTTTCAAGAGTCGGAACCGGAGAGCAGAAAGGGATAAATGTAATGAGTGGAACACAGACCTACGTGAGTCACAGTCTCTGTCTGCTCTGAGGTTTAGGAAGTTACTTTCTATTAATCCCGGGGACTCGAGAAACTAAACTTCTGTTGACTTCACTTTCCATCTGGGACTTCACATTCCCAAATACTGTATAAAGGGTTAATACGGGCAGCAATAAGCTCCACCCTCATACTGTACTGTCTAAGGGAATCAATATGGCACCTCCTCCTCCCATATGTATAAATACAAATATACAGAGAAGGAATGTTCTGGGCACACAATAAGCTATACCCTCATACTGTACTGTCTAAGGGAATCAATATGGCACCTCCCTCCTCCCATATGTATAAATACAAATATACAGAGAAGGAATGTTCTGGGCACACAATAAGCTATACCCTCATACTGTACTGTCTAAGGGAATCAATATGGCACCTCCTCCCATATGTATAAATACAAATATACAGAGAAGGAATGTTCTGGGCACACAATAAGCTATACCCTCATACTGTACTGTCTAAGGGAATCAATATGGCACCTCCTCCTCCCATATGTATAAATACAAATATACAGAGAAGGAATGTTCTGGGCACACAATAAGCTATACCCTCACACTGTACTGTCTAAGGGAATCAATATGGCACCTCCTCCTCCCATATGTATAAATACAAATATACAGAGAAGGAATGTTCTGGGCACACAATAAGCTATACCCTCATACTGTACTGTCTAAGGGAATCAATATGGCACCTCCTCCCATATGTATAAATACAATATACAGAGAAGGAATGTTCTGGGCACACAATAAGCTATACCCTCATACTGTACTGTCTAAGGGATCAATATGGCACCTCCCTCCTCCCATATGTATAAATACAAATATACAGAGAAGGAATGTTCTGGGCACACAATAAGCTATACCCTCATACTGTACTGTCTAAGGGAATCAATATGGCACCTCCTCCCATATGTATAAATACAAATATACAGAGAAGGAATGTTCTGGGCACACAATAAGCTATACCCTCATACTGTACTGTCTAAGGGAATCAATATGGCACCTCCTCCTCCCATATGTATAAATACAAATATACAGAGAAGGAATGTTCTGGGCACACAATAAGCTATACCCTCATACTGTACTGTCTAAGGGAATCAATATGGCACCTCCTCCCATATGTATAAATACAAATATACAGAGAAGGAATGTTCTGGGCACACAATAAGCTATACCCTCATACTGTACTGTCTAAGGGAATCAATATGGCACCTCCCTCCTCCCATATGTATAAATACAAATATACAGAGAAGGAATGTTCTGGGCACACAATAAGCTATACCCTCATACTGTACTGTCTAAGGGAATCAATATGGCACCTCCTCCTCACATATGTATAAATACAAATATACAGAGAAGGAATGTTCTGGGCACACAATAAGCTATACCCTCATACTGTACTGTCTAAGGGAATCAATATGGCACCTCCCTCCTCCCATATGTATAAATACAAATATACAGAGAAGGAATGTTCTGGGCACACAATAAGCTATACCCTCATACTGTACTGTCTAAGGGAATCAATATGGCACCTCCTCCCATATGTATAAATACAAATATACAGAGAAGGAATGTTCTGGGCGCACAGTATATATATTATTGCTGTCCATGTGGAGAGCCCTGGGCCCAGCTGTGACTATAACAGATCAATTTGGTTCCTTCCTCCCCCGTGGCCATGTGACAGGTCATGTGACAGTTAATGGACTCACTGCACAGAGCTGATCTATATCTTTATCTGGTGGATAAAAGGGGAAGTAAGATGGACATGGAGATAGGATTAAAGAGAATATGGCATGGGGGAGGGGCATCTCATACATTGGGATCCAGTTTTTCATGTCTAACCAGCTGTTCCTTCGTTCCCCCAGGTAATATTGTAGAATGGTGCCGCCCCCACGACATCGACCTGGAGGGGGTAGAATTCAAGTCAATGGCCAGTGGCTCTCACCGTGTCCAGTCTGATTTCATGTGAGTGCGATCCCTCCCACTTGCTGTGTGCTATGAGCAAACTGATGAGGCTGTTCCTGCTGAATTGTGCTTAGTACAGGGAATACCTATGCTGCCATAGTTTTATGGGATCTCTCTGTACAGACTATGAGCAAACTTAGGGGACTGTTCCTGCTGAATTGTGCTTAGTACAGGGAATACCTATGCTGCCATAGTTTTATGGGATCTCTCTGTACAGACTATGAGCAAACTTAGGGACTGTTCCTGCTGAATTGTGCTTAGTACAGGGAATACCTATGCTGCCATAGTTTTATGGGATCTCTCTGTACAGACTATGAGCAAACTTAGGGACTGTTCCTGCTGAATTGTGCTTAGTACAGGGAATACCTATGCTGCCATAGTTTTATGGGATCTCTCTGTACAGACTATGAGCAAACTTAGGGGCTGTTCCTGCTGAATTGTGCTTAGTACAAGGGGATACCTATGCTGCCATAGTTTTATGGGATCTCTCTGTACAGACTATGAGCAAACTTAGGGGCTGTTCCTGCTGAATTGTGCTTAGTACAGGGGAATACCTATGCTGCCATAGTTTTATGGTATCTCTCTGTACAGAGTATGAGCAAACTTAGGGGACTGTTCCTGCTGAATTGTGCTTAGTACAGGGAATATCTATGCTGCCATAGTTTTATGGGATCTCTCTGTACTGACTATGAGCAAACGTAGGGGACTGTTCCTACTGAATTGTGCTTAGTACAGGGAATACCTATGCTGCCATAGTTTTATGGGATCTCTCTGTACAGACTATGAGCAAACTTAGGGACTGTTCCTGCTGAATTGTGCTTAGTACAGGGAATACCTATGCTGCCATAGTTTTATGGGATCTCTCTGTACAGACTATGAGCAAACTTAGGGACTGTTCCTGCTGAATTGTGCTTAGTACAGGGGAATACCTATGCTGCCATAGTTTTATGGGATCTCTCTGTACAGACTATGAGCAAACTTAGGGGACTGTTCCTGCTGAATTGTGCTTAGTACAGTGAATACCTATGCTGCCATAGTTTTATGGGATCTCTCTGTACAGACTATGAGCAAATTTAAGGACTGTTCCTGCTGAATTGTGCTTAGTACAGGGTTAAAGGTATGCAATGAGAAACATTAATGCAGTAGGGAAAAATCAATAAAACCTAATATTTCCCCTTTAAAGAAGCTGACTATTTTACTCAAGTTTCCTTGTGAATAAACAGAATAGTAAATCCCGTGTCCGTCAGTAAATGAGAGATTTATTCAGACGCCTCCATCTGTTTTCATTGTGGAATCTGGGCCAAACGTGTTACCCAGAATCCTCCTCTCTCTCCAGTGTCTCTGTAGTCATCGCGGGGTTATTAATTTTGTGCCTAATCCCATAAAATATTCATCCCTGAGAAGCAAATATCTGCGGCTTTATTCTCAGATTGAGGCACTTAAAGGGGAAATAAACCCAAACTGAAGCATTTGTAGAAGCAGTAGCTGTTTACATTGTCTGAGCTGCTGGTTCTGACTCCTCAAACAATGTAGCAATGATTAACAGACCTGGAGGAGATGTGACTTTGGGAAGTTGCTTGTCTCCCACAGATATTTCCGCAAAGGGGGCTTCTTCGGACTCGCCTGCTTCGCTAACATGCCGGTGGAGAGTGAGCTGGAGCGGGGGGCTCGCATGAAATCCGTGGGGGTCCTGTCCCCCTCCTACACCCTCCTGTATCGCTACATGCACTTCCTGGAGAACCAAGTCCGGTGAGTGGGAGATTAATGATGAAAAAAGGGGGAAAATCGGGGGAAGGGAATTGAAATTTGGGGGGTTGGAGAGAGTTGTGAGAAGGGGTGGGGTGAAGGGGACGCTGTGGATTGCAGAGGGTTATTTGGGGGGCTGTTGAGCAGCAAAAGTTTTAAGGGTGTGGGTGATGGGGAACATTTAATCATTTAGGGTCACAATGCAGGGGAGGGGGGAAAGGCACAGGGTAGGGGTGCTGGGTTGGAACAGGGATATGGGGTGAAGGTTCTGTGGAGTGGAAATGGATTTAGGGGTAAGGGGGTTGGGGAGAGAGGAGATGTATTTAGGAGTAGGGGGTGCAATGGATTTAGGAGTGGGGGTGCTTGGAAATGATGAGGGATTTAGGGGTGGGAAAGTTGGGGAGAGCAGAGGGATTTGGGGTAATAGGTTTCTCAGTAGGCGAGAAGGATTTAGGGGTTGGGGTGAAATGGATTTAGGAGTTGGGGTGAAATGGATTTAGGGGTTGGGGAGAAATGGATTTAGGGGTTGGGGAGAAATGGATTTAGGGGTTGGGGTGAAATGGATTTAGGGGTTGGGGTAAAATGGATTTAGGAGTTGGGGTGAAATGGATTTAGGGGTTGGGGTGAAATGGATTTAGGGGTTGGGGTGAAATGGATTTAGGGGTTGGGGTGAAATGGATTTAGGGGTTGGGGTGCCGGGGTGAAATGGATTTAGAAGTGGGGGCGGTGAGAGATTTAGTGGTGGGAATATTGGGGAGGGCAGAAGGATGTAGGGTTGAGATGTTGGGGAGCAGAGAATGATTTAGGTGAGGGGTGCAGAGATGGGTAAAGAGATTTAGGGGTGCGGATGCTCAGAAGAGGAATAGCGCAGGGATTGGGGTGCTGGGGAAGGTTGAGTAATTTTAGGGCACGGTTGAGGGTTCTGTGGGGGGTGGGCATTTGGGGAAAGGGATGGGCATAATGGGGAAGGGGTGAGATATTGGGTGGGGATTTAGGGAGGTGCTACAACCTGCCCCTGTGGCCCTTATTAACTCTGTGGGTGCTGTAGGGAGGGGACTGTGACCCTAAATTCTGTCTCACCCCTCAGGCACCAGCTGGAGATCCCCGGCCATTACACTCCATTAGAGGCTTTCTATGAAGACAAGAAGGGGGTCCTGCCCGTGGGGCCCCAAACCTGCCAACCTGCCCTGCACTGGCTCCCCCCTGTACACAAGCACCTGTACCCCGAGATGAAGGTCAGAATTATTCTCTTAAAGGACAAGTACCTCGACTTTCACCCACAAAAACTCCCATCACAGGGTGTTTTTGAACTACATCTCCCAACATTTAAAGGACACGCAGATCCTGTTTCTCTCAGTCACTGGGATATATTTATCGGGGGTGGAATTTAACTGGGGGTGTCTTTTATTTTCCCCATTTCCAGATAACCCACCCCGCCGGCTGCATGTCCCAATTCATCAAGTTTTTCGGGGAGCAGATCTTTGTGCTGTGGAAGTTTGCGCTGCTCCGGAAGCGAATCCTCATATTTTCCCCCCCGCCCGTCGGAGTCGTCTGCTATCGAGGTGAATTGGGGGCACTTAAAGGGTTGTCAATACCCTGTTGTGAGAGGGAAGGGGCAGTAAGGGGGTTGAAGGGCAAACAGTTAATTTTAAAATTAACTTCCCCTTTAATGTTTCTTCCCTTCAGTATTATGTTTCCCATAATCCTGCTCACCTTAATCCTTGTCTCTGATTGGCTCTGCAGTTTATTGCTGTTGCTGCCTGGCCAATGTCACTCTCCCTGGTATCGGAGCGACCGCCCCGGAGTCCAAACCTTTCTTCTACGTAAATGTGGCCGATATCCAGTCTCTGGATGGGGAAGGTTCCTACGTGGCCTGTGAGTATCTCCTTCTTTTTCTTTTCTCTCTGTATTGTGTGACCTTTAATTTGTAGCATCCTCTCGTTTCTCCCAGTGTTGGTATCCTCTGTACTAAGCACAATTCAGCAGGAACAGCCCCTTAGTTTTAGCAGTCTGTACAGAGAGATCCCATAAAACTATGGCAGCATAGGTATTCCCTGTACTAAGCACAATTCAGCAGGAACAGTCCCCTAAGTTTGCTCATAGTCTGTACAGAGAGATCCCATAAAACTATGGCAGCATAGGTATTCCCTGTACTAAGCACAATTCAGCAGGAACAGTCCCCTAAGTTTGCTCATAGTCTGTACAGAGAGATCCCCATAAAACTATGGCAGCATAGGTATTCCCTGTACTAAGCACAATTCAGCAGGAACAGTCCCCTAAGTTTGCTCATAGTCTGTACAGAGAGATCCCATAAAACTATGGCAGCATAGGTATTCCTCTGTACTAAGCACAATTCAGCAGGAACAGCCCCTAAGTTTGCTCATAGTCTGTAGAGAGAGATCCCATAAAACTATGGCAGCATAGGTAATCCCTGTACTAAGCACAATTCAGCAGGAACAGCCCCTAAGTTTGCTCATAGTCTGTAGAGAGAGATCCCATAAAACTATGGCAGCATAGGTATTCCCTGTACTAAGCACAATTCAGCAGGAACCGTCCCTTTACAGCTCTGAACTAGACAGAGGTAATAAAGTAGAAATTCATAGAAACACATTTCAATAGCCTGTTTTTAACTCTTTCCCCCCTGTTATGTGATGTTCATTCAGGCACCACAGAAAAGATCTTTGAGCAGAAGCAGGACCTGTATGATGTGTATATGGATAACCAAAATGTAAAAACCCACCGAGAGCACCTTCAGCCATTGTTGCGGGTCAACAGCGCTGATAAAGAGAAGTATCAGCGGCTCAATGACCAGAGGTGAGACCTGAACCTTCCATTATAACTCTTCAACTTATTGTGTGCCCAGAACATTCCTTCTCTGTATATTTGTATTTATACATATGGGAGGAGGAGGTGCCATATTGATTCCCTTAGACAGTACAGTATGAGGGTATAGCTTATTGTGTGCCCAGAACATTCCTTCTCTGTATATTTGTATTTATACATATGGGAGGAGGAGGTGCCATATTGATTCCCTTAGACAGTACAGTATGAGGGTATAGCTTATTGTGTGCCCAGAACATTCCTTCTCTGTATATCTGTATTTATACATATGGGAGGAGGTAGGTGCCATATTGATTCCCTTATACAGTACAGTATGAGGGTATAGCTTATTGTGTGCCCAGAACATTCCTTTTCTGTATATTTGTATTTATACATATGGGAGGAGGGAGGTGCCATATTGATTTCCTTAGACAGTACAGTATGAGGGTATAGCTTATTGTGTGCCCAGAACATTCCTTCTCTGCATATTTGTATTTATACATATGGGAGGAGGGAGGTGCCATATTGATTCCCTTAGACAGTACAGTATGAGGGTATAGCTTATTGTGTGCCCAGAACATTCCTTCTCTGTATATTTGTATTTATACATATGGGAGGAGGGAGGTGCCATATTGATTCCCTTAGACAGTACAGTATGAGGGTATAGCTTATTGTGTGCCCAGAACATTCCTTCTCTGTATATTTGTATTTATACATATGGGAGGAGGAGGTGCCATATTGATTCCCTTAGACAGTACAGTATGAGGGTATAGCTTATTGTGTGCCCAGAACATTCCTTCTCTGTATATTTGTATTTATACATAAGGGAGGAGGGAGGTGCCATATTGATTCCCTTAGACAATACAGTATGAGGGTATAGCTTATTGTGTGCCCAGAACATTCCTTCTCTGTATATTTGTATTTATACATATGGGTTCCTTTATATTAGGAGTGCTATGAATATTGAGTTCATAGTTAATGTTACACCCTCTTTCCTTACAGGCAGCTCCTGATGTACTCTCAGGAAGTGGATGGAGACTGCGGTTCCTGCGAAGAGGATTTATTTATTCTGTAAGTGCTCTGCCCACACCGTCTGTATTATTAGATATATAATTCTGTATATTGTGGTGAGCAAACAGTAGCATTGGGTGTCCCTTAGTCACATTGGTCTCTGTTCACTTAGGGGACTGTTCCTGCTGAATTGTGCTTAGTACAGGGAATACCTATGCTGCCATAGTTTTATGGGATCTCTCTGTACAGACTATGAGCAAACGTAGGGGCTGTTCCTGCTGAATTGTGCTTAGTACAGAGGAATACCTATGCTGTCATAGTTTTATGGGATCTCTCTGTACAGACTATGAGCAAACTTAGGGGACTGTTCCTGCTGAATTGTGCTTAGTACAGGGAATACCTATGCTGCCATAGTTTTATGGGATCTCTCTGTACAGACTATGAGCAAACTTAGGGGACTGTTCCTGCTGAATTGTGCTTAGTACAGGGGATACCTATGCTGCCATAGTTTTATGGGATCTCTCTCATTACAGACTATGAGCAAACTTAGGCGCTGTTTCTGCTGAATTGTGCTTAGTACAGGGAATACCTATGCTGCCATAGTTTTATGGGATATCTCTGTACAGACTATGAGCAAACTTAGGGGGATGTTCCTGCTGAATTGTGCTTAGTACAGGGGAATACCTATGCTGCCATAGTTTTATGGGATCTCTCTGTACAGACTATGAGCAAACTTAGGGGACTGTTCCTGCTGAATTGTGCTTAGTACAGGGGATACTTATGCTGCCATAGTTTTATGGGATATCTCTGTACAGACTATGAGCAAACTTAGGGGGATGTTCCTGCTGAATTGTGCTTAGTACAGGGAATACCTATGCTGCCATAGTTTTATGGCATCTCTCTGTACAGACTATGAGCAAACTTAGGGACTGTTCCTGCTGAATTGTGCTTAGTACTTAATGCATTGGGTTTATTTCCCACGTTACTATAATATTAGTAGGACGCAGTTGTTACATTTCCGTATGTACTGATAACATTGGAGTCAAAGCAAATATTTGTTTTTGGTGCTGGATATAAAGTCGGTGCCTTGCGAAGCTCAAACAGAAATCTGGTGAGTGGGAGGGGGAACAGCCCTCGTTCCAGGGATTGGAATGATCGACTGATCTCATTATTATTCTCTCTATAGAAAGACTTCAGGAAAATACTAAGGGAAATGGGAGGCAAGTGTTTTCCTGTAAGTCCCACATTTACCCACAATGCTTCTGGGCTGAAGGAAGTAGATAAAGGCTTTGCTTGATGCTATAACACTGCAGTACTAGAGATGTAGGTCATTACACCCCCTAGTGGCAGACTGGAGTCCTGCATCTCCGTTTATATATAAAACTGGATATTAAAGGGAACATTAACCCTTCTATAGGCAGGAGGTTGGCTGCTAGTTCTGTTTGTATGCGTCACATGTTACAACTCTTCCCCCGCAGGTTCTTTATGGAACAGAACAACCGGATATTCCAGACGCTGCTAGAAGTGGCCTCGAGCCAGGACAAGACTCTGACGGCCGAGCATGCCCGCAGCATGGGGCTCGACCCCCACGGGGACCGCACTTTTCTCATGGACCTGCTGGAAGTTTATGGCTTCGACCTGATGTTGGTTATTGACAACCCCTGCTGCCCCTGACTCTCTGGCTCCCCCTAGTGACTAATCGACTGCTGATGGAGCAGCAAAAGGAGCATCACCCCCAACACAACCCCCTTACATAAGACGATGCAGTATACGGGGTTCTCCAAATGTTGCATGACTACAACTCCCAGCATCCCCTGCCAGGAAGCTTGTAGTGTTGCATTAGATGGAGTTCCAATAGCCCAGGGCACAATGATCTGTAACAGGATCCCATGACTTTATTAGTACAATGGAGCAACACTCTGGGATTCCTCTTTATATATGAAGGGGGCGGGTGCTGGCTCTGATGAATTTGATTGGATACTGATGGTTATTTCCCACTCCCCTCTGACCCAGACTAATGCCATATAAATAAATACTAGGGATGCACTGAATCCACTATTCTGGATTCGGCTGAATCCTTCGTGAAAGATTCGGGCGAACCAAATCCTAATTTGCATTTGCGAATTAGGATTCAGTTCGGCCGGGCAGAAGGATTCGGCCTATTCATAATCCTGCTGAAAAAGGCCGGATCCTAATTTGCAGGAGAAGAGGAAAACATTTTTTACTTCCTTGTTTTGTGACAAAAAGTCATGCGATTTCCCTCCCCGCCTCTAATTTGCCGAATCCAAATCCTGCTGAAAAAGTCCTAAACCAAATCCTAATTTGCATATGCAAATTAGGGAAAGGGAAACATTTATTTGCTTGTTTTGAGACAAGGTCATGTGATTTCGCTCCCCGCCCCTAATTTGCATATGCAAATTAGGATTCAGTTTGGGCGGGCACATGGATTTGACTGAATCCAAATCCTGCTGAAAATGGCCGAATCCCGAAATGAATCCTAATTTGCATATGCATAATTAGGAGTGGGAAGAGGAAAAACGTCTTTTACTTGTTTTGTTACAAAGTCACGTGATTTCCCTCCCCTAATTTGCATATGCAAATTAGGATTAGCTTGGTCGGGTAGAAGAATTTGGCCGAATCCTGCTGAAAAAGGACTGAACCGGATCCTAATTTGCATATGCAAATTAGGGATGGGAAACCTTTTTAAACTTGTTTTATGACAAAAAGTCACACAATTTCACTCCCCATCCCTAATTTCCATTTGCAAATTAGGATTTGGTTTGGCCTTTTTCAGCAGGATTTGGCTGAATTCTGCATATGCAAATTAGGGGCAGGGAGTAAAATCATGTGACTGTCACAAAACAAGGAAGTAACCAAATGTTTTCCCCTTCCCACCCTATAATTTGCATATAAAAATTTTGGTTTGGCCGAATCCAAATCCTGCTGCAAAAGGCCGAATCCTGAACCAAATCCTAATTTTCATATGCAAATTATAGGGTGGGAAGGGGAAAATATTTTTTACTTCCTTGTTTTATTGACAGTCACGTGATTTCCCTCCCTGCCCCTAATTTACATAAGCAAATAAGGATTCTGGTTTGGAATCTGAATCCTGCTGAAAAAGGTCAAATACCGAACCAAATCCTAATTATCATATGCAAATTATAGGGTGGGAAGGGGAAAATATTTTTTCCTTCCTTGTTTTGTGACCGTCACATGATTTCACTCCCTGCCCCTAATTTACATCAGCAAATAAGGATTTGGGTTTGGAATCCGAATCCTGCTGAAAAAGGCCAAATACCGAACCAAATCCTGGATTCGCTGCATCCCTAATTGATACATGTAGAATAGAACTGTAGACCTCTCTCTCTGCTTATTGAATGGAGGGGTGCACTACTTTTGGGAGATGCACCCCCAGCCACTCTGGTTATAAGCGGTACTACAAGCTGCAAAGGTATTAGTGTTTTTTTGTTTTTTAAGGCATCATTTCCTAAAAATGATTTACAGCATCTCCCAATTTCATTGCCATTACTTTGCCTTTAATTAATAACCACTTGAACTTGCCCTTGATAATTTACTCCAAACAGAAGAAACAATGCCTTCAAGGGGCGGTTCACCTTTAAGTTAACTTTTAGCAGGTTATAGAACGGCTAATTCTAAGCAACTCTTCGCTGTTTCGTTTTTATAGTTTTAATTATTTGCGTTTTTCTTCTGACTCCAGTTTTGAAAAGGGGGTCGCCGACCCCTTCTAAAAAAAACATGCTCTGTAAGGCTACAAATGTATTGTTATTGCTACTTTTTCTTACTCGTCATTCTATTCAGTCCCTCTCCTATTCAAGTCTTATTTAAATCCGTGCCTGGTTGCTATGGGAATTTGGACCCTAGCAACCAGATGGCTAAAATTGCAAACTGGAGAGCTGCTGAATAAAAAGCTAAATAACTCAAAAACGACAAATAATAAAAAATGAAGACCAATTGCAAATTGTCTCAGAATATCCCTCTCTACATCATACTAATTTAAAGGTGAACAACCTCTTTAATGGGAGAGCCCTCCACCCTTTGGGTTCTCAGCCTCTGTCTGCTTAATGCCCCAGTCCTTGTCCCTTCTGTAGCCTGCAATTAATTTCTGGGGCCCCTAACAGGACTCCTACGTGTCCTTCCCTAATGGCGACCCTGCTCAAAAGAAGGGGTCCATCAGTTATCACTACTATTAAGTTCATGGTGCACGGGTGGAGTTCCCCTTTAATCCAAGCTTCCAGTGCCTAATAGGGCTGGAGGGCAGCATGCTCTTGTATTAGCTCACTGGTCTCCTGGGACCTGTGTAATTGGCAGTGGTCTAGACAGTTGAAGTGGGGCCCCGCTAAGTCATCGCAGCTTGCTGGATAGAATATACTCTTTTTTTTAATAATAAGAAAATCCTAATAAGCCAGTAAGAGAATCTGGACAGGACCAATCAGACAAACAGAGCCTCGGACACTCCGCCCCTTCCTAACGGACCAATGACTGAGACACTGGAATAGTAATTAATATTAATAATGACTGAACTGCTGTTAACTTATATGTTTCGTTGAAATACTTTGTATTGGATAAAGAAGAAGTGCACTGAGGGGGAGAGGTGATTGGTTGGGGGTTATATGGGGCATCTCCTTCTGGGAATAAACCTAAGAGGGGATTGGACATGGGGTATCAGTCTGTCTGTCATGTGATCCAATGAAAGTGCCTGGGATCAGTGACATGCGGACCTCACCAAGGTGGTGGTGGTGGGGGGGGGCGCGGTGAGCGAGGGTCCTCTCGATTTGTCATGTCCCAGCATCCTCTGTTTCTATGACTGATTTCACACCTCTCACAGGGGGTTGCTGGGAAACGTAGTCCTTGTACTTTAACCACTGCCTTTCTGTTATTGCTCGGATTCCAATGTACATTTTGTAACTCCCTCCCTCTCCGTGTTGCTAATGATAAGCCAGTGTACCACGTCTTTCCTGTAGGGGGCGATATTGTGTATATTTTGCAGTGGGGGGGTAAAATGAGATATTTACTAAGCTAACGTTTGTACAGAAGATCAGAAACCTAAAGATTCCATTTGTTTAAAGGGTAAGTCCACTCACCGCTCGGATTAAAAAGCCACTCATAAGAGCGTCTTTCATGGTGCACGGGTGGAGTTCCCCTTTAATCCAAGCTTCCAGTGCCTAATAGGGCTGGAGGGCAGCATGTTCTTGTATAGAGGAGGTATTGCACATATCGGAGGGCCTCTGACTGCTCTTTGCTGTGAATTAAATAAAACTGGATTTATTATCAACTTGCAGTTTTTTTTAAGGGTGTCTGTGTTTCCCCAACAGGCTGTTGAGTGGCCTCCTACCCCTTTAATTGGCCAAAGGTTTTATCAATGGGCTTATATCCCCTTTAATTGGGGACGATACCTAGTTCTCTAAAATAGAATTCACCACTAGGGGGCGGCGGCCAACTGCCAGCTAATCTAGGGTCTAAATGCCACGCGTACCCTGAACCTGACAGTGAGTGCGGTACAACGAACCCCAATCTCCTTCCCGTGTGTCTCCACCAATCAGATCTCAGCGATGTCGAATTATCGTGGAATCATTAACAGGATGGGAATAAGAAACTGTGCAAACAATAGAAACCCTTATCAATCCTCCATCTCTCTGTCCCACTCGCAGGCTGTTCATTCGCTGCAGCGAATTTGCTTTAACCCTTAGGCCGTGATGGCTTTCATGTAAGTATCGACGATGTTTGTCCGAGAGTCATTGGACTACAATAGATTCTCCCATCTGTGATAAGCAAAGGGTTAAATAAACGCGTTGGGACCTCTTGTTTTAGCCAATGGGAATAAAATCAAGTTTTATCTCTAGATGTGATACGCGTTGTTCGGGCCTATTGTTTTAGCAAACTGGAATCAAATCAAGTTTTATCTCTAGATGCGAAACGCGTTAGGACCTATTGTTTTAGCAAACAATTAAAATCAAGTTTTAGCTCTAGATGCGAAACGCGTTGTTCGGGCCTATTGTTTTAGCAAACTGGAATAAAATCAAGTTTTATATCTACATGCGAAACACGTTGTTCGGGCCTATTGTTTTAGCAAACGAATAAAATCAAGTTTTATCTCTAGATGCGAAACGCGTTGTTCGGGCCTATTTTAGCAAACTGGAATCAAATCAAGTTTTATATCTAGATGCGAAACGCGTTAGGACCTATTGTTTTAGCAAACAAATAAAATCAAGTTTTAGCTCTAGATGCGAAACGCGTTGTTCGGGCCTATTGTTTTAGCAAACTGGAATAAAATCAAGTTTTATCTCTAGATGCGAAACACGTTGTTCGGGCCTATTGTTTTAGCAAACTGGAATAAAATCAAGTTTTATCTCTAGATGCGAAACACGTTGTTCGGGCCTATTGTTTTAGCAAACTGGAATAAAATCAAGTTTTATATCTACATGCGAAACACGTTGTTCGAGCCTATTGTTTTAGCAAACTGGAATAAAATCAAGTTTTATCTCTAGATGCGAAACGCGTTGTTCGGGCCTATTTTAGCAAACTGGAATCAAATCAAGTTTTATATCTAGATGCGAAACGCGTTAGGACCTATTGTTTTAGCAAACTGGAATAAAATCAAGTTTTATCTCTAGATGCGAAACGCGTTGTTCGGGCCTATTGTTTTAGCAAACTGGAATAAAATTAAGTTTTATATCTACATGCGAAACACGTTGTTCGGGCCTATTGTTTTAGCAAACTGGAATAAAATCAAGTTTTATCTCTAGATGTGAAACGCGTTGTTCGGGCCTATTGTTTTAGCAAACTGGAATCAAATCAAGTTTTATATCTAGATGCGAAACGCGTTAGGACCTATTGTTTTAGCAAACAATTAAAATCAAGTTTTAGCTCTAGATGCGAAACGCGTTGTTCGGGCCTATTGTTTTAGCAAACTGGAATAAAATCAAGTTTTATATCTACATGCGAAACACGTTGTTCGGGCCTATTGTTTTAGCAAACTGGAATAAAATTAAGTTTTATATCTACATGCGAAACACGTTGTTCGGGCCTATTGTTTTAGCAAACTGGAATAAAATTAAGTTTTATATCTACATGCGAAACACGTTGTTCGGGCCTATTGTTTTAGCAAACTGGAATAAAATCAAGTTTTATCTCTAGATGCGAAACGCGTTAGGACCTATTGTTTTAGCAAATTGGAATACAATCAAGTTTTATCGGCACCGCTTGGCTCCAGGAGTGCATGTTATATTCAGATTATCGTTAGCATTTAGTTTAACGCATCTGAATTTGCATTTGCAAATTAGGGTTCGGGAAGGAAAATTACATAAATGTTTTTCCCACTTTTCCCCCCTTCCTGTCCCTAATTTGCATATGCAAATTCAGATTCAGTTTGGTTTACGGCTAAATCTTTCATGAAGGATTCAGACGAAATCCCGATTTCGTAAAATTAATTGGCCCCATGCAGACCCCCTACCCGGCAGGGCCCTTACCTTCCAACCCACGAAACCATCACTTCGGAGACAGATCCAATAGGTAAGAGGAAAAAAACTGTAACCGCAGGGAAGGAAAAACTCCTGCACCTTAGACAGGCACCCCCTGCACTGGCCTCACAGTCAGCACCCGCTTGTATGGGAACCCATCCAGATGCAGGACTCTAACCCCTGAGCTTCTACTGAGCAATGTTCCTTTGAATCTAAAGCTCCCAGCTTAATATGTTGGTATATGCTGGTACTTGTAGTTGAGCAACAACAGTGTTTATGTTCCCTTTAAGGCCTATTTTAGGGGATATATATTTCTTTTAAAGGTGTGCTATCCCTTTAAGTTAACTTTTAGTAAGTAATAAATGGCAACTTCTAAGAAACTTTTCAATTGGTCTTCATTATTTATTTCTTATAATGTTTTTCATAATTTAGCTTCTGACTTCTTTCCAGCTTTCAAATAGGGGTCGCTGACCCCATAAACGCCTTTGTAAGGTTACAAATGTATTGCTGTTGGTACTTTTTATTCCTCGTCTTTCTATTCTGCCCCTCTCCTATTCATATTCCAGTCTCTTATTAATATCAATGCATGGTTGCTAGGGTATAATGAACCCTAGCAACCAAACGGCTGAATAAAAGGCTAAATAACTCAAAAACCACAAATAATAATAAATGAAAACCAATTGCAAATTGTCTCAGAATATTCGTCTCTACCTCATACTAACGGTTAATTTAAAGGCGAACAATCCCTTTTACAAGATCTGCATGAACAGTGGTGACAGAGAAGCAAAAAAAAACACATTTATTCATTTTTACTTATCAGGAGACGAAAAACAAACCCGGTTTGGGGGTTATTGGATTCTTTCCCCTGGCTGTGCTGTTTGGATCCAATGTTCCTGATCTCCAGCTCAATCAGATGAGGGACTGGTTCTGTTCCGTAGAACTAACCCCCTGGTGTTCCAACTTACCCCTCACACTGTGTTGCAGGAACAGAAAGATTCCATGTGTCGTTGGTGAGAGGTACAGTTGAACTACAACGTCTCTGTACTGATGGCATTACGACGGGTGAGCTTCCCATGTTGCCCCTGTGTTGGGTGGAACTACTGCCTTCAGCCACCTGGTGGTGCTAGTTACTAGCAGTGGTCATTGCATTGGTCGCTAATACTAGCAGTGCCCGGTTGCAGTTGGTCTCTGCAGCAGCTCTTGTTTCCTCGTGGGATGGCACAGAAAGTGCAGCTTGCGGGGCAAGAGAGTCACATCCACCGACATGGCCTCGTACTCCTCAGAATCGATGCTGAAATGCCCCTCCGTTCCCTGAAATTCAGCCGCATACAAACCGATAACAGGATTACCCATGAGCCTCTCTGAAGCGACTGATCAGCGTTACCCATGTCGTTTGATGGTTATTTGCTATAAAGCATATTCCAGGGTCAATATGAGAAACATCACGTACCTGGGGGAGGTGCAGGCTGCAGCGACTGGCAAGTAGAACCTGGGAGTCGCCGGGGGGCAAGAGGGGGTCAGTCATCTTCTCAACACTAAAGGGGAAATCAGTATTTGGTTGGTTCTAGGAGTGAGACCTCTCACCTGCAACTGATATAAATGCAGTTAGTAAGTGAGAAGCTGGTTTCCCTTATGCATCAAACTGCCATCTCTCACTGTCGCTTCTCAGCAGGAGCCTCTCTACTATAGTGATTTATACACCACACACGTTTCGCAGCAATGCAACTCGCATACAAACCTCACAGGGCGAGAATTGAAAGCTTATTGGAGGGGGGGGGGTTTACAAACGGGATAACTTACCCCAACTGGATAAATTGCCCTTTACTGATGGCGTCGGGTTCTGTACAGATACTCATGGAATCCAGAGTGCGCTGTAGAGTTGGAGAAGCAACACGTTAACTGTCAGTTTATTGTTCTATAATCAGTATTTTAATTAGTTATTTCCCTTAACATAGTACAGTACTATTATGTGCCCAGAACATTCCTTCTCTGTATATTTGTATTTATACATATGGGAGGAGGAGGTGCCATATTGATTCCCTTAGACAGTACAGTATGAGGGTATAGCTTATTGTGTGCCCAGAACATTCCTTCTCTGTATATTTGTATTTATACATATGGGAGGAGGAGGTGCCATATTGATTCCCTTAGACAGTACAGTATGAGGGTATAGCCTTCAGACTGGGCCCCCTTAGCTCATAACAAGGTTACAGATATATAGAAACATTGGGGTAACAGTCACCCTGCTATAGTTCAATAATAAGGGAGCTGGGATTTGGCCTCATTTACAGCAGTAATTAATGGAAAAGTTACATTACATCACTTACTGGGTGCTGAGAATTGACAGGTTCCAACAGGTAACGAGGCTGTTGCCATGGCGACAGGCTATGAAATGAAAAATGGTTCCCATGGTTACTAATGATGCTAAAGTCCAGAAGCAACAGAATACTTTGCATTTTTGCCAAATATAAAGCAGAAAGGCACAGGCTTCTTCTCCCCAAACATGCCCCGCCCCCTCAACCCTTAAAGGGCAATTTGTTCAGCAATAACCTATTAAAACTGGGACTCAACAAGAAATAGGAATAATGAGACTCACTTGCTGGATTTCAAAGACGCATCCCGGTAGCTGCCCCATCGTATTCCCTGCACTGCAAACACAGGCTGATCTTGCTCCCCCTGCAGGACAGAAAGAGAGAAACAGGTGAGAGGATCCTGAGTATAGAACATCGGCTGCTCCATTGATCTCTTCAGTCTCATCCTGCAATGTTACACACAATGTAATGCACAATGCTCGCTGCCCCCCAAATAATACAGAGAACACCCCTTATGGGAGCATCAGACACCCCACGTCTGCAACATTCTGACTCCTGAAACTATATAGTATAAGAGCTCCACTAGTAGTTACACCTCTACCTTTATCTGGAGGATATCCAGTGCAACAGTCTCCCCTTTTAGGATGGAAAGTGCTGCCTCTGTGATCTGCCTGGAATGAAATGGGGAAAAGGGGAGGAAAATACATTTTAATCATGAAAAAGTGAAAAACTCCAAACTGACAAATGTAAAATCAGCTAAACGGATTCAAGGGAAAAAAGTCCCAAACAAAACCATGCAGCCTGTTAATTGTTGTAGTAGCAATAGGGTAATAGTCTCTGGGAAGGGAGTGTGACTGTGGGATAGCAGGTATAGTAGGGAGAGATGTGTCTATAGTAACAGTGGATAATAGTCTCTGGGAAGGGAGTGTGACTGTGGGATAGCAGGTATAGTAGGGAGAGATGGTGTCTATAGTAACAGTGGATAATAGTCTCTGGGAAGGGAGTGTGACTGTGGGATAGCAGGTATAGTAGGGAGAGATGGTGTCTATAGTAACAGTGGATAATAGTCTCTGGGAAGGGAGTGTGACTGTGGGATAGCAGGTATAGTAGGGAGAGATGGTGTCTATAGTAACAGTGGATAATAGTCTCTGGGAAGGGAGTGTGACTGTGGGATAGCAGGTATAGTAGGGAGAGATGGTGTCTATAGTAACAGTGGATTATAGTCTCTGGGAAGGGAGTGTGACTGTGGGATAGCAGGTATAGTAGGGAGAGATGGTGTCTATAGTAACAGTGGATAATAGTCTCTGGGAAGGGAGTGTGACTGTGGGATAGCAGGTATAGTAGGGAGAGATGGTGCCTATAGTAACAGTGGATAATAGTCTCTGGGAAGGGAGTGTGACTGTGGGATAACAGGTATAGTAGGGAGAGATGGTGTCTATAGTAACAGTGGATAATAGTCTCTGGGAAGGGAGTGTGACTGTGGGATAGCAGGTATAGTAGGGAGAGATGTGTCTATAGTAACAGTGGATAATAGTCTCTGGGAAGGGAGTGTGACTGTGGGATAGTAGGTATAGTAGGGAGAGATGGTGTCTATAGTAACAGTGGATAATAGTCTCTGGGAAGGGAGTGTGACTGTGGGATAGCAGGTATAGTAGGGAGAGATGGTGTCTATAGTAACAGTGGATAATAGTCTCTGGGAAGGGAGTGTGACTGTGGGATAGCAGGTATAGTAGGGAGAGATGGTGTCTATAGTAACAGTGGGATAATAGTCTCTGGGAAGGGAGTGTGACTGTGGGATAGCAGGTATAGTAGGGAGAGATGGTGCCTATAGTAACAGTGGATAATAGTCTCTGGGAAGGGAGTGTGGCTGTGGGATACCAGGTATAGTAGTGAGAGATGGTGCCTATAGTAACAGTGGGATAATAGTCTCTGGGAAGGGAGTGTGACTGTGGGATATCAGGTATAGTAGGGAGAGATGGTGTCTATAGTAACAGTGGATAATAGTCTCTGGGAAGGGAGTGTGACTGATGGTGTCTATACATCCTGGACCCCAGCAGTCCCCCGGTATTGTGTTACTCAGTCCTTTATCTGCCAAACAAGTCTATGCACAGAAATGTTTTCACACATAAAGAAGATATTTTTTACTTACTGGACCTTATTCTCCCTTTCAGGATAGAGGGTGTGACTAAGTGTGTTGGTCCCTTCCAGAGGGATGAATGCGATGGGGATTTTACTGAGGGCTGGGGGAATACGGAAAGTACATACTATACTATTAGTTGTAAAACTATACTATTAGTAGTATTTATTAGCAGTTTCCTGTCCCATGTGATGAACATTCCTGAGGCCGTTAAGAAACCAACCATGACCAATGTAATAAATAGGGCAGTAGTAAATAAAGGCAGACAATTGGGTGCAGGTTAGGTGGGGGTCGCCCCGGTGCCACCCACAATAGAGAACGTTCCACGTACCTGACCTTCCCTGCGCAGGAGCCCCGTGATGACCTGAAAGAAACAAAAGAGCGTGTTCCTTATTGTAGGCCTTCATCCAAGGTTATTTCTAAATGTAACTGCTATTAAAATCAGCGGTTGTTTATATTATCTGCTCTGCTGGTTCTGACTCCTGAACAATGTAGTAAAAAGCCAGCAGACGGATATTGCTTTACTTATTGAAAAACGTTTATTGAATTATTAGCCTGCTTTTCTCATCCTGCAACAGAATGTGCCATCTGGTTGTCAGGGTCACTGACCCCAGCAACCAGGAAAACAAATATAAAAGCTTTTCTGTTATTCTTATATTCCTTCTTTGCTTTCCTATTAAAGGCTGGAGTACTCACCTCTTGCAGAGTTCCATCTCCTCCAGCAACAATGATCAGATCTGTCTTTTCCATGAGTTCCAGCAGATTCTTTGCCTGACCTTCATAATCTGTCTGCAAAGTACAGGGGCAAATCTATATGGCACCTCCTCCCATATGTATAAATACAAATATACAGAGAAGGAATGTTCTGGGCACACAATAAGCTATACCCTCATACTGTACTGTCTAAGGGAATCAATATGGCACCTCCTCCCATATGTATAAATACAAATATACAGAGAAGGAATGTTCTGGGCACACAATAAGCTATACCCTCATACTGTACTGTCTAAGGGAATCAATATGGCACCTCCTCCCATATGTATCAATACAAATATACAGAGAAGGAATGTTCTGGGCACACAATAAGCTATACCCTCATACTGTACTGTCTAAGGGAATCAATATGGCACCTCCACCTCCCATATGTATAAATACAAATATACAGAGAAGAAATGTTCTGGGCACACAATAAGCTATACCCTCATACTGTACTGTCTAAGGGAATCAATATGGCACCTCCTCCTCCCATATGTATAAATACAAATATACAGAGAAGGAATGTTCTGGGCACACAATAAGCTATACCCTCATACTGTACTGTCAAAGGGAATCAATATGGCACCTCCTCCTCCCATATGTATAAATACAAATATACAGAGAAGGAATGTTCTGGGCACACAATAAGCTATACCCTCATACTGTACTGTCTAAGGGAATCAATATGGCACCTCCTCCTCCCATATGTATAAATACAAATATACAGAGAAGGAATGTTCTGGGCACACAATAAGCTATACCCTCATACTGTACTGTCTAAGGCAGGGGTCCCCAACCTTTATTAACCGTGAGCCACATTCAAAAGTAAAAAGAATTGGGGAGCAACAAAAGCATGGAAAAAGTCCCGTGGGATGCCAAATAAGGTCTGTGATTGGCTATTTCATAGCCCTATGTGGACTGGCAGCCGGCATGAGGTTCTACTGGGCACTATACTTAGTTTTTATACAATTAAAACTTGCCTCTAAGCCTGGAATTCAAAAATAAGCATCTGCTTTAAAGCCACTGAGAGCAACATCCAAGGGGTTGGAGAGCAACATGTTGCTCACGAGCTACTGGTTGGGGATGGGGATCACTGGTCTAAGGGAATCAATATGGCACCTCCTCCTCCCATATGTATAAATACAAATATACAGAGAAGGAATGTTCTGGGCACACAATAAGCTATACCCTCATACTGTACTGTCTAAGGGAATCAATATGGCACCTCCCTCCTCCCATATGTATAAATACAAATATACAGAGAAGGAATGTTCTGGGCACACAATAAGCTATACCCTCATACTGTACTGTCTAAGGGAATCAATATGGCACCTCCTCCTCCCATATGTATAAATACAAATATACAGAGAAGGAATGTTCTGGGCACACAATAAGCTATACCCTCATACTGTACTGTCAAAGGGAATCAATATGGCACCTCCTCCTCCCATATGTATAAATACAAATATACAGAGAAGGAATGTTCTGGGCACACAATAAGCTATACCCTCATACTGTACTGTCTAAGGGAATCAATATGGCACCTCCTCCTCCCATATGTATAAATACAAATATACAGAGAAGGAATGTTCTGGGCACACAATAAGCTATACCCTCATACTGTACTGTCTAAGGGAATCAATATGGCACCTCCCTCCTCCCATATGTATAAATACAAATATACAGAGAAGGAATGTTCTGGGCACACAATAAGCTATACCCTCATACTGTACTGTCTAAGGGAATCAATATGGCACCTCCTCCTCCCATATGTATAAATACAAATATACAGAGAAGGAATGTTCTGGGCACACAATAAGCTATACCCTCATACTGTACTGTCTAAGGGAATCAATATGGCACCTCCTCCTCCCATATGTATAAATACAAATATACAGAGAAGGAATGTTCTGGGCACATACCCTCACTCTGGCTTAGACAAAGGATATTTTTCAATGAATGACTTGCCAGATAAATTTCCTGCTCCTCCTTTGAGCTCCCCCTGCATTTTATTCCAACACAGAGAGGGAGCGCATTGTTCCCCAGCATTATCTATGGGCGGCACATTTGTACCCACAATCCTCTAGGAGGGCTATTGCTATTTTTGTATCATAATCAGCAATCTGTAAAATGAAAATAGATGTGTGGTAATTAGTGGCCACGTTGCTAATCACAACCCTTCATCCCGAGTTTTCACGGAAACTATGTCTCTTAAAGGATAAGTGAACCTTAAAAATAAGTGAATGTAAAATTGATGAGGGGGGCTATTCTAAGCACTTTTGCAGTGTACATTCATTATTTATTTTCTTTAATTCCAAGATATTAAGGGATACATGTGCTGTTAATATGAATGAATTTTGTTCCAACAGCGCCACCTGCTGGTCAGTTTCCCACCAGTCTGACCAGCAAGTAGTCAAGGAAGTTGTCAGGAGAAAGAAAGAGGCTGATGTTCTTCTGCTTAGGAAAGATGTGAGAAATGTTTCTAATTTTATTCCTAAGCAGAAGAACATCAGCCTCTTTCTTTCTCCTGACAACTTCCTTGACTACTTGCTGGTCAGACTGGTGGGAAAATGACCAGCAGGTGGCGCTGTTATAACAAAATTCATTTATATTAACAGTACATGTATCCCTTAATATCTTGGGATAAAAACAAAATAAATAATAAATGTACATTGCAAAAGTGCTTAGAATAGCCCCCTCATCAGTTTTCCATTCATTTTTAAAGTTTACTTACCCTTTAAATACACAGCACCTGTCTGAGACAATCTTCCATGTCTTCCTGTGGGAAATGCAAGTCATATGTATTGTCTACAGGAAACACTATGGCAGCTCCTTCAACTCCTTCAACTATGGCAGCTCCTTCCCTCCCCTCTCCCACCTGCACACAAACTACCTACCCACATACCTACTGTACTGGGACTGTGTATCCCACCCCTCTCCCACCTGCACCCAAACTACCTACCCACAAACCTACTGTACCTACTGTACTGGGACTGTGTATCCCTCCCCTCTCTCATCTGCACACAAACTACCTACCCACATACCTACTGTACCTACTGTACTGGGACTGTGTATCCCACCCCTCTCCCACCTGCACCCAAACTACCTACCCACATACCTACTGTACCTACTGTACTGGGACTGTGTATCCCTCCCCTCTCCCACCTGCACACAAACTACCTACCCACATACCTACTGTACCTACTGTACTGGGACTGTGTATCCCTCCCCTCTCCCACCTGCACACAAACTACCTACCCACATACCTACTGTACCTACTGTACTGGGACTGTGTATCCCTCCCCTCTCCCACCTGCACACAAACTACCTACCCACATACCTACTGTACCTACTGTACTGGGACTGTGTATCCCTCCCCTCTCCCACCTGCACACAAACTACCTACCCACATACCTACTGTACCTACTGTACTGGGACTGTGTATCCCTCCCCTCTCCCACCTGCACACAAACTACCTACCCACATACCCAGGGAAGCAGTGGGTTAAGTTGCAATTACCCTGCAAGTTCTCCCTATTTAACATTCAGTGCAGCGGCGCATGAGCTCGGTCTAATTTCGGAGAGGGGAGGCAGTTCCAAACTGCTCTAATTAATCTGCAACACTTGATTGCATTTCCAATTCTTTCCACTTGCAATTTGCTTGGGTGATTGTCTGACCTATAAACCAGATGACGCATCTCGGCAACACGTGGCGGATTGTGACTGATTTTCAGGGCGTCACTTCTTATCTCTAGAGCATTTCTAAGCTCAGCCGCCCAACATTCACTGGGGTCCTGAGTTCGACTCCAACCAGGGCACATTCTGAAAGCGTTTGCCCCAGTCTCCTCCCTCTTTCCAAAAACTTCCTGATCATTTAAATGATGGGTTTGGGCAGAAGGAAAATTAGATTGTAAGCTCCAATGCAGTATGACTCCTATCTTCCCCTATCGCAAACTGCATGGACAATGGGTCCTGTACCGGCCAATCTCTGACACCGGCACCAACCTGGACCTGCATTTTTACCCCCTTGGACCCGCTATCGAACTTCCTTTCCCCCTCCCTGCTCACCCCCATGAAACCATCGTATCATATCTGTATCAGAAAGCAGGGAAGTAAAATCAGTTTACTGTATATTAAGACCAATGACCCGGCCCCACACCCTAACCAGTTTTTTAGGGTAACCCATGGGTACCCGACCCAATGTAGGACTCTTAACATAGAGCACTCCATACATATTCAACTCCCAGTACCCTGGGGCAGCTGACAAGAGGATGCAGAAGGCACCATAAGGATTTCAAAGGCCTTGCCTGGGGTTCTGCCTCTGTTTATAGGACTACAGCTCCCAGCATGCACTGTAGCACAGCAACATCTCAACAGGGACGGGTTTAACCATGAGGAGAGTTTACTTTTCTTTAAGGTAATCTCAGTTAAGTGTGTCAGCTCTGGAGCAAATGTAGTTAATAGATCAGCGGCGTCTCAAGCGGGATATAAGTGCTGTGAAGACTTCATTTCTCACCGCACTCCGGGGACCAGTTACAGTGATGGATAACCAGTTACATTCATGTATTTCTCTTAATAGAGTTGGGCTCATTCCAAGGGAACTGCAAAAAAGCAACGCTTTACAATGGAGATTCTCAGGTCACAAAAGTCACAGATCCTCAGTCCGTTGTTTACTTCAGGGCATGCCAGTCTTGAGAGGGTTAACCCTGCAGCAAGGAGAGGGTTAACCCTGCAGCAAGGAGAGGGTTGACCCTGCAGCAAGGAGGGGTTAAATCTGCAGCAAGGAGAGGGTTAACTCTGCAGCAAGGAGAGGGTTAACTCTGCAGCAAGGAGAGGGTTAACGCTGCAGCAAGGAGAGGGTTAACGCTGCAGCAAGGAGAGGGTTAACGCTGCAGCAAGGAGGGGTTAACGCTGCAGCAAGGAGGGGGTTAACGCTGCAGCAAGGAGGGGTTAACGCTGCAGCAAGGAGGGGTTAACGCTGCAGCAAGGAGGGGTTAACGCTGCAGCAAGGAGGGGTTAACTCTGCAGCAAGGAGGGGTTAACTCTGCAGCAAGGAGGGGTTAACTCTGCAGCAAGAAGAGGGTTAACTCTGCAGCAAGAAGAGGGTTAACTCTGCAGCAAGGAGGGGGTTAACTCTGCAGCAAGGAGGGGTTAACTCTGCAGCAAGGAGGGGTTAACTCTGCAGCAAGAAGAGGGTTAACTCTGCAGCAAGAAGAGGGTTAACTCTGCAGCAGGGGGTTAACTCTGCAGCAAGGAGGGGTTAACTTTGCAGCAAGGAGGGGGTTAACTTTGCAGCAAGGAGTGGGTTAACTCTGCAGCAAGGAGTGGGTTAACTCTGCAGCAAGGAAGGGGTTAACTCTGCAGCAAGGAAGGGGTTAACTCTGCAGCAAGGAAGGGGTTAACTCTGCAGCAAGGAAGGGGAGAGGATGGTATATGGTGCCAAAATAGTACATTTTTGCATTGTGTACATTTTTTTTTGCATTCGATAGGCCAGCTGGGAACTGAGCCCTACACAGCAGCCTCTTTCAATATGTCAAGGAGCAACAACAACAGAAAATAATGATGTCCTGACCCGGAGGGATCCCAGGAGGAGAGCCTGGTTCTAGGAACACTGCCTGTGGTTTATTGCTACTCACAACTCAGCGGGATTTACAGACTTTATATAACTTGCTGTCAATCAATGGCTTTTCCATGGGATTTATCTGTCCCGGATTGAAGGAACCCACTCACCTTTACAAGGGTGATATCTATGCCGGCTAAATGTAGGATGGGGGCTGCATTCTTCTCAAAGAGGGTCATTGCTTTCCTGAAAAGGATAGAAACAAGCAATTTAATCCCATTCCTGGGATTTAACCCTTTACCTGCTTATCCATCAACCTGCACAGCTACAGAATTATGTACAGCATAATCAGATTAAAAAAAAAATTGGAATAGTTTCCCTTTAAAGCCTTAAAAAAGCAAATGAAAAGTTTGCCCATAATGTATAATCAGCTATTTACTGTGTATGACAATAATGTTGCAGGAAAGGGGTAGTTCACCTTTAAATTGAAGGGGTCGTCAGATTTAGAATTAAAGGGATGGCCTGCCTTGATATTAAAGGGGTTTTCCGCCTTGGAATTAAAGGGGTTGTCCGCCTTGGAATTAAAGGGGTTGTCCGCCTTGGAATTAAAGGGGTTGTCCGCCTTGGAAATAAAGGGGTTGTCGGGCTTGGAAATAAAGGGTATGTCCGCCTTTGAACTAAAGGGTTTGTCCGCCTTGGAATTAAAGGGGCTGTCTGCCTTGGAAATAAAGGGGTTGTCCGCCTTAGAATTAAAGGGGTTGTCCGCCTTTGAACTAAAGGGAATGTCTGCCTTGGAATTAAAGGGGTTGTCCGCCTTGGAATTAAAGGGGTTGTCCGCCCTGGATTTAAAGGTGTTGTCCGCCTTGGATTTAAAGGGATTGTAAACCTTGGAATTAAAGGGGTAGTTTGCCTTGAAATTAAAGGGATAGTTTGCCTTGAAATTAAAGGGGTAGTTTGTCTTTGAACTAAAGGGATAGTTCACCTCTAAATTAAAGGGGTCTTTGGCCTTTAAATTAACTGTTAGTATGATGTAGAGAGTGAAAAAATGAAAACCAATTGCAATTTGTCTCATAATATATTATTTGTGGGTTTTGAGTTATTTAGCTTTTTATTCAGCAGCTCTCCAATTTTTCAGTTTCAGCCATCTGGTTGCTAGGGTCCAAATAGCCTAGCAACCCTGCACTGATTTGAATAAGAGACTGGAATATGAATAGGAGAGGCCTGAATAGAAAGATGAGTGATAAAAAGTCAGTGACCCCTATTTGAAAGCTGGAAAGAGTCAAAAGAAGAAAGTGAATAATCAAAAAACTATAGAAGCAAAGAATGAAGGCCAATTGAAAAGTTGCTTAGCCATTCTATAACATACTAAAAGTTAATGTAAAGATGAATCACCTCTAATTGTTGGTATGATGAAGAAATGGATATTCAGAAACAACTTGCAGTTGGTCTGCTCTAGTTTTTTATTTAGTAGCTTTCCAGCTTGGAGTTTCTGAACCCACTTCCCCCCGTTGTAACTGTATGTGTGCATTGTTACTATGCAGGGCGGTTAACTTACCCTTTACACGCTGCCAGATTTAAAAACACAGTCGCTTTCTTTATTGCCGAATGGGGGAGAATCTGGTGGTTTTCAAAGACCTAAAAGATAAAACAGTTTCCTTTTAAAGAGGTGGTTAACGTTCAGTATGTTATAGACCGGTCCATTCTAAACAACTTTTCAATTGGTCTTCATTATTTATTGTCTACAGTTTTTTTTAATTATTTGCCTTCTTCTTCTGACTCTTTCCAGCTTTCAGGGGGGTCACTGACCCCATCTAAAAAAAAAAACAAATGCTCTGTAAGTCTACAAATATATTGTTAATGCTCATCTTTCTATTCATTCTTTTTATGGTTTTTTTAATGATTTGCCTAGTTCTGATGCTATCCAGCTTTCAAATGGGGGTCACTGACCCCATATAAAAAAAACCCCCAAAACAAATGCTCTGTAAGGCTACAAATATATTGTTATTGCTCATCTTTCTGTTCATTTTATTTCTTTTTTTATGTCTTTTTTAATGATTTGCCTTCTACTTCTGATGCTTTCCAGCTTTCAAATTGGGGTCACTGACCCCATTTAAAAGAAAACAAATGCTCAGTAAGGCTACAAAAGTATTGTTATTGCTACTTTTTATTACTCGGCTTACTATTCCGGCCTCTCCTATTCATATTCCAGTCTCTTATTCAAAACAATGCACGGTTGTTAGGGGAATTTGGACCCTAGCAACTAGAGCGTTGAAATTGCAAACTGGAGAGCTGCTGAATAAAAAGCTAAATAACTCAAAAACCACAAATAATAAAAAATTAAAACCAATGCAAATTATCTCAGAATATCCCTCTCTGCATCATATTATTGCCAACTTCTTCTGACTCTTTCCAGCTTTCAAAGGGGGGTCACTGACCCCATCTAAAACAAAAAAAAATGCTCTGCAAGGCTACAATTATATTGTTATTGCTCATCTCTCTGTTCATTTTTTTTCTTTTTTATGTTTTTTTTTAATTATTTGCCTTCTTGTTCTGATGCTTTTCAGCTTTCAAATGGGGGTCACTGACCCCATTTAAAAGAAAACGAATGCTCTGTAAGGCTACAAATGTATTCATATTGCTACTTTTTATTACTCATCTTTCTATTTATTCCTTTCCTATTCATATTCCAGTCTCTTATTCATATCAGTGCATGGTTGCTAGGGGAATTTGGACCCTGGCAACCAGATGGCTGAAATTGCAAACTGGAGAGCTGCTGAATAAAACACTAAATAACTCAAAAACCACACATAATAAAAAATGAAAACCAATTGCAAATTATCTTAGAATATCCCTCTCTGCGTCATACTATTTTCCATCTTCTTCTGACTTGTTCCAGCTTTCAAAGGGGGGTCACTGACCCCATCTAAAAAACAAATGCTCTGTAAGGCTACAAATGTATTGTTACTGCTACTTTTTATTACTCCTCTTTCTATTCAGGCCTCTCTTATTTATATTCCAGTCTCTTATTAATATCAGTGCATGGTTGCTAGGGGAATTTGGACCCTGGCAACCAGATTGCTGAAATTGCAAACTGGAGAGCTGCTGAATAATAAGCTAAATAACTCAAAAACCACAAATAATAAAAAATGAAAACCAATTCTAATTGCTTAGAATATCCCTCTCTGCGTCATACTATTTTCCATCTTCTTCTGACTCGTTCCAGCTTTCAAAGGGGGGGTCACTGACCCCATCTAAAAAAAAAACCAAAAAAAAACAAATGCTCTGCAAGGCTACAAATGTATTATTATTGCTTATCTCTCTCTGTTCATTATTTGTTTTTATGTTTTTTTTTTTTTAATTATTTGCCTTCTTGTTCTGATGCTTTCGAGCTTTTTGAAAAGCATTAATATAACAAGAGCCTCGCTGGCTGCTAAACTGGAACTCTCTGCATTATCCTTTGCTTATTACGTGAAATCGCCTTTATGCAGCCGTCTCTTCTTTTACAGCCGCCTGTATTACAATCTGGCAAGCCTGACAGTTTTCTTCATTTTACTTACAAATTGCATCGCTCTCCATATCTTCTGAGGTGGGGGCGCGTCCATCATGCTTGGCAGGTGCTGCCTTTTTTTATTTGCTTCGTTATTTTTCATCCAGAGGAAGACAAACGAATACCCCCTTAATGCTAGAAGCACCTCTGCTCTGCCCTCATTTGGGCTCTCAGAAATGCTTTAAGATTATGATTACATTTGCTTATTTAAATACATTTATAGTGCCGACCTATGCTGCAGTGCTGTACAGCGATTATATCCCTGCCCTTGCAGATAAGTGTCCTGGCTGGAATTGAACCTGGGTCCCAGGGCTGAAAGGCCTCACTAATAACCACTGCACCAGCGGTTCTTGCTTTATTTTGGTTCAAGCCCCAATATTTGTTCAGAGACCTCCTTACTTAATATTTACCCATAACGGACAGTTTATAGGAAATATAGGGGGCGGAAAGAAGGGGTCGTCCCAAACCAGAGCCTATTTGACCTTTAATTTGACCACCAGTCTGGGTGCCAAGCCCACATTTGGGAATTGTGTTTAAGGAACTCCTTCTCCTTCCGTAGCCCTAAAAAAATCCTATGAGGGCAGTGGCTAGAGAAGGGTTAAAGGTGACCCTGAAATTGGAGATATGGGGGGGGGGGTCGGAGGCCCTGAAGTTGGTCAGAGGGGGGGGTTAGGGTCCCTGATGTGGCAGCCCCGGATGCAACCAGTCTATATAAAGCCTTTGCAGCAATGCCATATACTGAGGACGTGAACAGAGACCTAGCGGCGGAATGCAGACGTAATTTAAAAAATGTTAGACAATGGTTCTTAAAGCGTTTGTTCTCCTTTAAAATAAAATTTTAGTATGATGTACAGAGGGATATTCCGAGACAATTTGCAATTGGTTTTCATTTTTTATTATTTGGTTTTTGACTTATTTATTCAGCACTTCTCCAGTTTGCAGTTTCAGCTGTCTGGTTGATAGGGCCCAAATTCCCCTAGCAACCATGCACTGATTTGAATAAGAGACTGGAATATAAATAGGAGAGGCCTGAGTAGAAAGAGGAGTAATAAAAACTAGCAATAACAATACATTTGTAGCCTTACAGAGCATTTGGTTTTTTTTAGATGGGGTCAGTGACCCCCTTTTGAAAGCTGGAAAGCATCAGAAAGCGGTAAATAATTAAAAAAACATAAAAAATAGAAAACAAAATGAAGGCCCATTAAAAGGTTGCTTAGAATGCCATTTTATAACACACTAAAAGTTAATTTAAAGGTTAACCACCCTTTTAACCTATGGATTACAACCCCAAATTAGGTCGTCCTGTTGCAGGTGGGTCTCCATGACCCCTTGAATAATTTAAAGATCCTGCTACTATAGAGGCATCTAGAGCCTTTGCAGCAGTGCCACTTACTGAGGACTCCAACAGAGACTTTTCCTGCTGTTGAGTTTCCGCTGCATACGCCACCTAGTGGCAGAATGAAGAAATCTTTATAAATATTAGCTAGAGTCTAATTAGCTTTTCATTCATCCAGGTCACGGCATATCTAGTAGAATTAAATCTAGAGCAACTGGACTTGCTCATTAATCAGATTAATAAAGATTTGCTTCTATTAGCCAGTGATTCTTCACCTACAGATCCAAAATTGGGCCTCCATAACCTGCTGAATAATGTAAATGTCCCGTTACTATAGGCAATAGTAATTAAAGGTGTATAATAGTAATTAAAGGCAATAGTAATTAAAGGTGTATAATAGTAATTAAAGGCAATAGTAATTAAAGGTGTATAATTCCATTTTTGGGGGAGATATGAAAGAGACTCCTGATCTTAGAATATCCCGAGTTAAGGGTTGGGATAAAACATATATATGAAGATAACCCTGGCAGCATAGCGGGCATTAAAGGAGAACTAAAGCCTAACTAAAGAAGTAGCTAGAAATGTTGTACATGATGTTTTGTGCTTCTGTACCAGCCCAAGGCAACCACAGCCCTTTAGCAGTAAAGATCTGTGTATCCAAAGATGCCCCAGTAGCTCCCCATCTTCTTTTCTGTTGATTCACTGCACACGCTCTGTGCTGCTGTCACTTACTGAGCTTAGGGAGCCACTCACAATATACAGTACACATAGAATAGAAATGTCACAATATAAGGCTGATTAGTAATTAATACAGATAATTACTAAATGGCAGCACAGAAACCAGTGCAATTAGCATCAGAATTTAATAATCAGCAAACCTGTAGCATCAGCTTATATTACAGCCAGGGAAGCTCATTTTCTGCTGGATAATTAGTGACGAGCCCTAAGCTTAGCTTCTCAACAGCCAATCAGAGCCCACTGAGCATGTGAGTGT
The DNA here is from genome assembly GCF_017654675.1 of Xenopus laevis. Lineage (NCBI taxonomy): Eukaryota > Metazoa > Chordata > Amphibia > Anura > Pipidae > Xenopus > Xenopus laevis. Next base: position 5,678,621 of record NC_054375.1, read on the forward strand.
CACAGACACTTTCCAAGATGGTGACCCCCTGTGACAAGTTTGAAGTCCTGGATCATTGCTGCTATTGACAAGCTCAAACTTTAGCCTCGTGCAATAAGTTCACTATATAAAATATTGCATTTTTAGCCATATTCGTTTTTAGGGTTTAGTTCTCCTTTAAATCCAACTCCCGCGCCAACCTCATTGTGGCGGTTCACCTCCCTAGCGACAGTGATTTCCTGATAAACCAGCCCCGATGTTTAATGACTTGGACACTTTTCAGCCACCCACGGGGGTTAATTGATAGTTCATCTTAGACCCCATTAAGGTGGAAAATAAATATATAAATATATATATATAAATATGCAGCGGCTCGGAAATCTCTCCAGTACTGTGGGCTTGGGGTTCAGAGCATGAGGGGTGACCCCGTAAGAACCATGTGATTACACTAATGAGTATCTCTGTTGGCGCCAGGGAAATGTTTAGGAAATGAGGCAGGCGCTCCCTGCATAAACGACAGACTAACGAACATTAACGAGCCTTCCTGGGAGACAAAGGGAGACTGATTGATGTGCCGAGTGTATGGAAAGACGGATTTAAGGTCTCGGACTCTCAGTGGGTAAATGAGTTGGTGGAAGTTGAAAGGAAACACTTGTGTGGGCAAATCTTACCTGCGCTTCTTCACAGGCGGCTCTTCTCAGTAAGTTATCACTGCAGGAACAAGCACAGGAGAGAAAGGGTTAATTATGTTTTTTTCCCTAATATGTACCTACCTAACCTGACAACATCAGCTGCTGTACCCTTTGAGGCACCTTTAATGAGCAGGAATGTTCTGGGCACACAATAAGATATACACTCATACTGTACTGTCTAAGGGAATCAATATGGCACCTCCTCCTCCCATATGTATAAATACAAATATACAGAGAAGGAATGTTCTGGGCACACAATAAGCTATACCCTCATACTGTACTGTCTAAGGGAATCAATATGGCACCTCCTCCTCCCATATGTATAAATACAAATATACAGAGAAGGAATGTTCTGGGCACACAATAAGCTATACCCTCATACTGTACTGTCTAAGGGAATCAATATGGCACCTCCTCCTCCCATATGTATAAATACAAATATACAGAGAAGGAATGTTCTGGGCACACAATAAGCTATACCCTCATACTGTACTGTCTAAGGGAATCAATATGGCACCTCCTCCTCCCATATGTATAAATACAAATATACAGAGAAGGAATGTTCTGGGCACACAATAAGCTATACCCTCATACTGTACTGTCTAAGGGAATCAATATGGCACCTCCTCCTCCCATATGTATAAATACAAATATACAGAGAAGGAATGTTCTGGGCACACAATAAGCTATACCCTCATTCTGTACTGTCTAAGGGAATCAATATGGCACCTCCTCCCATATGTATAAATACAAATATACAGAGAAGGAATGTTCTGGGCACACAATAAGCTATACCCTCATACTGTACTATCTAAGGGAATCAATATGGCACCTCCCTCCTCCCATATGTATAAATACAAATATACAGAGAAGGAATGTTCTGGGCACACAATAAGCTATACCTCATACTGTACTGTCTAAGGGAATCAATATGGCACCTCCTCCTCCCATATGTATAAATACAAATATACAGAGAAGGAATGTTCTGGGCACACAATAAGCTATACCCTCATACTGTACTGTCTAAGGGAATCAATATGGCACCTCCTCCTCCCATATGTATAAATACAAATATACAGAGAAGGAATGTTCTGGGCACACAATAAGCTATACCCTCATACTGTACTGTCTAAGGGAATCAATATGGCACCTCCTCCTCCCATATGTATAAATACAAATATAAAGAGAAGGAATGTTCTGGGCACACAATAAGCTATACTCTCATACTGTACTGTCTAAGGGAATCAATATGGCACCTCCTCCTCCCATATGTATAAATACAAATATACAGAGAAGGAATGTTCTGGGCACACAATAAGCTATATTGTCATTTGAAGCAATATGGCAGTACCCAGATATATACAGAGGGTCTGCTCTTCAGATATCTTTGTGCAATTTTCTGCTTAAATTCAGTTTTTCTTGTCCTCGCTACTGTTCATCTCCCTTATGCTGAAATAATCTCTAAAGGCTCCGTGTGATTAGATTTATCATTCTCATCTCTCAGATTCTGCTGGATAAATCCAGAAAGGATATATTTTCTCTCTCTGCTGATACGGACTAAAAATGATGTTTCCCTACGGAGATCTAATGACCGTGTCGGCCCCCCGGAGGGAATCGACGCATCATCCCGTCGCATCATTACCTACAAAAGTGCTGCAATCACATGGAAATCAAGAACAACAATATATGATTCAGTTCCACTATATAATCTATATACTGCTTCATATAATGTTCTCGCTGGCACAATTATGTCTGTATGTTCTTCTCTATCCTGATTCAGATTCACCAGTTAACTATAATACAGGTATGGGACCTGTTATCCAAAATGTTTAGGACCTGGGTTTTTCCAGATAACGGATCTTTCTGTAATTTGGATCTTCATCCCTTAAGTCTACTAGAAAATCACGTAAACATGAAATAAACCCAATAGGCTGGTTTTGCTTCCAATAAGGATTAATTATATCTTAGTTGGGATCAAGTACAAGCTACTGTTTTATTATTACACAGAAAAAGGAAGTTATTTTTAAACATTTGAATTATTTGGATAAAATAGAGTCTATGAGATATAACAAAATAAAAACCAGAGTAAAATGAAAGTAAATGACATAAGAGATCTAAAGCTTAGGTAAGTCATGTTCCATGTTTTATAGGCTCTAGGTGGGTACAACCACTATTACTAGCTGACTAGTATATTGCTATTAAACCAATGAGGCTTTCCAGCTTTCAAATAGGGGTCGCTGACCCCGGCAGTCAAACCATTGTGTGGTTACTAAGGTCAATTGGTCAAGTTGCAACTGCAACTATAGCGGAGAATTGTAAGGGTAAAACATAATATTATTCATATACAGGTGCCATATTGATTCCCTTAGACAGTACAGTATGAGGGTATAGCTTATTGTGTGCCCAGAACATTCCTTCTCTGTATATTTGTATTTATACATATGGGAGGAGGGAGGTGCCATATTGATTCCCTTAGACAGTACAGTATGAGGGTATAGCTTATTGTGTGCCCAGAACATTCCTTCTCTGTATATTTGTATTTATACATATGGGAGGAGGGAGGTGCCATATTGATTCCCTTAGACAGTACAGTATGAGGGTATAGCTTATTGTGTGCCCAGAACATTCCTTCTCTGTATATTTGTATTTATACATATGGGAGGAGGTGCCATATTGATTCCCTTAGACAGTGCAGTATGAGGGTATAGCTTATTGTGTGCCCAGAACATTCCTTCTCTGTATATTTGTATTTATACATATGGGAGGAGGAGGTGCCATATTGATTCCCTTAGACAGTACAGTATGAGGGTATAGCTTATTGTGTGCACAGAACATTCCTTCTCTGTATATTTGTATTTATACATATGGGAGGAGGTGCCATATTGATTCCCTTAGACAGTACAGTATGAGGGTATAGCTTATTGTGTGCCCAGAACATTCCTTCTCTGTATATTTGTATTTATACATATGGGAGGAGGAGGTGCCATATTGATTCCCTTAGACAGTACAGTATGAGGGTATAGCTTATTGTGTGCCCAGAACATTCCTTCTCTGTATATTTGTATTTATACATACGGGAGGAGGGAGGTGCCATATTGATTCCCTTAGACAGTACAGTATGAGGGTATAGCTTATTGTGTGCCCAGAACATTCCTTCTCTGTATATTTGTATTTATACATATGGGAGGAGGAGGTGCCATATTGATTCACTTAGACAGTACAGTATGAGGGTATAGCTTATTATGTGCCCAGAACATTCCTTCTCTGTATATTTGTATTTATACATATGGGAGGAGGAGGTGCCATATTGATTCCCTTAGACAGTACAGTATGAGGGTAAAGCTTATTGTGTGCCCAGAACATTCCTTCTCTGTATATTTGTATTTATACATATGGGAGGAGGTGCCATATTGATTCCCTTAGACAGTACAGTATGAGGGTATAGCTTATTGTGTGCCCAGAACATTCCTTCTCTGTATATTTGTATTTATACATATGGGAGGAGGGAATTCTTTATTAGATTAATACAAATTACAGGTTGAAACAAGAATAAAATAAAATAACAGATTTAAAATACTAAATGCAGAACAAATGCACAGACATCATGAAGAACAATTACAAATATTAAATACACCCAAAGACATTTACTATTATATCTCAGATCATAGAAAAGAAAAATAAACTTCTCTATCCCGTAACAGTTACTGTGCTTTGTACTTCCCAGTGATTTCTCACATCACACGGACCTTAAATGCAGATTAATTACCCAACATTAGCAGCGCCTGCACCTCTGACTTTCTGAGGGTTTTAGGGATTTGCTCTGAGCATCTTCCCCTTCCCCACTGTATCTCTTCACTTGAATCCCTCTAATTTCCTGATAATCTCCATCTTCTTCCAGGAAAAGAAGTTTATTTCTTCTCAACTCTCCCTGTTCCATCTCTGTGGAAATTCTCTTCTTGCCCTGATCTTCAATAATTCCCCCTTCCTGGGGTTGTGGATTGTTTTCGGTACTTTCCTTTATTTTCCCTTTAACTTCTTGTTGCTCCTGATCTTCCTTCTTTTTCTCCCTTTCCTTTTGCATTTTGCCTTTCCTGATCCTTCCTTTCCACCCTTCTCATCTCCTCCTCCTCTTCCTCTACCACTTCCCCCCAACTCTTATCATGGGGCAGCACATATCTGTTGGACACCTTAATGCCGTTATCAAAAAGGACCTTCCCAGCCTTCTTCCCTGCCTTTCCTACCACCTTCCACCCCTCTTCCTTCTTGACTTTGGGGTGCATTCTCTTGGGGGGACTCTCTGCTCTATCTTTCTGACTTTCCTCCCCTGCCTCCTCTTCCTCACTATCTGCTTCCCTCACTTCTTCTGCATCATTACCTGATTCCATTGGCTCCTCTGTCCTTCCCTGCTCCATTACAGGCTCCTCTATTGGCTGAAAGAGTTCCTCCTCTATCCGTGGGCAAGCCTTTGTGATATTATGCCAGGCGTCTGGGTATTCACGGTGTGTGTGACCCAAGGTAGCGCACAGGTTACACCCGATGTTGCTGCACTCTTTACTGACGTGGCCCTGGGCCACTGGCCAGATGTCGTTTGGAGCTGCACCTGAAGCACTGGCAAGGTTGCCCAGGGTAGAAACAGGAGCCCCTCTCTTTGCCTATGAAGAAAGAGTTTGGGAGATGTTTATGGACATTATTCTGCACAACCAACCTCACTTGTGCCCTGTACCCCACCACCCAGAACTGCTCCTCATTGTAAATACGAGTGAGTGGGGACAGCACCCTGCACTGCCTCCTCAGCCAGACCATAATATCCCCTGGGGGGATAGATTCATTCTTAAAGAGGATAGTCACCACCTTTGTCTCTGGCCTGGTTATGGGAATGGCTCTAATCCCCTCCCATTCCTGCACCCCCTTCTTCTCCTCATACAGCGCCCGGAATTTCTCCAGTCCCTGAGAGAGCGTGAAAGTGACATCATATTCAACATCACAGGCAGTTACAAAGGCATAAATGTCATCTGGGGTGAAGCCCATGGACTGTTTGATAAAATTGCGGCAAATAAATTTTGTCCCAGGAAACTTCTCCTTCTCCCCATCCCACCTGATTCTCACAACATTCTGCCTTTGAAAAACTTGTCCTTCCAAAGTGCCACTTTGCTGCCCCTGATCAGTGAAGAGCTTTTTCCTCCTCCAGACACTCTGAGCAGCCTGCTGTACCCCAATATTGGGCTGCATTACTGGATTACCCCCCCCCATTAACTACGTGCTCACCCACCAGCCTGCGCTCACTCTGTGCCTCCTTCCCCCCAATCTCATCCATTCCACTGGCACCCTCCACCACTCGCCACACAGCTTACACTCATACTCTCAGCAGTATCAGTACTGGTAACATTGAGTTCAAGCCCAGAGTCTGTTCTTTCCATAGGGGGCTTTCCATGCAGAAGAGGTAATACTTACCAGTGTTTACCATAAATCCAATGGCTTCCGTAAGCCAACAAACAAAATCCGGCAGTGCTTTTTTTCCAGTGGTTGCGAAGAGTCTTAAAGATTCGTACTACCCGAGCCATTGTTGGAGTCCAACTTTTGCAGCAATCTGCTGGCAAATAACAGAAATGAAGCCAAATACAATCAAGTATACCTTATGAAATTCATAGCATATGCAATGCACCCCCTACTGTAAATGATAAGGATATTAGAAGTCACTGAGGGGTTGTTCTGTGACCATATAAAGGCACAAGGCTGCAGGCTGAGTTATACAGGGAACTCTGAGTATCACTCATGTATTATAAGGGATAATGTACCTCCTACTGTAAATGATAAGGATATTAGAAGTCACTGAGGGGTTGTTCTGTGACCATATAAAGGCACAAGGCTGCAGGCTGAGTTATACAGGGAACTCTGAGTATCACTCATGTATTATAAGGGATAATGTACCCCCTACTGTAAATGATAAGGATATTAGAAGTCACTGAGGGGTTGTTCTGTGACCATATAAAGACACAAGGCTGCAGGCTGAGTTATACAGGTAACTGAGTATCACTCATGTATTATAAGGGATAATGTACCCCCTACTGTAAATGATAAGGATATTAGAAGTCACTGAGGGGTTGTTCTGTGACCATATAAAGGCACAAGGCTGCAGGCTGAGTTATACAGGGAACTCTGAGTATCACTCATGTATTATAAGGGATAATGTACCCCCTACTGTAAATGATAAGGATATTAGAAGTCACTGAGGGGTTGTTCTGTGACCATATAAAGGCACAGGGCTGCAGGTTGAGTTATACAGGGAACTCTAGTATCTAGTATCACTCATGTATTATAAGGGATAATGTAAATAATAATTAACTCCCAATAGCCATAGTGACAGTGACAATATGTAACAAGGGATACAGAAGAGTCTGCTCCAGTGTCATTAGTAAGTAATCGCTGTCATGTTTGGACAAATGCACTAAAATCTCTGGCCCCATCTCCCTATCCCTCCCGTCCCCCCTCTCCCAGTGCCCACCTGTGTCCTGCCGCCCTCCCTATAGACACACGCTGTTTCTCCTCTCTGCCCTCACACACTCTCACAGCTACATTGATATCCAGTGCAGCTGATCACTCGTCCGGCCGGAAACCGGCACCCCCTGCTCACAGTTCCGCTGTCAGAAAAGCGCAGGGCAAGAGGCGGGGCGGAGGAGGTTCTAGGGCGTCACGTTTGGAACGCCCCCATGCTTCAGCTGCTGTTGCTACGGTAACGAGCATGTACTTGCCGAGTAGCTGGCGGGAGCGAAGCCATTTTGTAGCCCCAAGCTGTTAGTTTAGCAGCTGTGTAAAACAAGACAGGCCCATGAATACATGTTGTTGTGGCAGTGAACATGAGGAGACTGCGGTAAGGCAATCATTATGTGCTACAGTTTTTAAAGAGGTTGTTCACCTTTAAATTAACTGTTAGTATGATGTAGAGAGACAATTTGCAATTGGTTTTTATCTTTTGTGGTTTTTGAGTTATTTAGCAGCTTTGCAGTGTCAGCCATCTGGTTGCTAGGGTCCAAATTCCCCTAGCAACCATGATCTGATTTGAATAAGAGACTGGACTATGAAAAGGAGAGGCCTGAATAGAAAGAGGAGTAATAAAAAGTAGCAATAACAATATATTTGTAGCCTTACAGAGCATTTGTTTTTTAGATGGGGTCAGTGACCCCCGCATTTGAAAGCTGGAAAAAGTCAAAGGAAGAAGGCAAATAATTAAAAAATTACAATAAAGGAAAAAATGAAGACCAGTTGATAAGTTGCTTAAAATTAGCAATTCTATAAAATATTAAAAGTTAACTTAAAGGTGGACCACCATTTAATCTCCCTTAGCTCATAACAAGGTTACAGATATATAGAAACATTGGGGTGTCACCCTGCTATAGTTCCAGGGGTACCCAGGGTACAAATAAGCACTCACCCCAAATCTCCCCCTAACTGGCCTTCAGACTGGGCCCCCTTAGCTCATAACAAGGTTACAGATATATAGAAACATTGGGGTGTCACCCTGCTATAGTTCCAGGGGTACCCAGGGTACAAATAAGCACTCACCCCAAATCTCCCCCTAACTGACCTTCAGACTGGGCCCCCTTAGCTCATAACAAGGTTAGATATATAGAAACATTGGGGTGTCACCCTACTATAGTTCCAGGGGTACCCAGGGTACAAATAAGCACTCACCCCAAATCTCCCCCTAACTGACCTTCAGACTGGGCCCCCTTAGCTCATAACAAGGTTACAGATATATAGAAACATTGGGGTGTCACCCTGCTATAGTTCCAGGGGTACCCAGGGTACAAATAAACACTCACCCCAAATCTCCCCCTAACTGACCTTCAGACTGGGCCCCCTTAGCTCATAACAAGGTTACAGATATATAGAAACATTGGGGTGTCACCCTGCTATAGTTCCAGGGGTACCCAGGACACAAATAAGCACTCACCCCAAATCTCCCCCTAACTGACCTTCAGACTGTACCCCCTTAGCTCATAACAAGGTTACAGATATATAGAAACATTGGGGTAACAGTCACCCTGCTATAGTTCCAGGGGTACCCAGGGTACAAATAATCACTCACCCCAAATCTCCCCCTAACTGACCTTCAGACTTGGCCCCCTTAGCTCATAACAAGGTTACAGATATATAGAAACATTGGGGTAACAGTCACCCTGCTATAGTTCCAGGGGTACCCAGGGTACAAATAAGCACTCACCCCAAATCTCCCCCTAACTGACCTTCAGACTGGGCCCCCTTAGCTCATAACAAGGTTACAGTTATATAGAAACATTGGGGTAACAGTCACCCTGCTATAGTTCCAGGGGTACCCAGGGTACAAATAATCACTCACCCCAAATCTCCCCCTAACTGGCCTTCAGACTGGGCCCCCTTAGCTCATAACAAGGTTACAGATATATAGAAACATTGGGGTAACAGTCACCCTGCTATAGTTCCATCAAATTCAAATATTATAATAAAGGAAAAAATGAAGACCAATTGAAAAGATGCCTAGAATTAGCCATTCTATAACATACTAAAAGTTAAATTGAAGGGGAACCACCCCTCTAATGTATATTTAAGGGAAATTGGTAACATTTTTAGGTGCAGTTGCCATTTAATCCACGCTGCTCTCTGTCGGTGCCCTAGTCTGTTTGTGTATTAAAGGAGAACTAAACCCTAAAAATGAATAGACCTAAAAATGGCATATTTTATATAGTGAACTTATTGCACGAGGCTAAAGTTTGAGCTTGTCAATAGCAGCAATGATCCAGGACTTCAAACTTGTCACAGGGGGTCACCATCTTGGAAAGTGTCTGTGACACTCACATGCTCAGTGGGCTCTGATTGGCTGTTGAGAAGCTAGGCTTAGGGCTCGTCATTATCCAGCAGAAAAGGAGTTTCCCTGGCTGTAATATAAGCTGATGCTACAGGTTTGCTGATTATTCAATTCTGATGCTAATTGCACTGGTTTCTGTGCTGCCATGTAGTAATTATGTGTATTAATTACTAATCAGCCTTATATTGTGACATTTCTATTCTATATGTACTGTATATTGTGAGGGGGTCCCTAAGCTCAGTAAGTGACAGCAGCACAGAGCATGTGCAGTGAATCAGCAGAAAAGAAGATGGGGAGCTACTGGGGCATCTTTGGAGACACAGATCTTTACTGATAAAGGGCTGTGGTTGCCTTGGGCTGGTACAGAAGCACAAAACATAATGTACAACATTTCTACTTCTTTAGTTAGGCTTTAGTTCTCCTTTAAGTCAGAACTGGCCGCACCACATTAACCCACCAGCAGTGACATTCCCTGTGTAATGAGTGTATGTGACACCCACTTAACCCCACAGCGTTTGGCCAGTGGAAATGTCAGGAGACTCGGGCCAAGTCCCACCCACGGGGAGCGAGCGAAGGAATGAAAACGCACGATGCATCGTTTTATTTGTTTTAGCGTCTCGCTGAATTATCCTCAATTAGCGCAGTGATAATAGCTGCAAGATATTCATTCGAATTTATTAACGCTCCAGTAAACCATTACGGGACCACCGGTCTTCTTGCTTTTGTTTTTGTGGCGGGGGTGGAAAAAATTCATCGAAATGAATTTAAATGAACGTATTCCCAGGCCGACGCTTACTGCGCTTTAATCTTATTACGGATTTCAAAGATGGAGAGCACGTTAACCTTTTTCCGAAGGTTTTCGACTTATTTTTTATTAATCGCAGTGCTCCCCGCGGGTGGCCACCTTCAAATGCCGGCATCCGACTTCCGGGTTCCTATTTTATACTCTCGCGTCTGCTCGCCCCGCCCCTTTTGTGATGTCAGTGGCGGAGCGGGTCTATAAAAGGACCACCGGAAGCGGGCGTGGGTCGGTGCATGGCGGGTTTGGGTCTGGTGCGGGTCAGGGAAACCCTGACCCCGCACATCACTACTCTCTATCCCTTTCTGTTCTCTGACTCCTGAAAGAATGTAGCAGAAGCCAGCTGTCGGAGTCAGAGCTAGAGAACAGCAAGAGTTAGATGGATACTGCTTTTAAAAGGGGTTGTACACCTTTAAATTAACTGTTAGTATGATATAGAGAGGGATATTCGGAGACATTTTGCCATCGCTTTTCATTTTTTATTATTTGTGGTTTTTGCGTTATTTAGCTTTTTATTCAGCAGCTCTCCAGTTTGTAATTTTCAGCACTCTGGTTGCTAGGGTCCAGATTACCCTAGTAACCATGCACTGATTTGAATAAGAGACTAGAATATAAATAGGAGAGGCCTGAATAGAAAGATGAGGAATAAAAAGTAGCAATAACAATACATTTTTAGTTTGACAGAACATTTGTTTTTTTTTTTTGCAGTGTCAGTAAATGCTTCATTATCTCTACTGCCCAACCCGCAGCAGCCAAATGAAGGCTTTGGGGGAATGCTGGGAGTTGTAGTCCAATGACAGCAGGTTGCATTATAAAGAACGAGCCACAGACAAGGTATTTTCCCCCCACCCACCACCAATAAGGAGAAGCATGCCTCCAGCCTCCTGTATCCCTACTGCAGAGGAATGCATATTTATTACATTAATGCACATTTATCATGATCGTCTTTCTCCAAAGAGCAATTTTATGGGTTGTACTGGCAGGAACCCGGGAGATTATTAGACGGTTTCACTCCACTGGTTCTGCATCTCAATATACAGCTATTAGCCAAAAAGCCATTTTAAGAGCCGAATTTCCCCAAATGCACTCCCTGAACTAGTCATGCGACCCCTTTGGACCCCCTCTGGGGCTGTAAAGGTAAGCGGAGGGAGTCAGCAGAGGGGCAAGAATTGCCCCTGGAAATATGGCCGGATTCTGGATCTTTAAAATGTATATTTCCTTCCACTTTATCCAGAAAACGGTCTATAATCCTTGCCGTAAAGCAAGATGGAATTGCTGTCTCTTGTCAAACAGGAAGTAGAGCAGGAAATGCCCTCCCCATGCATGGACATTGAGTGACTATGGGGTAAGTACATTCATTTTCCCCAAACCACCCTACTGGATATTATTACTAATTGTTTTCAGCCACAGTTAAGTGTTATGCTGTTGTCATTCAAGCCCTAGAAAGAGTTTTGTTATTGTTACACTGATTAAATTAATGAGAGCAGTGTGGTCATCAATTATTGGCCAAACATCACATGATCCGCCTGCTCTACCCCCTGCACAAAGCACATCACTATTTAGTCGACCCTCATTGTTGGCTGTGCTTCCTACTGCTTGTGGGCTGAATCCCGTCCCCTACTCTTAGCTTGGTATCACCCTTGTTGGAATGCTCTAATTGCAAATGTTCTGATGTTCTCTTTTACTGCAATTTGGTTTAATGACGTCAATGGTCTGATTGGCTATAGGTTGGTCTGGTAATGGAGGCATTCTAGTACATTGATTGGCTACAATTTGGCCTAACACCTTAAAGGGGTTGTTCGCCTTTAAATTAACTGTTAGTATGATGTAGAGAGTAAGAGTCTGAGACAATTTGCAATAGGTTTTCATTTTTTATTATTTGTGGTTTTTAACTTATTCAGTTTGCAGTTTCCAAAATCTGGTTGCTAGGGTCCAAATTGTCCTAGCAACTATGCTTTGATAAGTAAATGTCCCTTTATAGCTACAGTACAGGTAGAACTGCTATGCCTCTTTAAATAAATCACTTAAGAATATTGAACACATCTGCTCTCCGGTGAAACCTACTACCTCTTCCTGGAGACCATATCAACATAGTGTAAATTCTGGGAAAACATAAAATCCGGCAGCTCCTTTGTATCCTTTACACAAGTAACATCAATCTATATCTCGTTTCCTCCTGACGTGAACACAAAGCAAGGTATTCTGTCTCTATATAGAGAATGTGCTCTCTGCATTCATCCCTGTATCATCATAATGTACCCCCTACTGTAAATGATAAGGATATTAGAAGTCACTGACGGGTTGTTCTGTGACCATATAAAGGCACAAGGCTGCAGGCTGAGTTATACAGGGAACTCTAAATATCACTCATGTATTATAAGGGATAATGTACCCCCTACTGTAAATGATAAGGATATTAGAAGTCACTGAGGGGTTGTTCTGTGACCATATAAAGACACAAGGCTGCAGGCTGAGTTATACAGGGAACTCTGAGTATCACTCATGTATTATAAGGGATAATGTACCCCCTACTGTAAATGATAAGGATATTAGAAGTCACTGAGGGGTTGTTCTGTGACCATATAAAGGCACAAGGCTGCAGGCCGAGTTATACAGGGAACTCTGAGTATCACTCATGTATTATAAGGGATAATGTACCCCCTACTGTAAATGATAAGGATATTAGAAGTCACTGAGGGGTTGTTCTGTGACCATATAAAGGCACAAGGCTGCAGGCTGAGTTATACAGGGAACTCTGAGTATCACTCATGTATTATAAGGGATAATGTACCCCCTACTGTAAATGATAAGGATATTAAAATTCAAGCATGAAATATCATTCTTGCACAAAGGACCTAGTACAAGTCAAAGGGAACACTGCTTGGGATCTTCTCATAATATATATATATATATAGTGAATAAAGTACCCCCTCTTGTAAAATATAAGGATATTATAAGTTACCGAGGAGTTTCATGACCATATAAAAACATGAGGCCGAAGGCCGAGTGTTTTTATACAGGTCATGGAACTCCGAGGTAACTTCTAATATCCTCATATTTTACAACTGGGGGTACTTTATTAATTATAATACACAAATTTTAGTGAGTCATGTGACAGAAATGACATCAGAACTCACCGTTTATAACTGATGACATCGGAACTCACCGTTTATAAGGATATATTTTACAAGATATTCATGGCTTTTGTGTATTATATATATATATATATATATATATATATATATATATATATATATAAAATTATTTTTTTTCGGTATTAGTTTTTCTAATCTTTTTGTTTCAGCCTCTTTACTATTCATCTTCCATTCTGACTGGCTAACTGTAGCCTAGTTGCTAGGGTAATGAAGCACTAGTGACCAGATGGCAGTTTAATAGGGAAGCTTTGTAATCGTCTCTTCATTGCCCCAATGGGGCTCTAACCTTTGTGCGTTACTAGGGGCCCCGCTTTTGTTTTCTATCTTTAGCCCTGCAGAAACACAGGCTTCTGGGAGCAGAGTTCTGGGAACTGCATAAAATAATAAGCTGTCTCGGGTGAGAAGCAATGAAAATGCAGAGTCGACAGAATGTTCAATAATCCTTGGAAGCGGCGAGGAGAGACTTTGTTAGAGGCAACGCGGAGACTTCACACTATCTGCATGAAGCTGATAAGAGAGAGAGGAGGGATCGCTCCTACATTAGTGCGCCAGGAAAACAGCATTGCAGGATATTCCCTCAACTGCAGAAATGTTCAACTCTCACAATATGGCACAATATGAAAGGCCCTTCATCTGCAACACCGGCTCTCCTTTATAGAAACCAATATATAACTGCTTCTCACATGCAAAGGGTCATATAACAGTCTCTGCTTTAAAGGGCGGCGTTTGAAAAAATGCAGCATCAGCTACTTATTATTTGCTAAAAACTTGTATTTCTTCATTTTTCCTCTATAACCAATTTAATCCCAGTCCAGAAATGTCTTTATGTGCAGGTGTGCTGTGTCCTGCAGAGCAGCAGTTACATATAAAAAGAGTATGGGGTAGAAGGTAGACCAGGGCAAGATGGAGACAGTAGGGCAAGATGGAGACAGTAGGGCAAGATGGAGACAGTAGGGTAATATAGAGACGGTACGGCAAGATGGAGACGGTAGGGCAAGATGGAGACGGTAGGGCAAGATGGAGACAGTAGGGTAATATGGAGACACTAGGACAAGATGGTGACAGTAGGACAATATGGAGACAGAAGGGTAAGATGGAGACAGTAGGACAGGATGAAGAAATCAGGGCAGGACAGCAGAGTGAAATGGCAAGTAGGACAAGATGGTGACAATAGGGCAAGATGGAGACAGTAGGACAAGATGGAGACAGTAGGGCAAGATGGAGACAGTAGGGCAAGATGGAGACAGTAGGGCAAGATGGAGACAGTAGGGCAAGATGGAGACAGTAGGGCAAGATGTGACAGTAGGACAAGATGGTGACAGTAGGACAATATGGAGACATTAGGACAAGATGGAGACAGTAGGACAAGATGGAGACAGTAGGACAAGATGGAGACAGTAGAGCAAGATGGAGACAGTAGGGTAAGATGGAGACAGTAGGACAAGATGGAGACAGTAGGACAAGATGGAGACAGTAGGACAAGATGGAGACAGTAGGACAAGATGGAGACAGTAGGACAAGATGGAGACAGTAGGACAAGATGGTGACAGTAGGACAAGATGGAGACAGTAGGACAAGATGGAGACAGTAGGGTGAGCTGGAGACAGTAGGGTGAGCTGGAGACAGTAGGGTGAGCTGGAGACAGTAGGGTAAGCTGGAGACAGTAGGGTAAGATGGAGACAGTAGGACAAGATGGAGACAGTAGAGTAAGATGGAGACAGAAGGGTAAGATGGAGACAGTAGGACAGGATGAAGAAATCAGGGCAGGACAGCAGAGTGAAATGGCCAAAGTCTAATGGCACTGGGAGAGCAGTTAGTGGGCTGACTCTGCTTATGACTAGGATTGCTGAACTATAAATCCCAGGGATAAGGAGGATTAGTAGGGCTACAAATGTTGAAACACCACAAGTGTGAGTTGTTGGAAGGAAGCACTGACATCTTGCCTACTGTAACAATTGCTCCTTTGCTTCCATTTATTTAAATACAGTTTTTTTAGCTAGTTCATGAGCTTGACACTAATTCCAGGTGCTGCTTTACAGATGTACAAAGGTGAGTCCAATGGGCCACATTGAATTGTCTCCCCCACAAGCTGCCAGAAGTGGACAGAGAGAGCTTTTCCATGTGGCTTTTCAGTCCTTGGAAATGTACCTTTTTTTTTCTCCACTAGATGGCGCAGCCCTCTCTTATTATTAATTGTGCTAATTCCATACGTTCAATAAGAGCCCAGGCAGAAAATAACAGTGGCCCATTCGTTAGAATCAAGCCCCATTCTTTTTTTTTTGAAAAAAATCGGAATATTTTTAATTCGACTTCTGCTGATAGAAGAGCCGGGTTAATGACAAATGACTGTGCGTTCCTTTAGGGCGAGACCGAGCTAGCGTTGCACTCTGGGAGTTGTAGTTGTCTTGCAATAGGCACAGCGCCAGTGTTTGTCTCTCTAGACAATCTCCTCGGCCATTGTCCCCAGGGAGATGAATAAGACGAGTATTACACAAACACACACACATAAATTATTCTTACTTCTTGCAGATAGCGCCCAGGCAACATATTAGCCAACCCAAGCACAATTAGTCTATCAAGTTCAGCCTTTACATTATATTCATCTACAAGAGCCTTCCTTCTTTCCTGGCTCCGAAATAGGGAATCTAATAGTTCCTGGGTCTGTCCTCTGATCCTGAAGGGGGGTTGGGGGTATGACTGCAGTGCTGCAAGTAGGCTCGTTGGTTTGGCAAGAAGAGGGGGTCACGGCCACTTTACTGGTCTTCATTAGCCTTTTTCCTTCTCTTTCTAATTAGAGCTCCTATTGCTCTTACTTTCTGACTTCTAAGGTCAAGCCTGGTTGCTAAGTGAATTAAGCCCTAGCAACCGTTCAGCAATTCAAGCCCGAGAGCTGAAGAACAACAAAAAAAAAAAAGTCAATATTTCAGTGATGCACCCTCGCAACACTCTTGTGATGCCACCACTCCATCCTCGCATGCTCGGAGCCAATACGCTGCTTTAAGGGCTCATGCGTTGGGTCTGTGATTACACCAGTTATGGTGCCTGTCAACCCCAATTTGTAAAGGGGAGCTGAGCAGTGGCATAACTAGATGTTACTGGGGCCCACCGGGGTGGTTCACCATTAAAGGATAAGTAAATCTTAAAAATAAGTGAATGTAAAATTGATGAGGGGGCACTTTTGTAATTTACATTCATTATTTATTCTTTTTAAATTCCAAGATATTGAGGGATACATATGCTCTTAATATGAATGAATTTAGTTCCTAGAAAGGTTTCTAATTTTATTCCTAAGCAGAAGAACATCAGCTTCTTTCTTTCTCCTGACAACTTCCTTGACTACTTGCTGGTCAGACTGGTGGGAAACTGACCAGCAGGTGGCGCTGTTGTAACAAAATTCATTCATATTAACAGCACATGTATCCCTTAATATCTTGGAATAAAAACAAAATAAACAATGAATGTAAATTGCAAAAGTGCTTAGAATAGCTCCCTCATCAATTTTACTTTCACTTATTTTTAAGGTTTACTTATCCTTTTGGTATGTTCTAGAGATGCTAATTTTATTCAACTTTTCAATTGGTCTTCACTATTTATTTTTTATAGTTTTTGAATTATTTGCCTTCTTCTTCATCTTTCCAGCTTTCAAATGCTCTGTAAGGCTACACATTTGTTGTTATTGCTACTTTTTAATTACTCGTCTTTCTATTCAGGCCTCTCCTATTCATATTCCAGTCTCTTTTTCAAATAAATGCATGGTTGCTAGGGGAATTTGGACCCTAGCAACCAGAGTGCTGAAATTAACAACTGGAGAGCAGCAGAATAAAAGCTAAATAGCTCAAAAAACACAAATAATCAAAAATGACAACCAATTGCAAATTGTCTCAGAATATCACTCTCTACATCAGTGATCCCCAACCAGTAGCTCGCGAGCAACATGTTGCTCTCCAACCCCTTGGATGTTGCTCCCAGTGGCATCAAAGCAGGTGCTTATTTTTGAATTTCAGGCTTGGAGGCAAGTTTTGGTTGTATAAAAACAGGTGTACTGCCAAACAGAGCCTCAATGTGGGTTGAAAATCCGCATAGGGGCTACTAAATGGCCAATCACCGCCCCTATTTGGCACCCCAGGAACGTTTTTCATGCTAGTGTTGCTCCCCAACTCCTTTTACTTCTGAATGTTGCTCACGGATTCTAAAGGTTGGGGATCCCTGCTCTACATCATACTAAAGTTTATTTAAAGGTGAACAGCCCCTTTAATTTTAGAACCAGAACCCCCAGCAAATCCAGCGATTGTCCTGTTTTACCAATATATATGTTGAAATTGCTTTTTATTTGGTCCTCACGGGGACCCCTATACCTCCTGGGCCCCACTGCAGCCGCAGGGTCTGCTTACTCTGTAGTTGCGCCCCTGGAGCTGAGCAGTTTGGGTGTCTTTGCTGCAGTTTGGGAGATGGTAAAATAAAAATATGAAGGATTTTTAATTAAGAAAAAAACTATCCAGTCTTTGGGGTTCTGGGTTATTCACATTTACTGTCCCGCATTATTTAGGGGTGACTAAAGTCTCACCGCCCTCCCACACGCTGACGATAAAATGTACAAACTGCCAGCGCTCACAAATGCCAGCATTGTACTATAAACTGCCAGGATCCCTTCCTATGTGACGGCATTCCGAAATGTCAGGCAAAGATTGGGGTGAAGTTCAGGCTCCCCTACATCAATCATCTTTTTTAAATCCCCTGAAAATTGCTGTTGTGGCTTTTCTATTGAAATGTCTGTACTCGGGAGAAGCACTTAGCACAGCGGTGAGGCTTTATTCCTTACTCACCCGGAAAGATACTCCCCCCTGGATCCTCTAACAGCCATTACTCACCTCCATTCTCACTGCGTCTGCTAATAATTCCTCTGCCGATTACATTTACATCCCTTATTTATATTAGAACTTTATGCTGACAACGCATCCTGTGTCTCAGGTTTACAGATAAGGAGGAGTTCATTATAGATAATGATTCACTGTCTTCACCTCCTCCCAATTGAGCCGAAGAATCAGAAAGTTGCCAAATAAAAAGCTAATTAATTTTACATTTGCCCTGTTTAGTAGTAGTAGTAGTAGTAGTAGTAGTAGTAGTAGTATATTGTAGTGCATTCCACCTCCCAGGTACTGAGACCTCTATCAAAGACGGAGAACATTCTGTAGCTATTGACGACATCTGCAGGGCCTGGGAAAGTCAGACTTTACTGCTGCATAAAGTGATGTTAGAAAGGCAGTTTAGAGCCACTCTATTCGGGATTGAAAGACTCTATAAAGCTTTCAGAAATAATCTGGAAAGTGGAATTTGAGAGTGAAAAACATTCTGTGATAAAAAAAACCCCATAAAATAGAGGGCTGATACCTTTACTGCTCACAGATTAGAGGCCGTTGGCCTGCGCTCAGCCTCAAAAATGAAGGGGAAGTATCTGCCACTTGAAGTTCTGGTAGATCTATCTATCTATCTATTTAGAAATAAATAAAAGACGGGCCAGCCACCTATGAGATATCCCCTTAGTGCCATACTGCTTAGATCGCAAGGCCCTCCATCTAGGGGGCTTGGGTTAATAGGTTGCTGTCCCCCAAGCCAATAAAGTACAGTAGGGTTCAATTTAGAAAAAAAAATGTGGTTTAATAGACTACACTCCAGTCATGTCGCATTATGCCCAAAAACTGCCCTTCTCAGTCCCAGCAAGCCCCCCAACTTTTACCATGGTCAATGAATCTTGATCATGGCTTCTGTCTGGCTTCCTCCAAACAATGTTTGTGTTTATTTCCTACCAATTGTGTGCCCAAAGTAAAAATGAAGGTCCCTCCAGTCTATGCACCCCAAATCGGTCTCCAACAAGACCCCTTTATCAGTTGTACAATTTAAAGGATAAGTAAACCTTAAAAATAAGTGTAAAATTTTGCAACATACATACATTATTTATTTGTTTTTAATTCCCAGATATTGAAGGATACATGTGCTGTTAATATGAATGAATTTTGTTACAACAGCGCCACCTGCTGGTCATTTTCCCACCAGTCTGACCAGCAAGTAGTCAAGGAAGTTGTCAGGAGAAAGAAAGAGGCTGATGTTCTTCTGCTTAGGAATAAAATTAGAAACCTTTCTCACATCTTTCCTAAGCAGAAGAACATCAGCCTCTTTCTTTCTCCTGACAACTTCCTTGACTACTTGCTGGTCAGACTGGTGGGAAACTGACCAGCAGGTGGCGCTGTTGGAACAAAATTCATTCATATTAACAGCACATGTATCCCTTAATATCTTGCAATTTAAAAAGTATAAATAATAAATGAACAAAAGTGCTTAGAATGGAACCCTCCTCAATTTTACATTCGCTTATTGTTAAGGTTTACTTATCCTTTAAGAACTGTGTCATCTAAAGGGGCATTATAGGACCGTATCCATACCATAGGTGCCCATATACAGAACATACCCAGGGGCGTAACTACAGAGGAAGCAGACCCTGCGGCTGCCAGGAGGTATAGGGGCCCCAATTAGTGAGCCGTTTCAACATATTTTGGTAAAAAAGGACAACCTCTGGATACGTTGCGGGCCCTAAAATGAATTCGCTGAGGGGCCCAGTAACATCTTGTTATGCCAATGAAAAAAAACACTAAAATAATAAACAGCAGTCCCACCAAACATTGTAGCTCATCAGAAAAGCCTCTGCTCCCCCACCGACAGCGGCTATAGGAGATAGATCAGAGACCAGGGATGCCCTATTTCTGCTATACACCCTGAATTAAGTGTTGATCAGGGTTTAATGGTTATTTTGCTTTACTGCAGAAACTGAGATTCTATTCCTATTCTGCCTGACAGGCATCCAGCACTGCTCCACTCCAGGAGGGCCCCAGCTGAGCACCATTGAGTTTAGTGTCTTGTGTCATCAGCCCCCAGCTAGGAGCCCAACTGCTGTGCCCAAACGCTCCTCCGCCAAGCTTTTTTGGCTCTGCTCGGAAGGGTAGAGGAAAGCATCTCGGTATTACTGAGCAAGCAATCCTGAAAGTTTCCCTGGGAATATAAAGTAGAGTAAAAAGTGCAGCAGAGCAACAGGATCATGAACATTTGTATACGGAGAAATAAGCAAAACATACATGCTTTGTTTCAAAAAATATATAATGGGGAGGAACAAACCAGACATACGTAACGGAAAATGGTACATCATTTAACTTTAAAGGGATACTGTCATCAGAAAACATGATTTTTTCAAAATGAATCAGTTAATAGTGCTGCTCCAGCAGAATTCTGCACTGAAATCCATTTCTCAAAAGAGCAAACAGATTTTTTTATATTCAATTTTGAAATCTGACATGGGGCTAGACATATTGTCAATTTGCCAGCTGCCCCCAGTCATGTGACTTGTGCCTGCACTTTAGGAGAGAAATGCTTTCTGGCAGGCTGCTGTTTTTCCTTCTCAATGTAACTGAATGTGTCTCAGTGAGACATGGGTTTTTACTATTGAGTGTTGTTCTTAGATCTGCCAGGCAGCTGTTATCTTGTGTAAAGGTGCCCATACACGGGGCGATAAAAGCTGCCGACAGACCGAGTCGGCAGCTTATTGGCCCGTGTGTGGGGGCCCCCGACGGGCTTCCCCGATCGAGATCTGGCCGAAAGTCGGCCAGATCTCGATCGGATGGGGTTAAAAATCCCGTCGGATCGCGGCCGCATCTGTTCGTTGATGCGGCCCCATGATCCGACCGCCCGTTTGCGAACGTGAAGGATCCGATCGTTGGGCCCTAGGGCCCACGATCGGATCAGCCCGATATTGCCCACCTCAAGGTGGGCATATCGGAGGGAGATCCGCTCGTTTGGCGACATCGCCAAACGAGCGGATCTATCCGTGTATGGCCACCTTTAGGGAGCTGTTATCTTGTGTTAGGGAGCTGTTATCTTGTGTTAGGGAGCTGCTATCTGGTTACCTTCCCATTGTTCTTTTGTTTGGCTGCTGGGGGGGGGGAAGGGAGGGGTGAAATCACTCCAACTTGCAGTACAGCAGTAAAGAGTGATTGAAGTTTATCAGAGCACAAGTCACATGACTTGGGGCAGCTGGGAAATTGACAATATGTCTAGCCCCATGTCAGATTTCAAAATTGAATATAAAAAAATCTGTTTGCTCTTTTGAGAAATGGATTTCAGTCCAGAATTCTGCTGGAGCAGCACTATTAACTGATTCATTTTGAAAAAAAAATTTTTCCCATGACAATATCCCTTTAAATTTAGCATTGTAGCTGTTAAAGGAAGGGTAATGCTATTATATTACTTTTATAAATAAACATTGCTGAACCATTCACCAACCTTCGGGGCAGTAAATAGTTTTTGTCTGGGCTATTTTCCAATAGGCTTGGCAAAGCCATTTCTCTATCCACTCTTGAGTGGAATAGTACAGGTATAGGACCTGCAGAATGCTCAGACCAGGGGTTTCGGATCTTTCCGTAATTTGGACCTTCATACCTTAAGTCTACTAGAAAATCGAATTAAATAAACCCAATAGGCTGGTTTTGCCTCCAATAAGGATTAATTATATCTAAAGGTGGCCATACACGGGCCGATAAAAGCTGCCGACAGACCGTGTCGGCAGCTTATTGGCCCGTGTATGGGGGCCCCCGACGGGCTTCCCCGATCGAGATCTGGCCGAAAGTCGGCCAGATCTCGATCGGATGGGATTAAAAAATCCCGTCGGATCGCGGCCGCATCTGTTAGTTGATGCGGTCCCGCGATCCGACCGCCCGTTTGGCGAACGCTAGGATCCGATCGTTGGGCCCTAGGGCCCACGATCGGATCAGCCCGATATTGCCCACCTCAAGGTGGGCATATCGGAGGGAGATCCGCTCGTTTGGCGACATCGCCAAACGAGCGGATCTATCCGTGTATGGCCACCTTTAGTTGGGATCAAGTACAAGCGACTGTTTTATTATTACACAGAAAAAGGGAATCATTTTTAAAGATTTGGATTATTTGATTATAATGGAATCTGCGGGAGATGGACTTTTCCGTAATTTGGAACTCTCTGGATAACGGGTTTCCAGATAACGGATCCCATACCTGTACTACTATGGGATAAAACATCAGGAGGTGCAAGAAACTGATACCACCCCAACTGATACAATATATGGTCAACACTATCCAGACACCCGATGTCTTGGCCTGAGTTGGAACATGAGTGAGTGTTTGGGGATTTTATATAAGACATTTGTGTAATAATATAATACTCTTTCCCGTATAATTATTTTTTATTCCCGTTTTTCCTTTTAAATTCCATTTAAAAGAATCAAAATGCATCAGGTAACGGCTCCGGCCCCGAGTACATCTGCTTTATCTCAAACTGCAGCAAAATCAACACCCTGAGATACTCATTATCTGACCGCAGATGCAGTCGCTCGAAGAGATCTAGCGACAAATAAGCAGAAAACAAGCGATAACGTTCCCAAAGTGCTGAAAAGCTGCATTTCGACGTCTAATCTCCTCGTAGATGGATGGGATTGCAAATACCTGGAACGCTTTAGAAATGTAAACTGTCCTGTTGAATTTCCCCGTAAGCCATGACAAAGAGTGGAAATTTATTAGTTATCAGTTCTGGCACCCTCCTGTTACCTTGGCTTATCGGACTCTTGTTGGCGAGCGGGAGAGGAGAAGGAACTTGCCAGCTCTGGAGAAAACTGCTGCTCTCAACACCCTGCTACCAGCCACGGCGGTTTTTTTATTCATTTAGATGTTGGCCAGTGTTGTCTGCTTGTAAAGGAGCACGAATAACATGGCCAGCGGCTCATCCGATTTAGTGAATTTATTGCCTCCTTCTTGTATTGATTTATTTTGTACAACAGATATTGGTGTGAGAGTGTGTTTGAGAAAGCTTTCTTTAGGGAGGTGCAAATATAGGAATGTGAACTGGGTTTCACATATAATGGGGCACTAGGCATAAAGAAGAGATGGGGAGAAATAATAGGTACAGTTGTGCAAGATGGAGGCAATAGGGCAATATGTAGACAATAGTGTAGGATGGTTGACAGTAGGCAAAATGGAGATAGTAGAGTAAGATAAAGTTGACCAAGATTGAGACAATGGGACCAGTAGAGCAGTATGGAGACAGTAGAGCATGACTGAGGCAAGATGGAGACAATTGGGCAGTATGTTGACAGTAGGTCAAAATGGATACATAGGGTGAAACATAGGTAAAAAAATAGACAATACAGCATCAACAGGGCAAGATGGAGACTGTAGAACAGTGATCCCCAACCAGTAGCTCGTGAGCAACATGTTGCTCCCCAACCCCTTGGATGTTACTCCCAGTGGCCTCAAAGCAGGTGCTTATATTTTAATTCCAGGCTTGGAGGCAAGTTTTGGTTGCATAAAAAACAGATGTACTGCCAAACAGAGCCTCAATGTAGGTTGACAATCCACATAGGGGCTACCAAATGGCCAATCACAGCCCTTATTTGGCAGCCAAGAACATTTTCCATGCTAGTGTTGCTCCCCAACTCATTTTACTTCTGAATGTTGCTCACGGGTTGAAAAGGTTGGGGATCCCTGCTGTAGAATAAGAAAAACCATAGTGAAGTTAGATGGAAACATTAGAACAAGATGACCATAGTAAGGCTAGATGAAAACATTATAACAAGATGGAGACTGTAGAACAAGATGACCATAGTAAGTCTAGATTGAATCATTAGAACAAGACTGAAACAGTAGGGCAAGGTAACCATTGCAAGACTAGCTGGAAACATTAGAACAAGATCGGGACAGTAGGACATGCTAACGATAATAAGGCTAGATGGAAACATTAGAACAAGATTGAGACACTAGGGGGCAGATGTATCAAGGGTCGAATTTTGAGGGGTTAAATTCCTAGAAATTCAACTAGGGAATAGAATCGAAAAGGCAATTCGGGCAAATTTTCGCGCTGTCAAATGGGCGAATATTCGCAGGGGAATAGGCGCAAGATCGAATATTCGCTCGAAGGATTTTCATTCGATCGAATGCCTTTTTATTCGATCAAAAACTTGGAAAACAAGCCTATGGGACTTTCCCATAGGCTTTTAAAGCAATTCAGTAGGTTTTAGGTGGCGAAGTAGGCAGTCGAAGTATTTTTAAAAGAGACAGTACTTCGACTATCGAATGGGCGAATAGTCGCATCGTTTTTGTGCTCGATCCAGTACTTCGACTATCGAATGGGTGAATAGTCGCAGCGTTTTTGCGTTCGATCTATTTGAATCATTCTACTCAGGCGAATTTACGCCAATTCGATAGTCGAAGAGCACATAAAACTACTCGAAATTCGAGCTTTTTTTCCCTCACCCGAGTTTGGTGAATGGGCCCCTAGGACAAGGCAACCATAGTGAGGTTAGATGGAAACATTAGAACAAGATGGAGATATGGGGACTGTAGGAGAAGACCATAGTAAGGCTGGATGGAAACATTAGAACACGATTTGGACAGTAGGACAAGTTAACCATAGTAAGGCTAAATGGAAACATAACAAGATGGGGACAGTAGGACAAGGCAACCATAGTGAGGTTGGATGGAAACATTAGAACAAGATGGAGATATGGGGACTGTAGGAGAAGACCATAGTAAGGCTGGATGGAAACATTAGAACACGATTTGGACAGTAGGACAAGTTAACCATAGTAAGGCTAAATGGAAACATAACAAGATGGGGACAGTAGGACAAGGCAACCATAGTGAGGTTGGATGGAAACATTAGAACAAGATGGAGATATGGGGACTGTAGGAGAAGACCATAGTAAGGCTGGATGGAAACATTAGAACACGATTTGGACAGTAGGACAAGTTAACCATAGTAAGGCTAAATGGAAACATAACAAGATGGGGACAGTAGGACAAGGCAACCATAGTGAGGTTGGATGGAAACATTAGAACAAGATGGAGATATGGGGACTGTAGGAGAAGACCATAGTAAGGCTGGATGGAAACATTAGAACACGATTTGGACAGTAGGACAAGTAACCATAGTAAGGCTAAATGGAAACATAACAAGATGGGGACAGTAGGACAAGGCAACCATAGTGAGGTTGGATGGAAACATTAGAACAAGATGGAGATATGGGGACTGTAGGAGAAGACCATAGTAAGGCTGGATGGAAACATTAGAACACGATTTGGACAGTAGGACAAGTTAACCATAGTAAGGCTAAATGGAAACATAACAAGATGGGGACAGTAGGACCAGGCAACCATAGTGAGGTTGGATGGAAACAGTAGATAGGGACAGTTAGATAAGTTAGCCATAGTAAGGCTAGATAAAACACTGACAACCAAAGGCTTTGAAGCTGTGATGAGAACAGTAATGCAACAATAGGGCAGAATGGAAGCCCACCATGACCAGAGATCCTTTTTGCACATTTTCTCAAAAAGAACTGTATCATTTTCTAGAGAACATCTAATGTATTTTTTCCTATTCACATGCATCATCCCTACCTCCACCAACCATCAGTTGAATGATCCACCTAGGGGTGGCCTCATCAGAGTCTGATTGTCGCACTCTGGCTGAAGGAAACCTAAGAGAAAGAACTTTGTTGGCTACAAATGGGTAGTGTAGTCATTATTGTTGCTAAACTTTCTGACATTTGCCCATGTGTAGGTGTCGAAGTTCTCATTTCTGTTTAGAACCGGACCCATTGTGATCAGACATGTCAGTAGATCCATATGGCAGCTGATTATATGGGCGTGCGCATTCAATTATTATTATGGAATAGAATCGATGGGCCAGTTGGTTGGATCCAGGACAAAAGTCAGTCTGTCTTGTCTATCTATCTATATCAGAAAAATCTAAGCCTTGGGATGGCCTCCCTTGTGTTCAGCCGGTTAAATGAATATTTTTATAGTTTGGCTTATTATTTGTTATCTTCTCTGAGAACAAGCCGTCACCCATCCATCATACAAAATCAATATGATGGGGAAATCTATGGTACGGTTTATCAGAGCAGCTTATTTCGGGAGCGAGTCTGACTGATAACTAGAACATAAATCTCAGAAGTTCTTTCTAGGGAACTGGCTTTTCGCACTTGCTGCTCCGTCCCGAACAAGAGTGACATTCGTCCTGAAATAAGAACAACCCGTAGATATAACTGTACCCCCCGGGAAATCAGCGGGGAACAGAAATCTTCTGCTGAACAACATCATTGCATTGCAGAGATACTGTCATCACAATATTGTGTTTACTTGCTGTATCCCTGAGAACAAAACAACGTTACCACTTATATTATCATTATTTATATAGCACCAACAGGCTTGGACTGGGCCAACGGGATCCTGAAAAAAACCCCAGTAGGCACCAGCCCTAGTAGGCCCCACCCACCCAGACCTGCTCCCTGCACGACACCTTCTTTGCTGCTTCCGACCTCCCTACCTGCCCCCCCACATGGCCGCAAGATGAAAGAGGTTTGGGGGGCAGAGGGGGTGTATGGGGGGCCCTGAGGAAACAGCCCCAATGGGCCCCCCTCCCAGTCCTACGCAGAGCATATTCCCAATACTGTACAGAGTTTTGTTATTCCCATCAGTTCCAATCTAAGGGTCGTATTGCATTCCCATCAGCCTCTGTCCCAATGAGCTTACAATCTGAGGGCCCTACCACATTCCCATCAGCCTCTGTCCCAATGAGTTTACAATCTAAGGGCCCTATCACATTCCCGTCAGCCTCTGTCACAATGAGTTTACAATCTAAGGGCCCTACCACATTCCCATCAGTCTCTGCCCCAATGAGCTTACAATCTAAGGTCCTTATCACATTTCCTTCAGTCCTTGTCCCAATGAATTTACAATCTAAGGGCCCTACCACATTCCCATCAGTCCCTGCCCCAATGAGCTTACAATCTAAGGTCCCTATCACATTCCCATCAGCACCTGCCCCAATGAGCTTACAACCTAAGGTCCTTATCACATTCCCATCAGTCCTTGTCCCAATGAATTTACAATCTATGGGCCCTATCACATTCCCACCAGTTCCTGTCTCAGTGAGCTTACAGTCTAAGGTCCCTATCACATTCCCATCAGTTTCTGTCCCAATGAGCTTACAATCTAAGGGTCCTATCACATTCCAGTCAGCCTCTGTCCCAATGAGCTTGCAATCTAAGGTTCCTATCACATTCCCACTAGTCCCTGCCCCATTGAGCTTACAACCTAAGGTCCTTATCACATTCCCATCAGTCCTTGTCCCAATGAACTTACAATCTAAGGGCCCTATCACATTCCAATCAGTCCCTGCCTCAATGAGCTTACAATCTAAGGTTCCTATCACATTCCCATCAGCACATGCCCCAATGAGCTTACAACCTAAAGTCCTTATCACATTCCCACCAGTCCCTGCCCCATTGAGCTTACAACCTAAGGTCCTTATCACATTCCCATCAGTCCTTGTCCCAATGAACTTACAATCTATGGGACCTATCACATTCCCACCAGTTCCTGTCCCAGTGAGCTTACAGTCTAAGGCCCCTATCACATTCCCATCAGTCCCTGCCCCAATGAGCTTGCAATCTAAGGTTCCTATCACATTCCCACTAGTCCCTGCCCCATTGAGCTTACAACCTAAGGTCCTTATCACATTCCCATCAGTCCTTGTCCCAATGAACTTACAATCTAAGGGCCCTATCACATTCCAATCAGTCCCTGCCTCAATGAGCTTACAATCTAAGGTTCCTATCACATTCCCATCAGCACATGCTCCAATGAGCTTACAACCTAAAGTCCTTATCACATTCCCACCAGTCCCTGCCCCATTGAGCTTACAACCTAAGGTCCTTATCACATTCCCATCAGTCCTTGTCCCAATGAACTTACAATCTATGGGACCTATCACATTCCCACCAGTTCCTGTCCCAGTGAGCTTACAGTCTAAGGCCCCTATCACATTCCCATCAGTCCCTGCCCCAATGAGCTTGCAATCTAAGGTTCCTATCACATTCCCACTAGTCCCTGCCCCATTGAGCTTACAACCTAAGGTCCTTATCACATTCCCATCAGTCCTTGTCCCAATGAATTTACAATCTAAGGGCCCTATCACATTCCAATCAGTCCCTGCCTCAATGAGCTTACAATCTAAGGTTCCTATCACATTCCCATCAGCACATGCCCCAATGAGCTTACAACCTAAAGTCCTTATCACATTCCCACCAGTCCCTGCCCCATTGAGCTTACAACCTAAGGTCCTTATCACATTCCCATCAGTCCTTGTCCCAATGAACTTACAATCTATGGGACCTATCACATTCCCACCAGTTCCTGTCCCAGTGAGCTTACAGTCTAAGGCCCCTATCACATTCCCATCAGTCCCTGCCCCATTGAGCTTGCAATCTAAGGTCCCTATCACATTCCCATCAGTCCCTACCCCAACAGAGTTTACAATCTAAGGTCCCTATCACATTCCTATCAGTCCCTGCTCCAGTAAACTTATAGTCTAAGCTAGGGAGTAGTTGATTTTGCAGTTCACCTGGGATTCTATTCCCTGATCACACACGCAGCCTGCAGAGACAGGTCCCTATCAAAGTCACACACTAGGGGAAATTTTATCAGGAGCCAATTAACTTAAAGAAAGGGATAGAAAAATACTGCTTTCAATAGTACCCCCACCAGTACTTGATTGGATCTAAATCTATGCTAGTAGCAAATAATTCTAATTATTTCTTTAATGTTTAAATGGTGCTGCCAATTACAATAAGACCCTTATCTGGACAACCCTAGATCTCAAACCTTCCAGATAACCGGTTGCAGATCCAATACCCCATATAAACACCCCCAGATATAGAAGGGCAGTTATGTTATTGTGGTTTGCTGCCTGGGCACAACGCTTTTGGGCTGCTGCTGCAAATCCTGGTACAGTACAGCTTTAAGGAGGCCAATAAGACATGAGCTTCACGTTGCATGGGTGACATCATTGGTTCTTGGCTCTCTTTATTCTGTCTCTGGTTACAACCAAGGCTGCAGGCTGCCTGTATGTGTGTGTGAACAAGGAATTGAATCCCAGGTGAACTGCAAACCCAACCCTTCCCTCGCTTGCACTCTATTTATCTATATTGCGCTTTTATGCTCCATTTGCCTGCATATTTTTTCTTTGCTTGTTGACAAGAAGCTCATGCACTGCTGCTGCTGTATAAAAATTATCCTTTTTTTTTCAACCAGGGGAAGGAGGGAGGGATTAAACAAGGTGCAATTTGCATCCTCCCCTCTCTTCGTTTCTCTCTGAACTGCTTGCATGCATTTCTGTTGACAGGGGGCTCTCTCTGGCCCGTGGGGGTCTAACTGATCTAGGAAGGCATTAGCTTGGCTCTACTTGAAGGGTGCCAAGCAAAGAGAGGGAGATCACATGCCAAATGCTAAACTGCCTTTGCCTTCGGCACCTGCTTTTGGATACTGATATTGGTGGTGAAAAGGGAGGATGAGATATTATCTTTGCACTTAAAGCGACTGAAATCCCATATCCTTTTATCCCCCTTGCAGAAGGCAATGATAAAGCTATTTTCCTATGTCGGCTGCAGCTGATGTTTTATTAAAGGCTTTGCAGCTCCAAAGCTACTCTCCATGGTGCTGAAATGTCTCTTCCGCTTTCTCCCCC
The DNA here is from genome assembly GCF_017654675.1 of Xenopus laevis. Taxonomy (NCBI): domain Eukaryota; kingdom Metazoa; phylum Chordata; class Amphibia; order Anura; family Pipidae; genus Xenopus; species Xenopus laevis. Next base: position 5,708,685 of record NC_054375.1, read on the forward strand.
ATCTCTCCCCCTCACCTTCCATTACAGGGGAGACCAGCAGCCGCTCAGGGGATGAGACATAGAAATATGAGTGGCTTCTCGCCTCGGAGCGAAGACATTTTTCAGCAGCCAAGACAAGAGCGACAGCAGACACCCTGAGCAGCTGGAGGTTTGATGTACGTGTTGTGAAACAAAGACAAGAGCTGCTTGCCCACAAGGGAGGCTGCAATTCATGGTTCCGGGTAACCGAGCCCCTGTGTAGAGTATTCAGACAGTGCTGGGAGGTAAGTGACGGGTGCTCTTGAGTGCTGAAGTCAGCTTTGGACAATGCTTTAGATTAAAAGCAGCAGTATCAGACAGATTGCAGGGAGGCTGACGGTACTGCACTGAGCCCACCAGACTGAAAACATTCACGGCAGACCATGTTCCACAATCCAGCCCATCTGCAAGGCACTTAAATTTGGAGGTCATCTGGTCAGTTGCCTCTCAAACCGGTCACAATTTCATGTGTCGGGGTTGGACCCATCGGCTTACCCTATCTTGCCAGCCAGGACTACTGTCTACCTTGCTTGGGTTGGGTGCTATTCCAATGAATTTCAACATCTGAACCTGCAGGAAGGTCTCCACTTCCTCCTCCAGTTCTCTCGGCCTCCGGTGCATAAAGACTATCCCTATTAAGAAAATGTTGAAGGGACTGTGAAAGGGAGGATGGCTGCTGGAAGATTACTGCTCTATGCTGGCCTCGCTCTTGCTTTGTGTGCCCTGGGCATGCTAGCTGTGGCCATCTGCTCCGACCACTGGTATGAAACAGACGCCAGAAGGCACAGAGAAAGGTGCAAAGGATTCACAAACAGAAGAATTGACCCCGGATTCATCTATAACTCCAACAATAACCTGCCTCTGAGAGCTAGCAGGTCCAGGCTAGACCGCTGGGAGGGCAAACTACTTCTTGCAAGGAACCGTAGGCAGCTTTTTGCCATGAGTGCTGCAGATGAGTGCAATAGGCAATATAATTCCACCAATATGGGCCTCTGGAGGAAATGTCATCGGCTGGGATTTGATCAAGACATCGAAGATATCATTGTCAAAGGTAGGACTGTTGGTTTTTAATAGAATTACCTATGACAGTAGTTTTTGCTTTTGGAGTGATGTTACAATGATAGTAACTGCCATCGTTTTGAGTGATGTCACAATAACAGGTGCTACCATCGTTTTGATATTATAATAGTAGCTACTCAGTTTTCAGTTAATAAATGTTCAGAAGAGGCCTAATTGGCTTTGGCTTGAATGATTCATAAATGTTAAAAAAAACAAAAATAGAAGACATATCTTTTGGAGGGGGGGTTGATCTTTCCATCACTATGCAGTTTTCCCAGCATTAATATGCACAGACCTATCCCAATGGAATACAACAGCAACTTCATGTATCGGTGATGGATATGCTGACCTTTTACAGTGACCCTAATCATTGATCCCAAAAGTACAAGTTGATTTTGTTGATTGCTGTGGTACTCAAGGGGATCTATAACCTCCCCAGCCCTGAGGCTAATGCCCCCGTTGTACTGCCCTATGCGCATTCCATCACTTTGTTGCATTCTCTTCTTTCAGTGACGTTGCTGTGATACTTTGTGGAATTGTTTAATCTGTAGTGGGAGTTATCTGACGCACAGGTAACATCTCATGGTGTTAAATGTACAGCTCTGAAAGGTTGTTTTGAGTAGTCAACAAATGTGTCTATTCCTGGCAATATGTACATAGAATTATATAGATATAAACCATTTTTATCTCGGACCCTCTCCATATTTTAAGTTAGAGACGGGCCAAGAAGCCTGTTGACAATGGCAGAAAATCAGCAGTGCAGTGAGTATCACCATTTATGGGTCTAATATCAATGAATTCTGGGCTTATCTCTAAGGTTGCAAGTGTTCTGCAACAAGGGTCTGCTACATAATTATATTGGGATGTACTGGGACCCATCGTGCTGTCACCCATTTTGTAGTCATTGTCAGAGGATGTTTTTGCTTAGCAGATGCAAGATGTATTAACACAAGTACCAAGATACCAATATCTTTCTACCCCTAATTCTAGTATTACCCCTACGCCAGTGGTGGTTGTAGGACTTTTTCAGACAAACAGCATTTGGCCAGCCCCCCCCCCCTAGTTCATAACAAGGTTACCAATATAGAAAGGTGTCAGTCTTTCCATTATTTTTCCAAAGCATTTCGGTTTTCATCTCATTTCTCAACCTAAATGGCATTAAAACTTTGCTTAAAGTATATCTAAGTGGGTGTTATTTTCAAATCTCACCATAACCAGCCTTTAGGCTAAACCCTTCCTTACACACTCCCAAGTTCTTCCCATGAGCATTTTGGCAACCACTCTTCTACACCCACAATGGAAATATCCCTTCCCCCTGCCAATAAATAGGAACCCACGGAATATCATTAAAATGGGACACAACAAGATTGATTGGGGTAGGCCTAGAGCTCATCTAGCATAGCGATCAGAGATAGGAAGTAGATGTTTGTCTTGTTTATAATCAACTATAATTCCCAGTATCTGCCTCCATCTCAACTGGAATAAGTATACTGGGAGTTTTAGGTGGTATAGTGTGCAACAGGTTGCATGTGCCTTCATTATCTACTGTGTGGGACCCTTTTTTTCCAGCACAAGTTGATAAATGCATCATCTTTCTAATAACACTGGGTCAAATGGGCAGCTCTCTTATGGGTTTGTCAAGTTTCTCCCCAGTTCTTCTTATTGATGAATGACTGCTGCTTTATTTAAGCCTTTCTTACAGTAGAGGGGCAATCACACTCAAATGATATCCATTCCAAAATTAGTTCCCAATAGTTGCCAATTGCAACTATGACCTTTTAAAAATGGCCGAAGGTTTGAAGGAAAGGGAAGATTTAATGAATAGTGATAGATTTCTAAAGCTGCCAATCCCTCCGGGAGAATGGGATGTGGGAATTTTATAGAGACGGGTGCATCAAAGGAAATATATTTATATCGTCTTGAGTTATTAATGGAATACGAGGAGCAAAGATAGTCAAGTGTTGAGCAGAGACATGGAAACATTGTCAGGGAAGTTTAAATATACAGATGAGTTCATAATGTCCTCACTTATGACAGTAAGAGATTCTCCAGAGAGAGGGAGAGGGAAATGAATTCATCAGAAGCAATGCTATCATCTCAAATTGGCAAATGAAATGGTTGATTGGTTGTTTATCAGTGGTTTTATGTGTGAGTCGTTGGGACAACAATTTCCAGACACTGGTCTACAATCCAACTCAAGATGAACACTATCTCCAGAGAGAAAATTTGATCAGCTATGGTCTCGTGTGACCATGAATTGGAGTTCATTAGCCATATGTTGATTATATCACTTGGACCTCTTGTAAGTGTTCACGTAGTCCTGGTGCCAACCAACGAAATCACTGGTTGCTTTTGGAAATATCAAGCTCAACAAGGGTTGACCCGCATGAGTAAAAATCAGTGGTGACTTTATTATATTCAAAGGAAAATAACTTGCAGGCCAAATGCTCAGCCCATGTTGATGACCAAATCAAGCAAAGATCTGATAACTTGGCTGGTCACCAAACGATAACTCTTGAGGTGTTTGTCCAGCCTACTCCTCAAGTCTAAATTACACTACACAATAGGGATAGGGATAAATTATAGTCTTACTGACCTATATTCCATGTACATTTTATAAAAAGGTGTCTAGAGGAGGCCATCAACATATTTTTATGGCTCCTAGCCTACCCAAGGCCTCCATAGACTTTTTTCTTTTAATGACATCAGTTCTTCAATAGAGTCGGGCCCACGGGTGTGTGGGTTTGGAAGCAACTCATCTCATTACATGGAAGAAGTTGAGCGGCTCCGTATGGCACCATGCTGAATTATGGTTTGATGTAAGCAGCTAACCCAGACACGGGAGGCTTCTGAAAACCTTATATGTTGATGGGTTTCTAGGGTTCAACTTGAGAAACACTGTGCAATTACTCCGTGATGATTGGTCCAAAATGGACTCGCTGCCAGACCCCTGGCATCCTAGTCTTCCACTGTGTGTAGGGTTGTTGTTCCCAATCTCAGTCTCTGCCCACCTGATGACACATCACAGTGATAAACACACTCAATTAGAAGAGCTGTGAGGTTCAGCCAGTCTCAAGGTTTCATTGGAGTCTTGATCTTATTTTCACTTTATCTGTATAAATGTGGTAATAGTCTGAAATGCACCTATCTCCACCCAATAAATATTTATATTATGTCAGTGAAAATAAAGGGAAAGTTGATGATGTCCCTGAATGTGATATATTTCCCCACTTATTTTCATTGACAAAATCTCAGCTTTGTGCCATAGCAAGTAAGGTCATCCTCTAGCTATCAAGTTACTGGCCAGCTAGAGTCTCCTCATGTAACCCACATCCCTGCAGAGCATTCTGGGAGTTGTAACTCTGTACCACATGCACAGTCGCAGAGCAAACAACTTCATCTTTAACCTTAGAGTAGGTGCAAGTACATTGCTCTGCTCTGAAGGATAAACAAGATATACATGATCTAGCCTTTAATCTAGAGTACAGGTACCCAGAGGCTAAATGATATGGGCACAGCCTTGCACTTACGTCCATGCTTGTAACAATTTCACAAAATAAATCTGTGCCAAACAGAATGGCCTTTAGATTCCTTATGAATATGGGCAACCAACTTGGAGAAGCTTAGAGTGGTGCAGAGAGACAAATAAGCGTGTTACATCTATTATATAGTATAGTATGGCGTGATCCCATGTAACATGGTTCTGCACTTCATCTTACACACTATTGTTGTATGTAATATTATGGGATACAAAGATACAAAACCATGTAATTGTAACACTGTATGCTCCTCCCTTGTGGTAGCATCATCTTGCCTTGTATTAACTTTGTGCCCGAACATGGGCAATAAATGGGCCAGGTATGTACTAGTACTGAGATATATCAGTGTCATCTTGCCCTTCAGTCTTCATCTTGTCCTGCTGTCTCCAACTTGCCCTACTGTCACCATCTTGACCTACTGTCACCATCTTGACCTACTGTCTCCATCTTGTCCAACTGTCTCCAGCTTGCCCTACTGTCCCCATCTTGCCCTACTGTCTCCATCTTGTCCTACTGTCCCCATCTTGCCCTACTGTCTCCATCTTTTCCAACTGTTTCCAAATTGCCCTACTGTCACCATCTTGTCCTACTGTCTTCATCTTGCCCTTCTCTCTCCATAATACCATGCCCTCTCCATCTTGTCCTGTTGTCTCCATCATGCCCTTCTCTCGCCCTAATACCATGCTCTCTCCATCTTGTACTGCTGTCTCCATCTTGCCTTTCAGTCTTCATCTTGTCCTGCTGTCTCCCTCTTGAACTACTGCCCCCATTTTGCCCTATGGTCCCCATATTGCCCTACTGTCTTCATCTTGTTCAACTGTCTTCATCTTGTCCTGCTGTCTTCATCTTGCCTTGCTGTCTCAATCTTGTCCAACTGTCTCCATCTTGCCCTACTGTCCCCATCTTGCCCTACTGTCCCCATCTTGCCCTTCTCTCTCCATAATACCATGCCCTCTCCATCTTGTCCTGCTGTCTCCATCTTGCACTTCAGTCTTCATCTTCTCCTACTGTCTCCATCTTGACCTACTGTCTCCATCTTGTCCTGCTGTCTCCATCTTGCCCAACTGCCACCATCATGCCCAGCTCTCTCCATCTTGTCCTGCTGTCTCAATCTTGCCCTCTTGTCTCCATCTTGATCTGCAATACCTATTAACCCCCCAATTACCTACCTTCAGCCGTTGCTGTTACATGTGGGGCAAAAACCAGTCAGCTCCATGTGGATCCCCAGTGACAACTCTGCTCACTCACAAACAAACATGACTTCACAGTAATGAATTATTAAGAGAGAACAGAAGGAACTCGCTGTGGGTATTTATTTCATGGGACTGACAGCTCCCCTTGCTCCCCCAGATCTTCCCATATTACATTGCCCTGCTAGATAGTAATTACTTGCCATGTAAAATAACTTTATTGTGCTTCAGTGCCTACATGTGCCTGACCCTCCTCTCTTCACTTCACATGTAACTATTAATGACTTGATCATTGGGGCGGATACATCAAAGTCATATTCTGTCTTACTCTTCAAAATAACATTTGTGGGATTGAAACAAAAAAAAACGATTAAAAAATAAACACAAATGGCAACTCAAGCCGATCGCTCCCTTGACTGGACCTTTTTGATGAATAGGCCTTTTTTTGCATAGAGAGCTCAGTCATTGAGCTGCATTAGCAAAGAGAGTGCACTTCATATAATGCCGTCTCCTTATTGACTCATTAACACACGGACAGCGAAACTGCAAGAAATTCGTTGCCTTTAAAACGCCAATAGGGTTCATGGCTAAGAGAAGATTAGAAGTGCATCAGTCAACAATATTAAGAGCTCTCTATGGGAGAGTGGCCATTATGTAAGAAAGAGAGAAACAGAGGCAGCTGGGAGTTGTTCCATATCACAAGCAAGTCCAGGTTTAGCGTAAGTGAAAATGTTGTGGTTAGAAAAAGACTAAAAGCTTTCTGAGTGTTGTGTGTAGCCCAAGCCTAATGCTCCATCTAACCACATGCTTAAAGGGCAGCAGGGAGGCAACAACAACGCACATCCCTTTAACTTGCAGGAATTTGAAAAAGGCCCAAGGTTTGACTTTATAATCAGGGCCTACGATTTGGCGACAAATTCCACGTGCGCTTATTTATGGACTGGTCTCAGTATTGCTTGTGCTCGGCAGAAACGGGAAAATAATGGCACCCATAAAGTTCTGATTATCGGCTATGAGTGTTTTATGTATCGCCATTGTCATTACACAGAGATGTCGGCTTAATTAGAAAGTGGGAGCTTTATAAATCATAGATTAGTTCAGCAGCTGAGCTTCCTATTGACTAGTGATTATATACACCCGCCGTATGTTTATTGGAAGGAACGGCACTTTCACTGTAATGTAACTGATATGCACCCATATATGCACCCGTATACACACTCACCTACACACTCACCTACACACTCACCTACACACTCACCTACACACTCACCTACACACTCACCTACACACTCACCTACACACTCACCTACTCACTCACCTACTCACTCACCTACACACTCACCTACTCACTCACCTACTCACTCACCTACTCACTCACCTACACACTCATCTACACACTCATACACTGGATGCGGAGTCTACTAGAAGAAAGGCTAAAGTTTGAATACAGAATTAAATAAAATTGCCCTACTCTATACACCTGCATTGAGCTGCACTTCAACAACTACTATACCTGCTATCCCACAGTCACGCTCCCTTCCCAGAGACTATTATCCACTGTTACTATAGGCACCATCTCTCCCTACTATACCTGCTATCCCACAGTCACACTCCCTTCCCAGAGACTATTATCCACTGTTACTATAGGCACCATCTCTCCCTACTATACCTGCTATCCCACAGTCACACTCCCTTCCCAGAGACTATTATCCACTGTTACTATAGGCACCATCTCTCCCTACTATACCTGCTATCCCACAGTCACACTCCCTTCCCAGAGACTATTATCCACTGTTACTATAGGCACCATCTTTCCCTACTATACCTGCTATCCCACAGTCACACTCCCTTCCCAGAGACTATTATCCACTGTTACTATAGACACCATCTCTCCCTACTATACCTGCTATCCCACAGTCACACTCCCTTCCCAGAGACTATTATCCACTGTTACTATAGGCACCATCTCTCCCTACTATACCTGCTATCCCACAGTCACACTCCCTTCCCAGAGACTATTATCCACTGTTACTATAGACACCATCTCTCCCTACTATACCTGCTATCCCACAGTCACACTCCCTTCCTAGAGACTATTATCCACTGTTACTATAGACACCATCTCTCCCTACTATACCTGCTATCCCACAGTCACACTCCCTTCCCAGAGACTATTATCCACTGTTACTATAGACACCATCTCTCCCTACTATACCTGCTATCCCACAGTCACACTCCCTTCCCAGAGACTATTATCCACTGTTACTATAGGCACCATCTCTCCCTACTATACTGGTTATCCCACAGTCACAGCATAGGGAATTGCTACAAAAAAAGAAAGAAAAACAGTTATTATTAAGTAGTGACAGGTGTTAGTGGGATGAGTCACCTACATTATAAAATAAAAATAAAAGTAATTGCGGAGGTGGATGTGAGACATAAAATATCCTGGTGGATTAAATCCCAGTCATGTATTGCTTAGTATCAGAATGAAGCAGAAAGAGTTGTGCCCTGCAAATTAGATCAGAATTAGAAGTTACCTTAGTAGACCTTCCCCTTAAAAATGACAGTTTATCTTTCTCCTGACATCAGTGTATTTTGATGATATTATAATGGTGTTTGTGCCGCGAGCGTCTTGTGGAACGGACCATATTTTCAGTTGACATAATTACTGTTTACCTCTGAGAAACATTGGCAGCAATGAAATTCATGGAGCTCCTTTCCAATAAAGTGATGGAGCTAATTTTGCAGAGACGATTGTACTTTATCATGGAAAGCTGCTCAATACGGGATCACAAAGTCTCTTAGGGGACAGTTTGTTGCAGTATGTGGGCTTTTGTGTGAAAATAAATTCCGTATAGTCACGCAGGCGTTTGGGTGGAGGCGTGGGATATTGGGTGGGTTACCAATATGGCAGTTTAGCAGAATAGAGAGATGGAGGTGTTGGTGTGTGTGGGGGGCATTTGGAACAGTAAACTCTAAATTGTATGTGGAGAGTAGTAGGAGTGTTGAATTATAATGAAGTTGGCACAGGGCCGCTGACAGTTAATAGCACAAAAATGCTGTAACCTGATGTTCCCGTCAACTTGTGTGTGAGTTTTCCAGAGATATCGGGAATATTCTGCCTGTATTCAGAACCTCTAAAAGTTATCAAACCTAAGGGGCTGTTCCTGCTGAAGCATGACAATTAAGTGCTTCTACGTTACTATAGCAGGGTGACTGTTACCCCAATGTTTCTATATATCTGTAACCTTGTTATGAGCTAAGGGGGCCCAGTCTGAAGGTCAGTTAGGGGGAGATTTGGGGTGAGTGTTTATTTGTACCCTGGGTACCCCTGGAACTATAGCAGGGTGACTGTTACCCCAATGTTTCTATATATCTGTAACCTTGTTATGAGCTAAGGGGGCCCAGTCTGAAGGCCAGTTAGGGGGAGATTTGGGGTGAGTGTTTATTTGTACCCTGGGTACCCCTGGAACTATAGCAGGGTGACTGTTACCCCAATGTTTCTATATATCTGTAACCTTGTTATGAGCTAAGGGGGCCCAGTCTGAAGGTCAGTTAGGAGGAGATTTGGGGTGAGTGTTTATTTGTGCCCTGGGTACCCCTGGAACTATAGCAGGGTGACACCCCAATGTTTCTATATATCTGTAACCTTGTTATGAGCTAAGGGGGCCCAGTCTGAAGGTCAGTTAGGGGGAGATTTGGGGTGAGTGCTTATTTGTGTCCTGGGTACCCCTGGAACTATAGCAGGGTGACACCCCAATGTTTCTATATATCTGTAACCTTGTTATGAGCTAAGGGGGCCCAGTCTGAAGGTCAGTTAGGGGGAGATTTGGGGTGAGTGCTTATTTGTGCCCTGGGTACCCCTGGAACTATAGCAGGGTGACACCCCAATGTTTCTATATATCTGTAACCTTGTTATGAGCTAAGGGGGCCCAGTCTGAAGGCCAGTTAGGGGGAGATTTGGGGTGTTTATTTGTACCCTGGGTACCCCTGGAACTATAGCAGGGTGACACCCCAATGTTTCTATATATCTGTAACCTTGTTATGAGCTAAGGGGGCCCAGTCTGAAGGTCAGTTAGGGGGAGATTTGGGGTGAGTGTTTATTTGTGCCCTGGGTACCCCTGGAACTATAGCAGGGTGACACCCCAATGTTTCTATATATCTGTAGCTTTGGTATTAGCTAACGGGGTTTAATACTTTAAAAACTTCTCCCCATTAGACAATCTGAGTGCAGATGTGCCGTGTCAGCTCACACTCGGCAGTACAAGGTACATTAGCAGACGTGTATATTCCGCTCCATTGATTTTGAAATGAAACTTATTGAGTGGGTATTACTCTGATATACTGTGCCAATAACCAGGATCCTTGGTATTCGCATTTTAGGGGTTGTTGGGAGTTGTTGGTGATATAGAAATAGAGAGATGGCAATTGGAGTTTTCTTGTTTCCCATTGTGAGCAGCTTGTGCTTTATCTGTAGAACACAGAAGTATTCTCAGGGCAGCGGATCTCTTTTTCTCTTATAAACTACCGGTATATGGCTTTACTAATAACCTTTAATATTGAATATCTATATATTATATTTATATCTATCATCTATAGAGTGAGCCACTAGGTGGAGCTTGTATTCAAAAGTAGCACTTAAATCCATGGATGAAACTAGAGTCCCAAAATTCCCACATTTTCACCATTTTCACCATAGACTTTGAATCTGACCCGAAGGTGTGAATGGCAGGAGAATTCAGGTTGGAGAAGTCTGTGATTATATATGTTACTGTTCATTAGAATAAGAAGGCGTTTTAATGGTGGCTTATAGTCTAAGCATACAATTTAAAGGGTATATAAACCCCACAATAAACTTTTAAGTATGATGTACAGAGTGATATTCTGAGAATTTGCAATTGGTCTTAATTCTTTTAGCATCTGGGGTTTTTGAGTTATTTCATTTTTTATTCAGCAGCTCTCCAGTTTGCAATTTCAGCCATCCGGTTGCTAAGGTTCAAATTCCCCTAGCAACCCTGCATTGATATGAATAAGAGACTGGCATATGAATAGGAGAGGCCTGAAAGTAATAAAAAGTAGCCATAACAACACATTTGTAGCCTTACAGAGCATTTGTTTTTAAGATGGGGTCAGTGACCCCCGTGTGAAAGCTGGAAAGAGTCAACAAAAGAAGGCAAATAATACAAAAACTATAAAAAATTAATTATGAAGGCCAATAAAAAAGTTGTTTACTAAGGGTCAGGGCACACGTTCAGATTCAGGGAGATTAGTCGCCCAGGAATAATCTCCTCTTCTTCAGGGCGACTAATCTTCCCAAACTGCCTCCCGCCGGCTAGAATTTAAATCGCGGCGACTTCGGAAAACGAATCGCTTCGAGTGCCATCTCACCGCCGATTTACATTCTAGGCAGTTCGGGGAGATAAGTCGCCCCGAAAAAGGGGAGATTTGTTGCCGGGCGACAAATCTCCCCGAATCTGAGCAGGTGCCCTGACCCTAAAAGTGAACCCCCCCTTTTAATGAAGGAAAATGAAGCTTGAATATGCTCCATATAGTAGCTCAGCAGAATTGATCTGGAAGCATCAAGAAGGGACATTGGGGTTAAATAATAAAGTTTAAATACATTCTGGGTAGAAAGTATAAAGTTATTGTTTGCTGAGCCCTGGGGTAAGGAAGAGGTTAAGCAGACAAAGAGGAGAGGGTGATAGAATCAAACAGATATTAAAACAGCAGTCGTCTTATATAGGACTATAGTCTGAACCAGCCTGAGGGTCCTGAGTTGGGGTTGAGGGGTGCAACATTGAAGGTGCAGAAGCGACAGCACTTGGACCCTGTTGCCTCTCCCAGATTCCATTTTGTCCCCATAGATGAATAATTGCCTCTGTAGCGCTGCTCTGAAGGGACAGATTGCATTTAAACTTCTCTAATCTAATTGATTCCCCAATTTACTTTTCCAGCAGGCAATGTGATTGTTCATCCTGTGTTTAACCTCCGCTTGAAATCTGCGCGCCCACCCAGAGTTGAGATGCGGAATCACGTTTGTGCGATGTGTCTGTTCATTAGGAAGCCACCTGACTAATAACCTTAAATTAGCTCCGCAAGGGTGAACCTTTCCATGGGCCCTAATAGATTGGCCGCCTTTCTGTACAATTTAAAGGAGAAGAAGTATCAAGTGTAAAAGCACTTGGGGATATTTTGTCCATCTGTGATGTCCGTGATGTTAAATATCAAATCACTTGTATCATGCCGAATTATTCCCCATGTGGACTTATGACTTACTGAGCCCTTGCTTATCAGTGGAGTGAGATATTGACAGCTGATTGGCCAGGAGTTGCAGAAAGGCCACATTAATACCGTACAATGAAAATATTGACTATTGAACGAAAATGTTGACTTTTGTCCCAATAGCAAACAGGTTTTTTGAAGACACTAGGGCAAGATGGAAACAGTAGGGCAAGATGAAGACAGTAGGACAAGATGGAAACAGTAGGACAAGATGAAGACAGTAGGACAAGATGGAAACAGTAGGACAAGATGGAAACAGTAAGACAAGATGGAAACAGTAGGACAAGATGGAAACAGTAGGACAAGATGGAAACAGTAGGGCAAGATGGAAACAGTAGGGCAAAATGGAAACAGTAGGACAAGATGGAAACAGTAGGACAAGATGGAAACAGTAGGACAAGATGGAAACAGTAGGACAAGATGGAAACAGTAGGACAAGATGGAAACAGTAGGACAAGATGGAAACAGTAGGACAAGATGAAGACAGTAGGACAAGATGGAAACAGTAGGACAAGATGGAAACAGTAGGACAAGATGGAAACAGTAGGACAAGATGGAAACAGTAGGACAAGATGGAAACAGTAGGACAAGATGGAAACAGTAGGGCAAGATGGAAACAGTAGGGCAAGATGGAAACAGTAGGGCAAGATGGAAACAGTAGGGCAAGATGTAGACATTAGGACAAGATGGAAACAGTAGGACAAGATGGAGACAGTAGGACAAGATGGAAACAGTAGGGCAAGATGGAAACAGTAGGGCAAGATGGAAACAGTAGGGCAAGATGGAAACAGTAGGGCAAGATGGAAACAGTAGGGCAAGATGGAAACAGTAGGGCAAGATGGAAACAGTAGGGCAAGATGGAAACAGTAGGGCAAGATGGAAAGAGTAGGGCAAGATGGAAAGAGTAGGGCAAGATGGAAAGAGTAGGGCAAGATGGAGACAGTAGGGCAAGATTGTGACAGTAGGAAAGGATGGAGACAGTAGGGAAAAATGGAAACAGTAGGGCAAGATGTGACAGTAGGGCAAGATGGAGACAGTAGGGCAAGATGGAGACAGTAGGGCAAGATGGAGACAGTAGGAAAGGATGGAGACAGTAGGAAAGGATGGAGACAGTATGGCAAAATGGAAACAGTAGGGCAAGATGTAAACAGTAGGGCAAGATGGAGACAGCAGGGCAAGATGGAGACATTAGGGCAAGATGGAGACAGTAGGGCAAGATGGAAACAGTAGGGCAAGATGTGACAGTAGGGCAAGATGGAGACAGTAGGGCAAGATGGTGACAGTTGGGCAAGATGGAGACACTAGGACACGATGGAGACAGTAGGGCAAGATGGTAACAGTAGGAAAAGATTGAGACAGTAGGGCAAGATGGAAACAGTAGGGTAAGATTGAGACAGTTGGGCAAGATGGAGACACTAGGACATGATGGAGACAGTAGGGAAAGATCGAGACTGTAGGACAAGATGGAGACAGTAGGTCAAGATGGAGACAGTAGGTCAAGATGGTGGTAGTCGGGCAAAGTGTTTACAGTGGAAAATGATGGAAACAGTAGGACAAGATGGAGACAGTAGGGGAAGATGGAGACTGTAGGGAAAGATGGAGACAGTAGGGCAAGATGGAGACAGTAGGGGAAGATGGAGACACTAGAGCAAGATGGTGACAGTAGGACAAGATGGTGGTGGGCGGGCAAAGTGTTGACAGTGGAACATGATGGTAACAGTAGGGGAAGATAGGGACAGTAGGACAAGATGGAGACAGTAGGGGAAGATGGGTGGTCGAGCAAAGTGTTGACATTGGAAAATGATGATAACAGTAGGGGAAGATGGGGACAGTAGGGCAATATGGAGACTATACATACAAAATTGATCCCCGTAAATGTTTTCCCCCACATCCCAAAACAACGTAAGACAGCTCTGTTTCAAAAACCCTTAAGCATGTGCGTGTGACACATTATTCTAATCAAGTCTCCCCCCATCCTTACATAAGCACTCAGAACCCAGAGCTGTAGGGATGCCTAGGAACCACTACAACTTAGTCATGAATTTTTCATCAGCCTCCTGTATTAAAGGGGAAGTCTGGCCAAGCTAAGCTGTCTGCACCTGATAGTGCTGAACATTATTGCAAAGCAAGGAAATCCTCTCCTCTGCCAGCGAGAACCCTGATAACGCTTGCCTAGCAAATTGTCTGCGAATGAAGTCAGCCTCTGTTTTCTCTGATTTTCTTAGTATATTTGTACATGATAAGATTCCAAGAGCTCCCACTTTCAATCTATAGCCTTCGGCTGTGAGGTCAAGCTGAAAGTTATTCAAGGTAATTTGGCTTCTGTGTCTCCTGAGGTTGCTATCAAAGGTTTCTATCCAAGGATGGTGCATGCGATTTGCCCACTCAGCAATATATCATCGAAAACTGAGATACAATTCGTAACATTGGCCTTAAAGAGGATTCTTAAAATACAAGCCAGGTGCCGACCCCTGGATGTGCATCAAAATGACTTTACTCCCAGTATGGTCATCATATAGCAACTGATGAACCCACCAAATTAAAAATGGGACAATGGGAACATGAACATATCCAATGAGGTCATAAAAGTCATAATGTGAGGTTTATGGCCATATTCACTGGGTCTTCCCCTCTATGAAGTCTCAAAAGTCACTGGAGCATGTCCATGTCAACACCATTGGATAGGGTCTCCTAGGGCCCAGCAGAGAATCTTAGGGCTACTCATACACCAGTTAGATATAGGGAGTGCCAAATGGTTTAGGCTTTTAAAGGACCCACAGTAGAAACAAGAATGAACTGATGGACCTGTCCTAGAAGAAGCCCCACTAGGGGCTGGACCCACCATATCAAGCTCTGGTAGACAAGTATGGTCTTTAAGTGCCATCTGGATCCATTAGACCTTCATTTTTGGTGTCACCTGTAGTGATGAGGGAAATTTTTAGGCACGAAAATGATGCCCATAAAAATGATGCACGTCAATTTTTTTAATGCATTTTGACGAATTTTCGCCGTTTCACGAATTTTCAGCGAAGTGAAGCAGGTCAGATTCACCCATCACTAGTCAACTGTATTTATATACAGACATGGATACTCTTTGCTTTTCTTAGGGTCATCAGAAGAACCATTTGGGTTTTGTACCAGCCGTTGCTAGGAAAATCTCTAAGGAACTGGTTTTATATATTTTTGCAGCAATTCTAAATTTTTGTAAAAAAAAAATGATATAAAACTGTGGAATGTTTACACTTGATCCCGCCTCATTCATGCCTTAGACCCATGGTAGGAGTAGAGGAAGGTATTTCATTCTGTTTTTCCTTCTAATTAAATTGAAAAGTATAATGAACTCCTCCTCGTCCATAAACCCGAGACACAGACAGACGGAGACGAAAGAAAGGAAGGGCTCATTACACAGAGCTTAAAATGTGATACAGTGGGGTTCATTTATAAACACTGGGCAGATTTGCTCCTGGGCAGTAACCCATAGCAACCAATCAGATGATTGCTTTCAGTGTTTACCCTGAAGAAAAGCTAATGGTTGCTATGGGTTACTGCCCAGGTGCAAATTTGCCCAGTTTTTATAAATGAGTGCATGATTCCTGTGGGGGAGGGTTGTTGTATTCAAATGTAATATATATATATATATATATATATATATATATATATAATATATATATATATATATATATATATATATATTATATAAAATCAAATAAATGATCAAATAAATATATATTATTTGGGGTAATAAGGGTATGGACCAAATAATGATCCATTAGTGCAAAAGAACCATGAAATGCTGATTTTTTTTAATTGAGTCGCATTTAATTACAAGCCCTATTTATTTGGCTCATGCCAATGTTTAATTCTTGCCAGCTGACTGCAGAATATTTACTTCTCTTCTGATTGGCCACGGTTATTCACAGCAGCCTGTGATTGGCTGACCTTGTATCAATCAAGCATTAATATCAGGAATAGACCATCAGCTGGTTCTATTCATACCGGGGTGTGAATCGGGTACAAAGAAATGATCTTTGGATAAAAGGAAAGATTTAATTATGATGGGATTTTTTTTTAAAGCATGAAATAGAAGAATCAATATTACCCACGTCCCTTCCTTCTATTTCTAAAAGGATTCCTAGGACATGTGCAAATTCCTTAAAGGAAAAGACTGAGGCACGTGTAGAGGAAAGGAAAAAAAAAAAGCCTGAGCTTCGAGGCTGACGCTTCTTATGCATAAATATAGCTTTGCCACCAACACAAACACCTTTGCTGACACCTACACCAATTAGCTGATTGCTGAGGCTCCTTGACGAATGGAATTCTTCATTATTCTCCTCTCTTCGCGGGTCAGATCCATTAGGCTGGAGCGGAGCAGTGACAGGACTATCTCAGGGTGATGGGGAGGGTTTATTTGACAAGGGAATGGGTGTCAGACAGGACTAGTAACACATGCTGAGAGTCACGTATGGGGCCTCCCTCGTCGTTAGGGCACTCTTTACATATTCACAGCACAAAGTCTACTTTTCTTCGTTAGAAAGAGACGCACGTTTGCCAATGTGGAAATATTCCATTACAAAGTGATTGTGGGGGATGCAGCAATCTATGTAAAAAAGAATATGACCCAAATCAGCGGAGGAGTAATAGCAGAGGCATCAGACCCAGTGGTCCTACGAGTACAGAGGGGCTGGCAGTGTCATTTAACATACCTCCTAACTGTCCCTTTTTTCGCGAGACAGTCCCCAATTTTGACAGCTCAACCCGCATTCCCGGATTGTTACCGAAATGTCCCGACTTTCCTTAGTACCTTAGTACCTTAAAGGAGAAGGAAAGGTTAAAACTAAGTAAGCCTTATCAGAAAGGTCCATCTAAATATACCAGTAAACCCCCAAAGTAATGTTGCTCTGAGTCCCCTGTCAAAAGAAACACTGCATTTCTTTCCTTCTATTGTGTACTCATGGGCTTCTGTATCAGACTTCCTGTTTTCAGCTTAAACCTCATTGCCCTGGGCAAGAGCATGCTCAGTTTGCTCCTCTCCCCCCACCCCTCCCTTCTCTACTGTAATCTGAGCCCAGAGCAGGGAGAGACTCAGGCAGGAAGTGATGTCACACCACATTAATACTGCAGCTCCTATACTAAACAAACAGAGAGTTTCTAGAGCTTTTTACTCAGGTATGGTAAAATATTCTACAGAATAAATATAGCATTCTAGCTTGCACTATTGCAGCTAATCTATTGGCAATAAAATGCCTCCGTAGCTTTCCTTCTCCTTTAAGGACTTAAGTACCTTATCCGCAACCCGATCCGCAACCTGCTGACCATTAAGAAACAGGAAGTGCTGTCATTGTAAACCGGAAGTGACATCATTAGAAGTAGGCATGATTAGAAAAAAAACCAGTAAAACTCACTATTGAGAAGACCCACAAACCCGAAGAATCGGAGACCCGCTCCTGAAACTTACCCATGGGTACCGCAGGTTTTTGCCCCGGTTTTTGTGCCCGACCCACTGCAGGACTCTAGCCCAGAATACGTGGCAGGTGCACTGTCTTATCCTTGAACATTCTCATTACCCCCCCCCCCCCCAACTGACATTCGGACGAGGCACAAAGTGGCAGCAGCAAAGGGGGAAGGGGGAAAAAAATATTAGAAAATTAAAGCGTGGACCAGAATGCAGCAAAAAGGCGGAGCTCAAAAGAGGGTGGGGCATAGTAAAGGAAGGGGCAGGGCCAGATTTTAAATTGCTACACCTCCTAGACCCCCACTGTTCACATCTGAACACCCCACTCCCACCCCCTATTGCACCTGGAACCCCCCACCCGCTTGCACCCTCCAACCTCCAGCCCTCCCGCCGTTCCTTGTACCACTCTCCTACAACGGCTCTGTATCTTCAGGCCCACCACAATCTCTTGCACTGGGGAGTGGGTTGGCGGGAGTCAAACTCTCCTATCCAGCCCCCAGTAGTGATGCAGCCAGCGACCGCCCCCCAATTTTTGCTGCCCTAGGCCCAGGCCTTTGTGGCCTGTCTACAAATCCAGGCCTAGGAAGGGGAGCGAAAGGGAAGACGGTAAATGTCAAGAATCAGGGATGATTCTAGGAAATTCTAGCAAACTGTCAGTTGTAAGGGGAGCAGTCATATGGCAGCCAGACAGCCAATAGGGTCATTTTGTGACCTGTGAAGTTACAGCTGGGTCATCTCTTGTACATTCTATCCTGAGGAGCAATCCCCTGTTTTACCAATTATTCAATCTTCATACAGAATATGATATGGTATAACTGAATCATTGAAAGCAAAGTCGCCCCCTGTTAATAGACACAGCCGATGAATGAAGTAGTAGTAGAGACAGGGAATAGCATTGCCGGGGGATGTGGAGAATATTCCAGAGCCCACGTTTAAGCCAGTTATTGCCTCTCGGTTAATAATAGCGGCCGGGCGAATTCAATGCAAGATGCGCAGTCTCTTTGAAGTCATGTTTTCCTAATTTACTACACGTGTAATAGTAAACGGTAATTACTCTAATTGATCTGACAGCAAAATGGCTCCTTTACCTTCCTCTCGGTGCCTTTGATGGTATTGATTATAAAATCCCAGCGATGTAATTGATTAGATTGGGGGGAGTGGTGCCAAACGGAAGCTTTAGCCCTGCCCCGTGGATATTGTGTGTGTGGGGGGGGTCAGAAAATTCGAAAGAGCAGAGATCGTTACTCAGTTTACCTGGTCTATCTGTCTATCTGTCTGTTTGTCTGTCGGACTCTATCTCTCTCTCTTTCTCTCTCTCTCGCTCTCTCTCTCTCTCTCCATCCATCATCTATCTATCGATCTATCTATCATCTATATATCTATCTATTTATCCTCTCTCTCTTTCTCTCTCTCTCTCTCTCTCTCTCTCTCTCTCTCTCTCTCTCTCTCTCTCCATCCATTATCTATCTATCTATCATCTATTTATCTATCTATCGATCTATCATCTATCTATCTATTGATCTATCATCTATATATCTATTTATTTATCTATCATCTATGTCTCTCTCTCTCTCCCTCTCTATCCATCTATCCATTATCTATCTCTCTCTATCATCTATCTATTATCTATCTATCATCTATCTATCTATCTATTTCTCTCTCTCTCCACCCATTATCTATCTATCTATCCATCCATCATCTCTCTCTATCCATCCATCATCTATCTATCTATCTATCCATCCATTCATCTCTCTCTCTCTCTCTCTCTCTCTCTTTCTCTCTCTCTCTATCCATCCATCATCTATCTCTCTATCATCTATCTCTCTATCTATCTATCTATCCATCCATTCATCTCTCTCTCTCTCTCTCTCTCTCTCTCTCTCTCTCTCTCTCTCTCTCTCTCTCTCTCTCTCTCTCTCTCTATCCATCCATCATCTATCTCTCTATCATCTATCTCTCTATCTATCTATCTATCCATCCATTCATCTCTCTCTCTCTCTCTCTCTCTCTCTCTCTCTTTCTCTCTCTCTCTCTCTCTCTCTCTATCCATCCATCATCTATCTCTCTATCATCTATCTATCTATCTTTATCTCTCTATCTATCTATTTCTCTCTCTCTCTCTCTCTCTCTCTCTCGTTCTCTCTCTATCCATCCATCATCTATCTCTCTATCATCTATCTATCTATCTTTATCTCTCTATCTATCTATTTCTCTCTCTCTCTCTCTCTCTCTCGTTCTCTCTCTCTCTCTCTCTCCACCCATTATCTTTCATCTATCTATCTGTCTATCTATCCATACATCCATCATCTAATTTAGGAATCTCTGTAGCCATGTTCCTATATGGCACCAACATCTCCGCAATGACTTGGCTGCAAAGCAAGAGTTGCACACGCTTCCCCGTTTGTTGAACAATATTGGAGGGATTTTCCTTTCCCAGATCGGGACATATTTCCAAGCAAACAAAATCTGGCGATGCAGAAGCGCATACACCGAGAAGGACTGTTTACTGTTTTCATTAAAACTCTTTGATGTTAGATTGAAGAGGAGAAGTCAAGTTTGCCAAGTACAGACACACTTAACTGATGAATGGCTCATGATCAGGAGAAGTCTGGGATCTGTTACCCCAGCCCCCCTATATCGAGGCTTTTATTGCCAGCTTAGTGCTGTAGGTGGCAGTTGCTGCTGATGGGAAGCCTTCCTTTGCCAATAGGCAGATTTACAGGAAACATGTGATATAAAGTATATTGGAAATGTGCTTCATATTCTTTCATCTTGCAAAAGAAACATGTTTTGGGTGTAGTTCCCCTTTAAAGTTCAGTCCCTTTTATGGCAAGTGAAAGTGCTGAGGCGGCAGTTTAAGTGAGGTGTGAGCAGTTGGACCTTGCAAGTCTCGCTACTTCGGCCCAACGACTCCCCGCGGCCTCGTTCACTAACTTGGAGGCTATTGAGAGACACAGCGGGTCCTTATTGTGCCCCGTCTCTTTCGCATCTCTGGATGTTTTATGTGATGCCAGGGCTCGAGAACTTTTACCGACATATTTATGGCTGTAATGGAAACCCACTCGCATTTTAGCTCTGGGCTTTTTTTTTTTTTTTTTTTTTTTTTTTTACAGGGCAACAATAATTCCCCAAATCATTGCAAAATCAACCCTAAATGAAAGTATCATTGCTGTAGTCAAGCAGGAAAACCCCAAAGAAGAACATAGTCAAAGTTGCAACCAACAGTGTGTACAACTCTATTGCACCGGTGCCCAGAAATAAAGGAACCTGCGTGGGATCTAAATAAAGGATAATGGTTGCCTTTAAACTTTCCATGTCAATAGGGTAACAGTGCAGGGCAAACTGCAGAAATTAGGCAAAAACTGCCATGTTTTGTGTACAGGGTCGGACTGGGCCGGGGGAAATAACTCAGTGGGCCCTGCCGACCCAGACCTGCTCACCACTTAAAGGAGAAGGAAAGGCTAAAAGTAAGTAAGCTTTATCAGAAAGATCTATATAAATACACCAGTAACCCCTCAAAAGTAATGCTGCTCTGAGTCCTCTGTCAAAACAAACCCGCATTTCTTTCCTTTTATTGTGTACTCATGGGCTTCTGTATCAGACTAACTGTTTTCAGCTTAAACCTCCAGGGCTAAGGCTTGAGCATGCTCAGTTTGCTCCTCTCTCCCCCCCCCCTGCTGTAATCTGAGCCCAGAGCTATGAGTGAGCAGGGAGAGACTCAGGCAGGAAATTATGTCACACCAAGCTAATACGGCAGCTGCTATCCTAAACAAACAGAGAGCTTCTAGAGCTGTTTACTCAGGTATGGTAAAGCATTCTGCAGAATAAATATAGTCTTATAGCTTGTACTATTGTGGCTAATCTATTGGCAATAAATTGCTTCTGTAGCTGTCCTTCTCGGACTTGCAGTGACTTCCTACCCGACCCAGATTGCAACTGCGAGAAGAGGAAAGTACACGGATTAGGGGGTCGGAGGGGAATTGCAGTTGGGATGGGGTGCCCCCAGTCCAGCGCTGTTTGTGGACACTAGCACTATGTCCTGCACTTTTCTGTATTGCCACAGGTCCCTGCACCCTAATTGTTCCGGTGTATAGGACACCCCACAATGAAGCCCTGTACCTAACGTCTGGCAGGCAACTTCCTTGCACCCATGGGTGCTATTCTCTGCACCTAGCATTAGACTGAAAGTCCAACACTAGGGGGCAGATGTATCAAGGGTCGAATTTCGAGGGGTTAAATCCCTCGAAATCTGACTGGGGAATAGAATCGAATAGGCAATTCGGGCGAATTTACGTGCTCTGGTGAATAGTCGAATTGGCGAATATTCACCAGACGAATAGGCGCTCGATCGAATATTCGCTCGAAGGATTTTCATTCGATCGAATGCCGTTTTATTCGATCAAAAACTTGGAAAACAAGCCTATGGGACTGTCCCATAGGCTTTTAAAGCAATTCGGTAGGGTTTAGGTGGCGAAGTAGGCAGTCGAAGTATTTTTAAAAGAGACAGTACTTTGACTATCGAATGGGCGAATAGTCGCAGCGTTTTTGCGCGCGATCCAGTACTTCGACTATCGAATGGGCGAATAGTCGCTGCGTTTTTGCGCTCGATCTATTCGAATCATTCTACTTAGGCGAATTTGCGCCAATTCGATAGTCGAGGAGCACAAAAAACTACTCGAAATTCGAGCTTTTTTTCCCTCTATTCATTCACCCGAGCTTGGTGAATGGGCCCCTAGGTGTAGAGCGCCTAAGGGGCATCCAGAGGCATAACCATAAAACCCTGGGGGCAGGGGGTCCCAGGCCATGGGGTATTTTGCATGGTAGCCCCTCCCCCAGTCATTTCTACAGCTGTACAGATGGCGGAATGAGGTGGGTGGGAGGAAGCTGAAGGTGAACGTTGGGAACCAGTCTAGTTGGTTATGTCCTAAATTACACCCAGCAGCTTACAATCTACATTCCAGACCCCTTTGCAAAAATGATTTTTGGGGGCAGGGCCCACTGTACTTGATTCTTTTCTCTTACCCACTGCAAAAAAGTGAGCGGACGGGTGAAGCAGCTGACTGTGTAGGGGGAACTACCATATGGTACAATCCAGACCCCCTTGTCCCCGAGCCCTCACTCGACCATGGGATAACTGTATAGTAGTTATGGCAGATAAGCCGTATCTTTCTGTCCTTTCTAACAGAAGCCAGTTCTCCTCCAGGTGTTTTCATTTGCTGTTTCAGGAGTCAGAACTGGCAGTGCAAAGAATGTAAACAGCCAGACAGACAAAAGCAATGACAGCTACACATAACAAGGAGGAATGATTGGATATTGGGAAGTTTCTAGGAATTACAATTACTTTTATGAGGCAAAAAGGTATTTTTTGGGTAGAGTTCCCCTTTAATGTGAATAATTCTGAATCAGGACAGAAGAAGCCATCTCTTTCTTTCTCATGTTACCTAATAACTATGAGAATTGGGATTTTAGCTTAATCCACTATTTTGGATTCGCTCGAACCCCAGAATCCCCATCCCACCCCTTTTACATATGCAAATTAGGGGTGGGAAAGGGGAAAACATTTATTTCCTTGTTTTGTGACAAAAAGAGACGCGATTTCCCTCCCTAATTTGCATATGCTAATTAGGATTCGGTTCGGCCGGCCAGAAGGGTTCGGCAAAATCCGAATCCTGCTGAAAAAGGCTGAATCCATGGCTGAATTCCTAAACCGAATCCTGGATTCGGTGCATCCCTATTTTATAATTAATAAAAGCCTTTTTATCGTGATTGTCGGGCGCGACGCATCAACAAACGCCGGCCGCATGTTCGATTCCGTTCATGTCTCTCTCTGCTTTAGTTTCCCGTTGAATGCGTAGGGGCCACAGGAGTTGACTCGTTTTAATGAGAAGCGAAACTAATTGCACAATAAAATAAATTGTCTGCATTCTGCGCTGGCCTCTCGCCGAAAGGAGGGATCAAATTAGTGGCATATAAAGAGCAACGGAACAATAATAACTGCGCTCTATTATCGAAGAGCCACAGCAGGTAGTGGGGTGAGAATTAATAGAGGTCCAGATGTTTGGGGCATAATCAAATTTTAAATTGGCAATCGACAGTGCCGCTTCTTACCCACAAGGCAATGTTTACTTCCCCACAACATATTATTCTTTTAAGCCAGTTCTGTTTAGTCCTGAGCAGATTTAGGGCACTAAATAACTAAATATATTTATTCACTTACTAATTCATTATGTGAGGGGTTGCTCTGTTATACAGATAGCTAGAATCTCAGCTGCCATAAAGCAGGACAGGACTGCTGCTTACAATGGGGATCAGATAGGATCTGTGCAGCCACTGGGACAGAATGTTCTGTTATACAGATAGCTAGAATCTCAGTTGCCATAAAGCAGGACAGGATTGCTGCTTACAATGGGGATCAGATAGGATCTGTGCAGCCACTGGGACAGAATGCTCTGTTATACAGATAGCTAGAATCTCAGCTGCCATAAAGCAGGACAGGACTGCTGCTTACAATGGGGATCAGATAGGATCTGTGCAGCCACTGGGACAGAATGCTCTGTTATACAGATAGCTAGAATCTCAGCTGCCATAAAGCAGGACAGGACTGCTGCTTACAATGGGGATCAGATAAGATCTGTGCAGCCACTGGGACAGAATGTTCTGTTATACAGATAGCTAGAATCTCAGCTGCCATAAAGCAGGACAGGACTGCTGCTTACAATGGGGATCAGATAGGATCTGTGCAGCCACTGGGACAGAATGCTCTGTTATACAGATAGCCAGGCCCGGATTTGTGGAAAGATCACTTAGGCTCGGCCTAGGGCGGCAGGATTTTCGGGGGGCGGCATGCTGCCCAATCACACCCACATTAGTTCAGAAATACTGGGGATGCGCTGGAGATCCAATAATTTTTTTAGTTTCCCATGCGCCAATCTCCATTGCTCCAGTCCAGATGATGAATATATGCATAAATAAAGGGGAGGGGGTAAATAGCAAGTAGGGTCTCCTCATATCTGTGTCTAATGCTCCTTGTGTATTTCAGCCCATCACTTACATATTAACCAATGAATTCCCAGCGAGAAACCATTCTAACAACCCCCTGCACAGATATTAACCCTGTGTATTTCAGCCCATCACTTACATATTAACCAATGAATTCCCAAATCAGAACCCATTCAAACAACCCCCTGCACAGATATTAACCCTGTGTATTTCAGCCCATCACTTACATATTAACCAATGAATTCCCAGTGAGAAACCATTCTAACAACCCCCTGCACAGATATTAACCCTGTGTATTTCAGCCCATCACTTACATATTAACCAATGAATTCCCAGATCAGAACCCATTCAAACAACCCCCTGCACAGATATTAACCCTGTGTATTTTAGCCCATCACTTACATATTAACCAACGAATTCCCAGCGAGAAACCATTCTAACAACCCCCTGCACAGATATTAACCCTGTGTATTTCAGTCCATCACTTACATATTAACCAATGAATTACCAACGAGAAACCATTCTAACAACTCCTTGCACAGATGTTAACCCTGTGTATTTCAGCCCCATCACTTACATATTAACCAATGAATTCCCAGCAAGAAACCATTCTAACAACCCCCTGCACAGATGTTAACCCTGTGTATATCAGACTTATGGTGTACATATTAACCAAAGAATTCCCAGAGCAGAAACCATTCTAACAACCCCCTGCACAGATATTAACCCTGTGTATTTCAGCCCCATCACGTACATAATAACCAATGAATTCCCAGAGCAAAACCCATTCTAACAACCCCCTGCACAGATATTAACCCTGTGTATTTTAGCCCCATTACATACATATTAACCAATTAATTCCCAGAGCAGAATCCATTCTAACAACCCCCTGCACAGATATTAACCCTGTGTATTTCAGCCCCATCACGTACATAATAACCAATGAATTCCCAGCAAGAAACCATTCTAACAACTCCTTGCACAGATGTTAACCCTGTGTATATCAGACTTATGGTGTACATATTAACCAATTAATTCCCAGAGCAGAAACCATTCTAACAACCCCCTGCACAGATATTAACCCTGTGTATTTTAGCCCCATCACTTACATATTAACCAATGAATTCCCAGAGCAGAACCCATTCTAACAACCCCCTGCACAGATATTAACCCTGTGTATTTTAGCCCCATCACTTACATATTAACCAATGAATTCCCAGAGCAGAACCCATTCTAACAACCCCCTGCACAGATATAAAACCATACAAACCTTTAACAAAACCTCTTTCCCACTCTGCCCCACACCTGCCCATTTGAGCAGTCCCCCCACAGTATTAAGTGACACAATTGGTCAGTTACCTTTATCAGAATGAGGCACTGGAGCCTCTTACCTCCCCTCAAGATTCACCATAGAGATTCAATAAAAACACAGAGACATATTTATGGGCAAACCTGTTGGTGGGAACAGGATTTATTCATATTAACATCAATTTGGTTCAATTTGGGTTGGGCATTCATAACAGCTAATGATCCAGAGGAAGGCAAAAACCCTAGGGAAAAATTCCTTCCTGACTCCAAATGGCAATCGGTATTACTCCCTGGATCATGGCTTAAAGGAACAGTTCAGTGTAAAAATAAACACTGTGCAAATAGATTGTGCACAATAAAAAATGTTTCTAATATAGTAAGTTAGCCAAAAATGTAATGTATAAAGGCTGGAATGACTGGATGTGTAACATAATAGCCAGAACACAACTTCCTGATTTGCAGCCCATGTGGCCCCCTTCAAGTCACTGATTGGTTAGTGGCTGGTAACCAATCAGTAGAAACCAAGAGAGCTGCAAAGCAGGAAGTAGTGTTCTGGCTCTTATGTTAGACATCCAGTCACACCAGCCTTTATACATTACATTTTTGGCTAACTCACTATATTAGAAACATTATCATTTTGCACAACCTATCTATTTACCTAATGTTTATTTTAATACAGAACAATTCCTTTAGTTCACTGTAAAAAAAGAAAAACTGGGTAAATATATAGGATGTTTAAAATAAAAAATGTTTCTAATATTGTAAGTTAGCCAAAAATGTAACATATAAAGGCTGGAGTGACTGAATGTCTAACATAATAGCCAGAACACAACTTCCTGATTTGCAGCCCATGTGGCCCCTTCAAGTCACTGATTGGTTAGTGGCTGGTAACCAATCAGTGGAAACCAAGAAAGCTGCAAAGCAGGAAGTAGTGTTCTGGCTATTATGTTAGACGTCCAGTCACTCCAGCCTTTATACATTACATTTTTGGCTAACTAACTATATTCAAAAGATTTTTTATTTTGCACATCCTATCTATTTACCTAATGTTTATTTTAATACTGAATGATTCCTTTAATATGTGTGTGTGGAAGGGAGGGTGCGTGTGTAAGTGTATGTGTGAATGCTTGTGTGGGGTCCAGTGTGGGTGTAGGGTATTTACGGCGCTGGAGTGGGGCGACGACAGTTTATTCCTCGGAAGAACTTCTTGGTGGAACGCTGCAAAGAAAAGAAATATCTTGTAAATTGTTAAAGAAGAATTAATTACAGATAAATAATTATTAGCACGTCAGCTCTCTGTAATGGCACCTTTTATTCTTATATTGATCAGCTGGTGTGAGTCTAGTTTCTAGTAGCAAAGTTATTTCCAAAGAAGGGAAGAGCTACAACAGCCCTATGAGAGTTACCAAACCTCCCCCTAATTGGTCTATAGAGAATCAACAGCGGTATCTGGAGACTTGGCCAGATCTCTGCTCAGAGTCAGTAACCCAGTACAACCTATAGACAGCCATACCCTGGCCAATAGGGGAAATTCTCTGACTGATCAGGCCACAGGCAAAAAAAGACAGAGAACATACAAGGCAGCTATGGCAACCTTTCAATTTCTCCAATCATTTGGGTAGACAGCCTGAACGACTGGAAGGCTATAAAGTACACGAGAGCCAACATGGTGTATTAGAATATGAAAGTAGAAAGCCAGTAATTAAATATATTACCCAGATCCTCTGGAGCCTGATTGAAACCCTTCTTCTCCGGGTTGGCTGCTGCTGTTCTTGTTCAGCAGGAACATCTTCCTCTTGTTCCTGCTCTTGCCCCTCTTGTTCCTCCAGTTCGATCACCTCTTCTTGCTGTTCAAGAGGAACATCTTTGTTCATTTCTTCCACCTCTTCTTGCTTTTCGGCAGGAACACCTCTCTCCAGTTCTTCCACCTCTTCTTTCTTTTCAGCAGGATCATCTTTCGCTGGTTCTTCTGACTCTTCTTGCATTTCAGCAGGAACATCTTCCTCTTGTTCCTGCATTTGCTCCTCTTGTTCCTCCTGTTCTATCCCCTCTTCTTGCTGTTCAGGAGGATCATCTTTCTTCAGCTCTTCCACATCTTCTTTCTCTTGGGCAGGAACATGTCTCTCTGATTCTTCCACCTCTTCTTTCTTTTCAGCAGGAACATCTGTCTCCGGTTCTTCTGCCTCTTCTTTCTTTTCAGCAGGATCATCTTTCGCTGGTTCTTCTGACTCTTCTTGCATTTCAGCAGGAACATCTTCCTCTTGTTCCTGCATTTGTTCCTCCTGTTCTATCCCCTCTTCTTGCTGTTCAGGCGGATCATCTCTCTCCAGATCTTCCACATCCTCTTTCTTTTCGTCAGGAACGTCTTCGTCTGGTTCCTTCTTTTGCTCCTCTTGTTCCTCCTGTTCTATCCCCTCTTCTTGCTGTTCAGGCGGATCATCTCTCTCCAGATCTTCCACATCCTCTTTCTTTTCGTCAGGAACGTCTTCGTCTGGTTCCTTCTTTTGCTCCTCTTGTTCCTCCTGTTCTATCCCTCTTCTTGCTGTTCAGGCGGATCATCTCTCTCCAGATCTTCCACATCCTCTTTCTTTTCGTCAGGAACGTCTTCGTCTGGTTCCTTCTTTTGCTCCTCTTGTTCCTCCTGTTCTATCCCCTCTTCTTGCTGTTCAGGCGGATCATCTCTCTCCAGATCTTCCACATCCTCTTTCTTTTCGTCAGGAACGTCTTCGTCTGGTTCCTTCTTTTGCTCCTCTTGTTCCTCCTGTTCTATCCCCTCTTCTTGCTGTTCAGGCGGATCATCTCTCTCCAGATCTTCCACATCCTCTTTCTTTTCGTCAGGAACGTCTTCGTCTGGTTCCTTCTTTTGCTCCTCTTGTTCCTCTATATGGTGGTCGACCTCTTCTTGCTCCTCTCGATTGTTCTCCTCTTCCTGCAGGTGATCCTCCTCCACCTTTTCCTGTTGACTGGTCCTAAAGGGGATATAATGGAGAACAATCAGTCAGTGTAATTTGTTTCCAAAGTGTTGAGACTACAAATATCATTACTGAAGTAATAATATATTCCCTGATAGTCTTTGATGTGTTGATGGGGGGGGTTTAGTATATTATATGGGTAGATAAGAGTAAACTGACAGACCAGCTCAAATTTTTGTGAAAAATGGGATAAAAAGAGCAGATTTTCCAATATAAATATTTCGCCTTCTTGCGGTGTTAAGATCATTATATAGAACCTATTTCTGTCTGCTCTTTGCCTGGACTGAATGGTTCCTAACTCACAATTCAAACTATTGCAAAGCCACACTTCAACTGGTTTTACAAGTGACTTTTTCTGTTTAATCCTGATTAGATTAAATTAGATGTCTAATTGTAGGCTGCAGCTGAGGAATTCTGGGAGATTGTGGTAGCACCTGCAGTCCAATATGAAACTGTGTAACGCTGAAATCAGTGCTCTGACTGGCTACATTCATTTTTCTTATATATATATATATATATATATTGTTCTTATGCATCATTAACTGGAATGGAAAATTAAATGTAAAATACATACATGGCAGCTTCTTCCAGATCCTTCTCCTTCTCGAGGAGTTTTCTCTCCATGCCCTCCGATATTGATCTTAAAGCCTGTCGGGGAAGACACAAGGAGAGGAGCAAAGGGTAAATAAGACATTTATACTCTGTATTGGAGGAAGGATGAGGGACAGAGACAGTGATCCGGACACTTACTTTCAAGGCTTCAGCAACCTCCTCTGGGTCAATGTTGATGTCTCTGAGCTGTGGGAGAAGAGACTCAATGTTATACAAACACTGCATTGTACCCATGTTATTAGGGTTCCTATGAGGGGCCTCTGTGCATAACCCACACTGCATTGCAACAGTTTTTGCTTTTGCTTTGTTGCTGCTGAAAATGGGACTTAGGTGGGTGAGTTTAGAAGAGATCCAGTCAATAATACTGTTACTACTGTTACTAAGACACCCAGTCACTAATAATAATACTAATAATGCCACTTACAGGTGATTCCGGCAGCTGGAAATCAGCCACAATATTATCCAGTTGTTCCTGTAACATAAAAAAAAAGTGTCAGAGTGAGGGAGAAATGGATTAAGCAATATTATCGGGTAGATGAGAAGCAGAAATATGGAGCAGCGCTGCTGTACAGTTCCCATTCACCTGCAGTGTCACTATAGGCCACACATCAGTGATATGTATATAATTATAATAATAATAAGATATATGATTATATGGGTTACTGTCAGTTACTGGTTTAAAGGACATAAGAACCAAATACTGGCAACAATAGGAATTTATAATAAATATTAGTGCTTCACCCGCATGTACATGAAGGCCACAGGGCAATGTTTTTACAGACATGGGGATAGCATGGGACATAAAACATATATATTCTCCTCTATAATTAGTTTATTGTCTGGAGGTGCAATAGCTGACTACATTGTATAAGCCAAGAGCTGGCAATCTAATGCCACACTGATTCAAAATAAATTACAAATAGTTAATGGACTGAATCAGACCAGGGGCGCAACAGTCCATGAGAAACAAAAGGCCTGGGGATACAACATTTCTATAATAATAATAATTACAATCTAATATCATTAATTCTCTATTTTGGATTCCTTACCTGATTCATGACCACGTAGATGAAGTAGACGAGGTTCGCCCTAGTCAGGTACTGGTGGGTGGCTGCATATCCGATGAGGAAGTTGGCTCTGAAAAAGAATTGCCATTGAGCATTAATACAAGGTTTTATCTACTGCTGCATTGCATTTCTACTAGGGGCCCTGGTTAACCTATATAGAGCCCAAAATGATCCAAAAACAGTGAAAATAAAAAGGCACTAATAAAAAAACAATATCCGGCAAAATAATCTTTTTTAGAGATAGTTGAAGGAGGAAAAGTCAGCTATAAATTTTCTAAATTGCTTACGATGAATATTTATAAATAGGGCCCTGATGTGGAGCCGATGGGCAAAGTCCATTCAATCTTGAAGCAGGGGGTTTATTTACTATGTGATGCTGCAATTAGAGAATGGGTGATTGGGTGCATGTGTCTGGCCCCTGGCACACCTTGTACTTTATTCAGACCCCCAAGAGATAGTGTCTCAGGGGCCAAACAATACAGGACAGGTCAGTTGACCAAATTCTGAGGCCAATGAGGGATCCCATTTTGCCCCCTTATCTCTCCTACACCTCCCCCCCGGGGTAATGGCCAACAGTTCCCAAAAATAAGCAGATTTCTGTTTTACTTACAAGTCGTCGATCTTCCCGAACTGTCTCTTGTAGTGATGTTCTGCAAGGGAAAAAACATTTCCATGAAACACTGAGCTAAAGGAGGGAAGGACATTCACATACAATTCTCTCTCTGACATTTTCTCCCAACCTTTCTGCCTTCAAAAGATCTCTTAAAATACACTTATTTAGAGAAGCCTCCCCTCCCTCTGCTTAACTACCAAATGCAATACCACATACAGTACTACATCTCTCACCCACTTATATCTGATCTTGCCCACTCCCACGCCTTGTGTCTTATTTCCTTCCGTTTAGATTGTAAGCTCTTTTTGCACAGAGCCTTCCTTACCTTTTGTACCGGTATTGGTTGTGATGTATGTAACTCCATATGTTCTATGTTTGTAATTAATGTGACTTAGTTGTATAAACACATTTACTTTACAGCACTGCAAAATATGTTGGCGCTATATAAATACATGTTATTATTATTAATAATAATAATAATAAACCAGTGCTACAGCCTTTGAAACCCTAGCAGCCTACTGAGAAGCCCATTGAATAAAGGAATGGATGATTTATATAATATTTACCATAAAAATAGAGGAGACTCTCGATGTCTGTCTCCTCCTCCTCCCTGAAGTTCTTCCGGGTCAACAAAACCGCCTGTAAGAAAAGAAAGAGAGATACAATTTTCACCGTACCAGAGGCCTCCCCTTTAGACTAGAAGAAAAGAACTTTCATTTAAAGGAACAGAGTAGGGGGTTCATCACAGTCAGGACAGTGAGGTTGTGGAATGCACTGCCGGGTGATGTTGTGATGCTGATTCAGTTAATGACTATAAGAGGGACTTGGATGATTTTTTGGACAGACATAATACAAAGGCTATTGTGATACTAAACTCTATAGTTAGTATAGATATGGGTATATATAATTTATGTGAAAGTAGGGAGGGGTGTGTGTGGGGCTGGGTTTTCATTTGGAGGGGTTGAACTTGATGATGGACTTTGTCTTTTTTCAACCCAATGTAACTATGTAATTTTGAATGGATGTAAATGCCGCCTGTATCATGGTATGGCAGCTCCCACCAGAAACTCCAGTTTAGATGAGGGAATGATATTTCTCTTTTTTGGAAGAAACAGATACATTACCTCCATCTCTAGGGAGCGGTCCATGATGTTTCAGCCGTCTAAAGGAAGAAAAATGATACAAATCAGCAATATATTTCGGCTCAGCAATAGTTTCACGTTTCAAAGACTTTAATATGAATGTGACAGTCGTTATTGTGTAGTTTAAGTGTTATCAGGTGAAATAAAGTACGAGATTAAGAGACAGATATTTCCTTATCTTTATTTTACGGCACATTGTTACCCTCAATGTTAAATGGCACATTATAATGCTGGTGATTGTGTTGAATTTGATTCTATGAAGACAATGTACAGTATATATATGTGCTGTGCTATTAGGGTTAGCCTGGGGCATCTCTGGTCTGTAAATAACATTTTGCTCTGTGATTAAATAAAGACACTACAGAAATCATTTATGAAGACCCCGGACAGAAGTGCAAGTGCACCAAAGTAAATGTTAATCCAATTATATTGCTTATTACCAAAGAATGACAAGGTTTCAGGCTGCAGTGCGATCATGAGCCGCCCATACAGGCTAATAAATCCGGCCAATCAGATTGTCCCATGTATGGGCCCACATAGACAAACTGCCTGTCCCCTTAAAGGCCATATCGGGGATGACATAGTTGGCCAGCTTAAATATATTGCAATATATGGACAAACAATCCCTGTTTTGTTTAAAGGGTAAGGCATTTTTAGTAGCTTAAGGCACAAAATGTTTCAATGTCCTTAATATATTGATAATGGGTTGAGTGCAGAGGACTCTTGTATTTGTCTATGTGGATTTTGTGGTCACAACCTCATTGCACCCCCGCTTAATGTTTTTAAAAATGAGTGGTGAGCACAACTTTCCCTTGTTTGTTATATTTCATTTTTTATTAATTGTGTTTTTGAGTTATTTATCTTTTTCTGCAGAAGCTCTCTAGTTTGCCATTTTAGCAATGTGATTGCTAAGTTCCAAATTCCCCTAGCAACCATGCATTGATTTGAATAAGAGACTGGAATATGAATAGGAGAGGCCTGGATAGAAAGATGAGGAATTAAAAGTAGCAATAACAATATATTTGTAGCCTGTAGGTCAGTGACCCCCCTATCAGAAAAGAAGAGTCAGAAGAAGAAGGCAAATCATTTCAAAAACTATAAAAAAGAAATAACGAAGACCAATTGAAAAATTGCTTAGAATTAGCCATTCTATAACATACTAGGAGTTAACTTAAAGGTGAACCACCCCTTTAAAGTCAGCCAGTAGCGTGATTCTCTATGGGGCAAATTCACTAAGATTCGTAGTTGCGCCAGGCGTAACTTCGCCACACTTCGCCAGGCGTAGTTTCGCCAGCGCTTCGCAAATTCACTAAAATCCGAAGTTGCGCTCTTTGCATACGGCATTCAAATTTCAATGGAGGAATACGTATCAGCACTACAAATGGCTAGAAAAGCTTCAAAACATCAAATAAAAATGTTATTTTGCCCTACACATGTGCCCACTGTCTAGGTAAGTTGCCATGAGTCAGGAGATGTAGGGGGGAAGGAGGGGAGCCCCAAAAATTTTTTCGATCTTTTTCAGCCTATCACCCATAATGTAGAAAACACGCCAGCGTTTTTATGGACTTAGAAAAAATTTTGCCTTTTTTTGAAGCAATCCCTATCTACTCTATTGCGCTTCGCCTGGCGTTCAGTACACTGCGCGCGTTAGTGAATTTGCGTAGTTACGTCGCTAGCGAAACTTCGCCAGGCGTAAGGGTGCGAAGTAACACTAGCGAAACTACGCTTAGTGAATTTGCGCAGTAACGAAAATGCCAAACGCTAGCGAAGTAACGCTAGCCTTCGCGCTTAGTGAATTTGCCCCTATGTGTCTGGTCACCTTAACCCTCACAGAGCATTCTTTACACTTCATTGATCTACATTTACAGGAGCCATAGTGTATTGGGTGCAGAGTGGGAAAACACTGGGGTTAATACAAACTCTCATGTGAACTTAGGGCAGAGTTGCTCTAACAGATATAATACAAGTATCAATTGGATTTTTTCAAGGTTACCTTTCAAAAAAACGCAGAAGTCGAAGATGTTGTCGCTTCTGGAAGGAAAAAAAAAGGGACCGGCACAAGGCCGGGTACCCCAAGGGGTCTCCCTGAGGAGACGCTGGCTATCCCAAAAAACTAGTTCTGATAAGATGGATTATATCAAACTAGGGGGAAGCCAAAAAATGCTCTGATGGAGATGAGCAGCAAACTTGCAGATCTTGCAAAAAAATCACAAAAATCGCAGGTAACGCGCTGTAGCCCGATGTCTGTATAGAGAGAGAGAATAACAATTAATACACAGATAATGCATTCAGCGCTTCATATTTCCCATAAAATACAGAGTATGGGAGAGATCTGACTATTTTACCCTTAATTTTAGCTTTGCGTCACTAGAAACTCCCGGACCTCAGATTGTACAAAACTGTAAGTCTGATCATAGCGGCCAATAAGAAATGAGCATTGGCACCGATAAAGCAAGGACATAGTACACTGGTGCAATTTACTCCACGTTAGTAAGAACGGCAGAGTTATAGAGGTACAAGGGTACGAGAAACACCATAGCAAGTAGTATTAAATGGTCTAGTACAAAAAAGGATAATACATTGGTTGCTATGCGTAATGGCACTTTTGTACCAAAAATCAATCAATGATCCCTTTTGTCCCCAACTCAAGGTCAGACTCATTGATTTGTTAGATTTTCCTCTGCTGTTTAGTAGCCAGGAATGTACCAGATCCACTGTTTCAATTGGACTTTTTTTTTTTTTTTACATTTTATATGTGGTTGCTAGGCTCTCTGCCCTTAGCAACCATCCATTTGTTTGAAATCAGTAACGGAAGGAACATCCACTAGTTAGGTGGGTGTAACCCAATTATTTCCCCTCTTTTTCCATTCAAATAAGGGTGATTTGGCTATATACAGTCAATATTAGAGGCAATATACACTTAACACAGAGCCAACCAACGGGAAAAACCAACTGTCAAATCCCTAGGGGTAAAGTCATCTCTCTTCTATGGGACCTGCTGTATGCCCCCCACTCATTTACTATCACCCCCCTACTGTCCCCATTGCACGTGCCTCTGCTTCCCACCCCTAGTTCCAGACTTGGATAAAGGGAACATGTATTTAGCTACAATGTTGGTACATAAGAGTAGGGCTGGGGGCAGATACCAGGGGCAGAGCCTGTCAGTACTGGGAACACAAATTAAGCAGCTTTTGGTGAGGTACAGGGGTCCCCAAATGTTCTCTTCATTAATAAATGTGCTGGTTGGGAGACAAAATGTTCCCTTCATTAATAAATGTGAGTATTTGCTGACAGTCCTGTATAACTGCCAAATCATGGTCTGTGTCTCCCAACCAGCACTAAGGCATCTCCCAAGCTCATTTTAGGGGATAAATCTGCAAATTCACTAAAATCAGTGACAAGAGGAACATCCGCTAGTTAGGGGGGGTATAACCCAAATATTTCCACTCTTTTTCCATTGAAATAAGGGTTATTGGGCAAAAAAAAAATCTCAGAGGGAATATACACAATGCAGAGCCAACCAACGGACAAAACCAACGGTCAAATCCCTAGGGGTAAAGTCATCTCTCTTCTATGGGACCTGCTGTATGCCTCCCCCCCACTAATTTACTATCACCCCCCCTACTGTCCCCATGGCACGTGCCTCTGCTTCCCACCCCTAGTTACAGACTGGGGGGCACCAACTATCCCTTTTTTCACTAATATAATGGATATTTGGCAAAAAAAGTCTTGGAGAGAATATACACTTAATACAGAGCCAACCAACGGACTAAACCAACTGTCAAATCCCTAGGAAGAAATTATCTCTCTTCTATGGGCCCTGCTGTATGTCCCCCAGTCATTTACTATCACCCCCTACTGTCCCTATGGCACGTGCCTCTGCTTCCCACCCCTAGTTCCAGACTTGGATAAAGGGAACATGTATTTAGCTACAATGTTGGTACATAAGAGCAGGGCTGGGGGCAGATACCAGGGGGCAGAGGGGCAAATCTCTAAGGAGTCTGTCAGTACTGGGAACACAAATTATGCAGCTTATGGTGAGGTACAGGGGTCCCCAAATGTTCCTTCCGTAGATTATATGAATATTTGCTGACAGTCCTGTATAACTGCCAAATCCTGGGTCTCCCAACCAGCACTAAGATTAAAGGCTCCTCCCAAGCCCATTTTAGGGTAAAAATCTGCAAATTCACTAAAATCAGTGACAAGAGGAACATCCGCTAGTTAGGGGGGTGTAAACCAACTATTTCCACTCTTTTTCCATTAAAAGAAGGGTTATTGGACAAAAAAAAATCTCAGAGGGAAAATACACAACGCAGAGCCAACCAACGGACAAAACCAACTGTCAAATCCCCAGGGTTAAAGTCATCTCTCTTCTATGGGACCTGCTGTATGTCCCCCACTCATTTACTATCACCCCCCTACTGTCCCCATGGCACGTGCCTCTGCTTCCCACCCCTAGTTCCAGACTGGGGGGCACCAACTATCCCTTTTTCACTAATATAAGGGATATTTGGCAACAAAAAGTCTTGGAGAGAATATACACTTAACACAGAGCCAACCAACGGACTAAACCAACTGTCAAATCCCTATGGAGAAATGATCTCTCTTCTATGGGACCTGCTGTATGTCCCCCAGTCATTTACTATCACCCCCTACTGTCCCCATGGCACGTGCCTCTGCTTCCCACCCCTAGTTCCAGACTTGGATAAAGGGAACATGTATTTAGCTACAATGTTGGTACATAAGAGCAGGGCTGGGGGCAGATACCAGGGGGCACAGGGGCAAATCTCTAAGGAGCCTGTCAGTACTGGGAACACAAATTAAGCAGCTTATGGTGAGGTACAGGGGTCCCCAAATGTTCCCTTCATTAATAAATGTGCTGGTTGGGAGACAAAATGTTCCCTTCATTAATAAATGTGAATATTTGCTGACATTCCTGTATAACTGCCAAATCCTGTGTTTCCCAACCAGCACTAAGATTAAAGGCTCCTCCCAAGCCAATTTTAGGGGGAATAATCTCCAAATTCACTAAAATCAGCGAGAGGCACAACACCCACAAGTTTGGGGGGCATCACCCTATTATTTACCTAAAATAAGGGTTATTTGGCAAGAAAATCTCTCAGAGGGAAAGTCCACTTACCTCTCACCAAAGTGACAACCAACGGACTGAACCAACTGTCACAACGCCCGGGTGAAGTCACCTCTGTTTCCTGCTCTTAAAGGGGAAGTGTCCCCTTTTGACGAGTGAGGTTTATATGGCATTTATTTCTAATTAGATGTGCAGTACATACACAGCCTATTAAGTACACTGAGCATTGCTTTGTATGTGTGGCCTATTGAGTCAGCGCACTGAGTCCAATGCCAATGGCAACCCACGTAACAGAGAGGAATGCTGAAGCAGCAAACATAAGCCATTAGTGACCAGTACAGAGCCATATGGGTAAGTCATTAGACTACAAGACATTGATACATGAGAAATCTCTGGAACATCCACAATAAAGAGATGAGAATGAAACGTCTGGCCGTTCTGTCCCTTATTATTGGAGAAACAGAAGTAGATAATATCAGTAAGTACTGCAGGAAGCCCCAGTCTGCTTTGTACAAAGAGTGAAAATGTGTGTAGGGAAGTCGTGTCAAATCTTTGCACTTATCCCTGTAAAGGAGCCTGTCTGTGTGCTGGGAGCTGTTACCTAGCAACCAGCTGTACAGGATCTCAGTGCTACAGGAAGTGACACAGCAGCTAGTGAGTGGCTGGCAGGAAGAGGAAGTAGCAGAAGAGAAAAGCCTGGCAGAGAGAAGCACACGCTGGACACAGAGAGAGACCAGAGAGCTGCCGGTGGGCCCAGAGAGCTGAGAGGCTCCACCAAAATCAGACATTTGGATCAGGCTGGGACAGGGAAGCCTCATACTGTGCCTGGAGAGACAGAGATTGTGAAAGGAATCCAGACTGGAGGAACAACCAGCAGGAGATTCCTATCTGAGCATCCAAAGGGGCTGCTAGTCTCACTGTATGTCTGACTGTGCTGGACTCCACTCAAGACAAACTGTAAAGCATCTAAAGAGGATTTGGAGTGAGGACTGAGATTTAAAGTGACAGGGTACTAAAGGAGCGCTCGCAGATTTCTACACATTTCTATTAGTTGGACTGTGAGGAGCCATCCGTTACTTTAAAGAACTTATCCAGTTATTTAGTCTGACAGACCACGCAAGCAAGTTACTTAGTGAGGCCCTATTGCCACCGGTTAGTGCTGTCTCTATTAGTTGCCCATTTATTTTACATAAACAAGTTCTGTGTAACAAATAGTGTGTGTGTTTTATTACTGTGTTCCCAATGGGGCCACTCGTAGGTTCCCGCTAGGTGGAGACACTGCGCTACTAAGTACCAGGATCATACCTCCTAACTGTCCTGTTTTTAGAGGGACAGTCCCTCTTTTCAACCCGCAGTCCCTCATTTGTACTGGAAAGTCCCATTTTTCTCTGCACTGAACAGCCAGAAAAAGACACAAAGTTTCTAACTTAATTGGCTTTTGGCAGAGAGCCCAGAACAGCCACAGCAGAAGATAAGATACTTTTGTAACAATTTCTTAATCAAAGAAGTAATTGCAACAATATAAGATAACAGGTCCCTTGGGAAATGTTAGACTCACAGCTTAAAGGGCAATTCACCTTCATTAGCAACATGGTAATTAGGGGTGTGGCCACAAAAATGGGCGTGGTCAAAAATATCGCTGCACTACGCGTGCCAACTTTCTAGTCCCTTTTTTATTTTCAAAATGTTGGGAGGTATGCGGGACAGGGGCGATGAACAGCAGTGTGCCTTGGGGTGCCCACTATGTAAATCCGGCCCTGCAGATAGCTAGAATCTCAGCTGCCATAAAGCAGGGCAGGACTGCTGCTTACAATGGGGATCAGATAGGATTTGTGCAGCCATTGGGACAGAATGTTCTGTTATACAGATAGCTAGAATCTCAGCTGCCATAAAGCAGGACAGGACTGCTGCTTACAATGGGGATCAGATAGGATCTGTGCAGCCACTGGGACAGAATGCTCTGTTATACAGATAGCTAGAATCTCAGCTGCCATAAAGCAGGACAGGACTGCTGCTTACAATGGGGATCAGATAGGATATGTGCAGCCACTGGGACAGAATGCTCTGTTATACAGATAGCTAGAATCTCAGCTGCCATAAAGCAGGGCAGGACTGCTGCTTACAATGGGGATCAGATAGGATATGTGCAGCCACTGGGACAGAATGTTCTGTTATACAGATAGCTAGAATCTCAGCTGCCATAAAGCAGGACAGGACTGCTGCTTACAATGGGGATCAGATAGGATCTGTGCAGCCACTGGGACAGAATGTTCTGTTATACAGATAGCTAGAATCTCAGCTGCCATAAAGCAGGGCAGGACTGCTGCTGTGTGTGAAAGGTAAAACAGGCTCTTTATATTTTGGGGCCACAGAAAGTGGCAGCTAGAGAGCTTTTAGTTTGGCCCAGTAACACTCTACCACCACGGCCTATATAATCTGTGTGGTTTTAGTTTCCCTTTAAAACTGATTAGCCTCCATGCTGCAGAAGGACATGGCTAGCTGGGCTGTACCCCTAGATTTAAATCACTGTGAGGGGATCAGGGAGAGACAAATCTGTAGAAAGCGAGGAAGTCAAGCTATAAAAGCAGAAAATAAAGAAGAAGATACATGGAAAGACTTTCCGCACGAGCCGCGAGTCGCACAAATGAATAAATTGTTTATTGAAAGGCAGGGGCATAATTTAATCTTGAAGGAAGTATGCAGAAAGCAGACTCCCCCTATCTCTTCAGTGTACACACTTCTAATGAAATGTCTTCCCTGTAATTAACCTTTCCGGCTTCTGCAGGGCTGCCGTACGCTCTGAATGTCACAGACGCAGCCTATTAGCTCCTTCACTCGCTGCCGAATGGGATTCCAGAGGCACGAAAATCCATTTAAAGGAGAGAATGAGACGACTAGAGGATATTTGTTTTTAAAATAAAAAAAAATCACAGCTTTAGATAAATAATGTGAATTATGTAACACTACATGTCTGGTGGACAGTCCTGAAAGCAGATTGGTGCATGGTTGGTGTGGATAGGTAGATGAACATAGTATATAGCATAGTATAGCATAGTCCTTTTGACCCACTCAAGGAGGATTGGAAATGGTGCTGAGAGCTAGAGATAGAGAGAAGTCTTAGTAGCAGAAGATAGGGACCTAATGTAAGAGATGCTCCTCATTGGAATTTGGGAAAAATGGACCCTGTCAGGCTGACTGGTGATTGATCTGTCTTAGAAATTCACTGAAAAACTGCCTAAAGTCGATTTAGGGTAGAGTCCTGCA
Organism: Xenopus laevis; assembly: GCF_017654675.1. Classification (NCBI taxonomy): domain Eukaryota; kingdom Metazoa; phylum Chordata; class Amphibia; order Anura; family Pipidae; genus Xenopus; species Xenopus laevis. The sequence continues at coordinate 5,749,294 of NC_054375.1, forward strand.
GCGGGTCGGATACCCGCGGGTTACCCGCAAAAACCTGCGGTACCCTGCGGGTTGCGTTTAGAAGTTCCAGGTGCAAGTATACCCGTGGGTCGGCGGTTCTGCGGGTTGCGGGTCGGGCCGTGGGTCTTCTCAATATCGATATTCACTCCTTTTTTCTGGTCACGTCTACTTCCGATGACGTCACTTCCGGTTTACAATGACAGCACTTCCTGTTTTACTCCTTTTTTTCCTGATCACGTCTACTTCCGATGATGTCACTTCCGGTTTACAATGACAGCACTTGATTCTTGATGGTCAGCGGGTCCAGGTTGCGGATAAGGTACTTGCGGGTAGGGTCGTGTAGCGGGTCCAAGCGGGTAACAATGCGGGTTGCGGGTCCGGGTTGCGGATTGCGGGTACGGGTCGGGTTCGGGTCCCAAAAAATAGACCCATGCAGTACTCTAATTTAGGGTGAGATTTGAAGAGAAAGGATATGTACTCACATAGATACTAATTGAAGACCATTTAGGTTGGGATTTGAAGAGAAAAGTATTTTTGCTGTCATAGAAATTCATTGAAGACCACCAGTCTGAAGGCCATTTAGGTGCATGAAAGCCATTTACAGTGAGATTTGAAGAGGAAGTCTACTTGCTCTCCAAAATACTCCTTGATTACCATCTATAGTGAGAATAGAAGAGAAAACCTACTTTCTCTCCTAGATATTCATCAAAGAGCAGCCTGAAGGCCATTTAGGGTCAGATTTAAGAGAAAACCCATTTGCTGCCCTAGATACCCCTTAAAGATCAGCATAAAAGACATTTACAGTGAGATTTGAAGAGGAAGTCTACTTGCTCTCCTCTCCTCAATAACCAGTTAGGGTGAGAATAGAAGAGAAAACCTACCTTCTCTCCTAAAACATCTTTTAAGACCAGCCTGAAGGCTATTTAGGGAAGATTTGATGAGAAAACCAAGCTTGGAGGACCAAGCTTGATGACTATTTAGAGTGAAAGCCTACTTACAGTCTTAAATTTTGCTTGAAGACCAGCCTGAGGGAGAAGTTTGAAATAAAGCACATGCTTCCATAGTTCTTGAAGATCAACCTGAAGGCCATTTAGGGTAGGATTAGAAGAGAAAGCATATGTACTCACATAGATACTATTTGAATACCATTAAGTTGGGATTTAAAGAGAAAACCTTTTTGCTCCCCTAGCAATTCATTGAAGTCCAGCCTGGATGTCATTTAGGGTGAGATTTGAAGAAAAAAAAACATTTGCTGCCCCAGATACCCATTAAAGACCAGCATGAAAGCCATTTATAGTGAGATTTGAAGAGGAAGTCTTGCACTCCTAAATACTCCTTGATTACAGTTTAGCGTCAGAATAGAAGAAAAAACCTACCTTCTCTCCTAAAAACAACCATCGAAGACCAGCCTGAAGGCTATTTAGGGGAGATTTGACGTGAAAACTTACTTTGTCTTTTAGATACTCCTAAAGGAGCAAGCTCGATACTATTAAGCCTACTTGCAGTATTACATCTTGCTTAAAGACCAGCCTGAGGGTGAAGTTTGAAGGAGAAGCACATTTGCTGCCTTACTTCTTGAAGACCAACCTAAAGGCTATTTAGGGTAGGGTTACAAGAGAAAGCAAATAAGGATACTATTTGAAGACCATTTCAGTTGGGATTTGATGAGAAACCACTTATAGAAATGCATTGAAGACCAGCATAAATGTCATTTGGGGTGAGATTTGAAGAAAAAAACCTATTTGCTGCCCTAGATACTCCTAGAAGCATGAAAACAATTTACAGTGAGATTTGAAGAGGAAGTCTACTTGCTCTCCTAGATACTCCTTGATAACCAATTAGGGTTAGAATAGAAGAGAAAACCGCCTTTTAAGCCTAGCTATTCATCGAAGAGCAGCCTGAAGACCATTTAGGACAAATTTGATGAAAAAACCTACATTGTCTCTTAGCTACTCTTTAAGGACCAAGCTTGATGACCATTTAGGGTGAAACCCTACTTACAGTCTTAAATCTTGATTGAACACTAGCCTGAATTCCATAAAGGGTAAAGTTTGAAGGGGAAGCACATTTGCTGCCTTCATTTTTGAAGACCAACCTGAAGGCCACTTAGGGTGGGATTTGAAGAGAAAGCCTAATCGCTGTACTGTATTGCCCTATTATTTTTATGGCTCCAACAGCATAGCTTCACATGGACACATTTGGTTTGGTCATCACGAGGACTGTGAGACAGTATGAATAGGTGTGTATTGGAGAAAGGATATTTAACAAGACCATTTTGTGTAGGTTTGATAACCAAACTCACCGTAGATCCTTTCTAGAGGAATGGAAGACCTTGAACCAAGGTGAATATCACTTTATTTTGTTTGGTTGTATCCAATTTAGATTTTAATTTCATTTTTCAAATAAAATTAGTGATGCACCGAATCCACTATTTTAGGGTCCGTCCGAATACTTTGTGACAGATTTGGCTGAATACAGATTAGATTTGGTGCAGCCAGGCATTTGAATAAGACTGAATCCTGCTGAAAAAGGCATAATCTTGGCCAAATCCCGAAATGAATCCTGGAATCAGTGCATTCCCTAAATGAAATAGAATAGCTGCCACAATAATAGCACCCTTGGAGAGGCACTGTACTCAAGGTGCCCTCTGTGTTATTCGATAAAAAAGTCAGAAGTGATCATGGAAACCCACCACTTGTAGGAACCACGTTCTTTCCAAATTGTACAGGTGGGGGCAACACAACGACAACTTGCTATGGGTAGCAGTGATCTATATCAGTAAAGTGTAGGAACCCTGGGCTTTTCATTATGCCAAATCTGATTTTGGGTTGGTATCCTCTGTTAAGCACTCCATGTGCACAATTGGAGCTGTAGGGTTGACCATCATCTTCTACCTTGGATTGGGGAGGCACTGGATTGGGTACAGTTGGCAGATTTATGGCAGCGTCGTTGGGGCAAGCCGTTGGGTCCCTTGAATGGATTTGGCCCAGGACCAAATGATGTTTCTAAGCCAGCGATTCTGCCATTCTGTGATTAAGTATCTTGAATTATTATTCCGACCCAGGCGCCGGTTTTGCATGGAGGGAGCCGGAATAATTTGCTCAGACAATCGGTTAAACTCCAACCCGTATTCTGTTGCCTCGGGCTTCAATGTGACCCCTGGGCGGAATCGCTTAAAGTGCCAGAAAGCAGCGGAACAAAAAGGAACTTGGTAATGAATTCTGACGTGCGGCGCGGCTCATTTATCAAACTCTCATTGTTCCGCAAAAAAACAGCGGTGAAAATAAAAAACAAAACAGCATTTTCGTCATAAAATCCACAGTCCCAAGGAGCAAAAGGAATATAATTAAAGATGAAGTCATTTTTTTTATAGTGAGCAACATGGCAACCGGGAGGGGGGGTGTTGTAAAAAAAAACAAACAATTTAGGCGAATACGACTCCGCGAATCAGTCTCCCATTTAAAGGCCAATCTTACTCCTTAAAAGTCATCATCAGTGGTATTTGAAAGCAGGACTGTTATCCTTGGAAGCCAGGAACAGTTCCCCTTTAAAATAGGATTTTAAAGGGGAACTCCACCTATTAAGCAACTTCCCATTATATATCATTCCTCATTCTAACTGTCATTGCTATTGTCTGTCACTGTGTGTCCGTTTCTCTTTTCTGCACTGCTGAGATCTGACTTTAAATTAACTTTGAGTATGATATGGAAAGTGATATTCCAAGACAATGCAATTGGTTTTAATTTTTCATGGCTTTTGAGTTATTTAGCTTTTTAGTCAACAGGTCTCCAGTTTGCAATGTGGGCATTATGGTTGCTAGGGTCCAGATTACCTTAGCAACCATGCACTGATTTGAATAAGAGACTGGAATATGAATAGGAGAGGCCTGAATAGAAAGATGAGTAATAAAAAGTAGCAATGGCAAAAAAATTTGTAGCCTTGCAGAGCATTTGTTTTTAGATAGGGTCAGCGACCTCCCCTTTAGAAAGCTGGAAAGAGTCAGCAGAAGAAGGCAAATCATTTAAAAACATAAAACAATAAATAATGAAGACCGATTGAAAAGTTGCTTGGAATTGGCCATTCTATAACATGTTTTAAAGGGCAACAACCAATTAAAGGGCAACCACCCCTATAAATTATTGTCCGGTTTTGAGGTAGACAGGAGGTGCCATCTTGTTAAGTGCAGTGATTGAGACTTTGCTCTAATAAAGTGCCCCCGAAATTCGTAATTTCAGCAGAGGCAAATCATGTGGATCAGCTGCCTTGAACTTGATGGACCAGAGTATTTTTTCAAACACATTTACTCTGTTACTGCAGAATACAAAGCGGCTGTCTCTTTACACTGAGCTGATAGGGCCCCGGAGTGAAAGGACTTCCATACATTAGCCTCTATCAGCGTGAGCCAAGCTTGCGTGCCCCAGAGAAAATCAGCCAAGCCTGCTGTCACTCAGGATAAAGCGACCATGTGCAAAGTGTGCCGGGGGGCCTGACGGCCACTGTCAGCTTCACAGCATCGCTTTCAACTGCAGATGCTCATCTGCCTGAAACAAACCATCAGCTCCAATGGGCCGACAAAACCGTGTCCTGCTCCCAAGAGTCGCTTCAGATGAATAAGCACCGACCCCCCCCCCCATGCTCCTGACAGCTGAGACGTTACATAAGTAGGGTTGGGAATGGACGGGAGGTTCTGATGTCTGAAGTTAAACATACCATTGGTGTTCAGAGGCCCCCCATAAAGGTTACAAAATCTTCATTGGTAACCAGCCCCCCTACAAGCTAAAAATACCATTGATGGTCAGGGGTCCTCCAGAAAATTTAAAAAAAAAACACTGGTGGCCAGGCCCCCTTCCTTACAAGTTACAAAACTTTGGTGGCCAGGGCTCCCCTTACAAGTTAAATATACCATTGGTGGTCACAGGTCCTACAGAAAATTAAAAAAAACATTGGTGGCCAGGGGCCCATAGAGGATTGAGAAAAAACCATTAGACATTGGTGTTCAGTGGAATTTACCTTAGCTTCATCTTCCTAGTCCTCGAAAATGGCAGCTTCTTTGGGTTTCTTCAATGGCTTTGACTCTGGCTCCATTCGAGGCTTCAGATCTTCTGCTTCGGATCTTCTGCTTTGGATCTTCTGCTTTGGATCTTCTGCTTTGGATCTTCTGCTTCGGATCTTTGGCTTTGGATCTTCTGCTTTGGATCTTCTGCTTCGGATCTTCGGCTTTGGATCTTTGGCTTTGAATCTTCGGCTTTGGATCTTCAGCTTTGTATCTTCTGGTCTTCGGAGCTTTGGCTTCGGGTCTTCGGCTTTAGATCTTCAGCTCTTTGGGTCTTCAGCATCCCACTGTGTCCTGCACACTTTTAAGGGGAGCCCGGTTAATCCATAAAGTACAGCACAGTCGGTTCACCCTTTATACTTAAATTCTGCTGGCCGTGGACAACTATGTCCCCTGTGCCCCCCTGATGGCGGCCCTGCTTAAACCAACCCCCCCCTCCACGAAACTTGGTACAGGCAGGAGAGCATAGGGGTCCTCCAGTTGCTGCTCTGATATAATATGTACATTATCTCACAACTTACATTTCCCTGGTTGCTCATTGCCATCTGCTGCCCCTGCCCTATTGTCCTTTGCTTCTTGCAAATCCACACCAGCTAACATGCAGCATATAAAGGAATTTAGTAACATATTAAGTTGGGTTGAAAAAAGACACATGTCCATCCAGTCCAACCTTTTAAGTCTATATATAACCTGCCTAACTGCCAGTTCATCCAGAGGAAGGCGAAAAACCCTCCTGACCCTACTCCAATTTCTTTTTGACTCCAAGATGCAATGGGACCAGTCCCTGGATCAACTTGTACTATGAGCTATCTCCCATATCCCTGTATTCCCTCACTTGCTAAACACCATCCAACTCCTTCTTATACCTATCTAATGTATCAGCCTGTACCACTGATTCAGGAACAGAATTCCACATCTTCACAGCTCTCATTGTAAAAAAAAACCCTTCCGAATATTTTCCCGGACCTGCTTTCTTCTAATTAGAATGGGTAAGAAGAAAGGAGGCTGGCTGGTCCTTACAGAGCGCTAATTCCTGGCACACACTGGGTATGGGTTCCAATGAGGATGTTCAGTGGGTGAATGAGAATGGGAGCAGTCTAAATCTGGGTGCAGTGGGTGCTTAGGTCTCCTGAGAATGGGTAATGAGGAGTAGGTCCCTAGACTGCTCAAGAGCCCCATTGACTTCTTTTAATCACAACAGCATTGGGCCGGGGTCACATGGTCCAACTGGGCTGCAATCTGAAGGGCCCCCCTTGTGACCTCAGGGGCCCTCCACAAAGAGCCGGTGTGAGCCAGCGTAGCTCATAAAGGCCAGGGCCCACCAGATGTTTTCCCGGTATCCCACCAGCCCAAAATCACATCATCAATTTATTATAGTCTTGCACCCAAACACATAGGGGCAGATTTATCCTGGGTAGAACTGAAAAAAATTTTATGGTCAAAACTGTCAAATTCAACTAGGGAGTTATTCAACTTCGTTGCGAGTTTTTTTTTTTTTTATCTAATTTGATTTTCGAAATTGATCATACTCTTGCCCTTTAGGAATTCGACTATATGAAAAAAACCTAAAACCTGCCGAATTGCTTTTTAAGTCAATGGGAGAGGTCCAGGGATCAATTTTGTTTTCCTGACATTCGAGTTTTTTTCTGAGAAAAAAACTCAAATCGAGGTGTTAATGTTTGAATCTAATTCAATTCGATTTTTTAAATAAATTTCAAATTCATGGAGAGTTTGTAAAAACTGGCATGAATTCGAAATTTGACCTTTGATAAAGAGTATAGTCTGCCTGGTAATTGGAAATGGTTTGTGTATTGAACACCTGACCCCCAAGCCAGCTGAATTACAACTCCCAGCAACCCTGGATCACTGTAAGTTGTATATCCCTAGTTGATAGATTGATAGGCATGAAGTGGAATGTTGGGATCAGCCCAAGAAGATAATTAAGGCCCCCATAGAAGGCTTCATCCTGCCATGACAGAATTATATCCGTGCCGGGGAATCTCCAGGATACGTCGATTCTCGGCTCTTACTTGTAATTACATCTTCGGCTTCCTTGGAAGGTGTTCAGATCTCTGCTTTCAGGCCTCCCAGTCTCTGCCCATTTGAGAGGAATGAGAAGGATGTGGCTGGTAGTTATGTCACAAACCACAAATAGCCCGTCCATTTAGCTTGGTGCCAGGAAGGGCCACTAAATCCTCTTTATTTGCCGTGTGAAAGGATTGGGGAAGAGGAGTCTGCCGTCTGCCGAATCAGGATCTTTCCCAGACAAGTGGCACTTCCAGCAATCATTAAAGGGGAAGTATCCCCTCTACACTTGCATAAAATATCACTTCCTCTTGGCTTTTATCAGTTTTATCAGTTTTTGTTTTCCTTACACCATAGGTTCACGAATTAAGGGTGTGGCCCTAGGGGGACCAAGGCAGCGTATGAGTGGGCAGCCTGATGGTAACTCATGTGATAAATGCTTATTTGTGGAGCTAGATATTTCTAGAGGCAAACCATGAAGGCCAGTTAGGGTGAGGTTTTGGGTTGAGTGTTTATTTGTGCCCTGGGAACCCCTGGAATTATAGCAGGGTGACTGTTACCCCAATGTTTCTATATATCTGTAACCTTGTTATGAGCTAATGGGGCCCAGTCTGAAGTCCGGTTAGGGGGAGATTTGGGGTGAGTGATTATTTGTACCCTGGGTACCCCTGGAACTATAGCAGGGTGACTGTTACCCCAATGTTTCTATATATCTGTAACCTTGTTATGAGCTAAGGGGGCCCAGTCTGAAGGTCAGTTAGGGGGAGATTTGGGGTGAGTGTTTATTTGTACCCTGGGTACCCCTGGAACTATAGCAGGGTGACACCCCAATGTTTCTATATATCTGTAACCTTGTTATGAGCTAAGGGTGCCCAGTCTGAAGGTCAGTTAGGGGGAGATTTGGGGTGAGTGTTTATTTGTACCCTGGGTACCCCTGGAACTATAGCAGGGTGACTGTTACCCCAATGTTTCTATATATCTGTAACCTTGTCAGGAGCTAAGGGGGCCCAGTCTGAAGGTCAGTTAGGGGGAGATTTGGGGTGAGTGTTTATTTGTACCCTGGGTACCCCTGGAACTATAGCAGGGTGACACCCCAATGTTTCTATATATCTGTAACCTTATTATGAGCTCAGGGGACCCAGTCTGAAGGTCAGTTAGGGGGAGATTTGGGGTGAGTGTTTATTTGTACCCTGGGTACCCCTGGAACTATAGCAGGGTGACACCCCAATGTTTCTATATATCTGTAACCTTGTTATGAGCTAAGGGGGCCCAGTCTGAAGGTCAGTTAGGGGGAGATTTGGGGTGAGTGTTTATTTGTACCCTGGGTACCCCTGGAACTATAGCAGGGTGACTGTTACCCCAATGTTTCTATATATCTGTAACCTTGTCAGGAGCTAAGGGGGCCCAGTCTGAAGGTCAGTTAGGGGGAGATTTGGGGTGAGTGTTTATTTGTACCCTGGGTACCCCTGGAACTATAGCAGGGTGACTGTTACCCCAATGTTTCTATATATCGATTTTTAGGATGAGTACTAATTTGTGTTCTGCGTACCCCTGGAATTATAGCCCCAGTATGTAGGCCAGTTAGGGTTTTTGGGGTGAGTGTTTCAGAGGACTTGGGTTGCTAATGTGTGGCCCTTCAGTCATTTCCTACACTACAGCAGATGCTTATAGACTGTTCCAAGATTAGTTAATAGATTAGCGTGAATGTGCAAAGAACAAGAGTGGAAATCTTGCAGGTCTACATATGCTGTAAAACTGTAACGCCCTGCACCCCTTACATTCCCTTTAGCTGTTTAGTTCCCTACACCTAATAGACCAGATATTTAAGGGAGTATAGTAAAATGGGAAAATTAAGCCTGTGTCCTTTTAAATGTATTTTGTTTGCGTATATGATATACTGTAGGTTGAATGGAGACACTGTCTGACAATATGTATTTAATGTCCCCATATGAATACTTTTTATTTGTCCCATCAGCAACGAGGTGAATCTGCTTCTGTTTAAAACAATGAATTTTGCTGAGGGCAGACAATTTGTATGGAAATTCCCCCAGGAATCGGCTCTGGAGAGATGTGGTACCTGTATCTGCCCTACATAAACAGTGATAAATAGACTTTTGTGTCCAGGTGCTGAAACTACTCTTAATCTTTCAGATACAGCGAGTCACTAAATAAGGAGCCGTTCCACATTGGCAACTCACAAAGTAGCACAACACCAGGCTGATTAGTATTTACTAGGGCTGGACAGGCTCCAGAGGCTACAAGTAATATACAAATCACCACTGTTCCTCCAGGACTGGATTTATAAAGTAGCAGGTGCAGTATTTTTAAAGTTGGTTTGAACATCCTGTACTATAGTAGAGAACCGTTAAAACTTCATAACATTATTATTATTGCTTTTTTAATTAGTAGGGAGAGATGGTGCCTATAGTAACAGTGGATAATAGTCTCTGGGAAGGGAGTGTGACTGTGGGATAGCAGGTATAGTAGGGAGAGATGGTGCCTATAGTAACAGTGGATAATAGTCTCTGGGAAGGGAGTGTGACTGTGGGATAGCAGGTATAGTAGGGAGAGATGGTGTCTATAGTAACAGTGGATAATAGTCTCTGGTAAGGGAGTGTGACTGTGGGATAGCAGGTATAGTAGGGAGAGATGTGTCTATAGTAACAGTGGATAATAGTCTCTGGGAAGGGAGTGTGACTGTGGGATAGCAGGTATAGTAGGGAGAGATGGTGCCTATAGTAACAGTGGATAATAGTCTCTGGGAAGGGAGTCTGACTGTGGGATAGCAGGTATAGTAGGGAGAGATGGTGCCTATAGTAACAGTGGATAATAGTCTCTGGGAAGGGAGTCTGACTGTGGGATAGCAGGTATAGTAGGGAGAGATGGTGCCTATAGTAACAGTGGATAATAGTCTCTGGGAAGGGAGTGTGACTGTGGGATAGCAGGTATAGTAGGGAGAGATGGTGTCTATAGTAACAGTGGATAATAGTCTCTGGGAAGGGAGTGTGACTGTGGGATGGCAGGTATAGTAGGGAGAGATGGTGCCTATAGTAACAGTGGATAATAGTCTCTGGGAAGGGAGTGTGACTGTGGGATAGCAGGTATAGTAGGGAGAGATGGTGTCTATAGTAACAGTGGGATAATAGTCTCTGGGAAGGGAGTGTGACTGTGGGATAGCAGGTATAGTAGGGAGAGATGGTGCCTATAGTAACAGTGGGATAATAGTCTCTGGGAAGGGAGTGTGACTGTGGGATAGCAGGTATAGTAGGGAGAGATGGTGTCTATAGTAACAGTGGGATAATAGTCTCTGGGAAGGGAGTGTGACTGTGGGATAGCAGGTATAGTAGGGAGAGATGGTGCCTATAGTAACAGTGGGATAATAGTCTCTGGGAAGGGAGTGTGACTGTGGGATAGCAGGTATAGTAGGGAGAGATGGTGCCTATAGTAACAGTGGGATAATAGTCTCTGGGAAGGGAGTGTGACTGTGGGATAGCAGGTATAGTAGGGAGAGATGGTGCCTATAGTAACAGTGGATAATAGTCTCTGGGAAGGGAGTCTGACTGTGGGATAGCAGGTATAGTAGGGAGAGATGGTGCCTATAGTAACAGTGGATAATAGTCTCTGGGAAGGGAGTGTGACTGTGGGATAGCAGGTATAGTAGGGAGAGATGGTGTCTATAGTAACAGTGGATAATAGTCTCTGGGAAGGGAGTGTGACTGTGGGATGGCAGGTATAGTAGGGAGAGATGGTGCCTATAGTAACAGTGGATAATAGTCTCTGGGAAGGGAGTGTGACTGTGGGATAGCAGGTATAGTAGGGAGAGATGGTGTCTATAGTAACAGTGGGATAATAGTCTCTGGGAAGGGAGTGTGACTGTGGGATAGCAGGTATAGTAGGGAGAGATGGTGTCTATAGTAACAGTGGATAATAGTCTCTGGGAAGGGAGTGTGACTGTGGGATAGCAGGTATAGTAGGGAGAGATGGTGTCTATAGTAACAGTGGATAATAGTCTCTGGGAAGGGAGTGTGACTGTGGGATGGCAGGTATAGTAGGGAGAGATGGTGCCTATAGTAACAGTGGATAATAGTCTCTGGGAAGGGAGTGTGACTGTGGGATAGCAGGTATAGTAGGGAGAGATGGTGTCTATAGTAACAGTGGATAATAGTCTCTGGGAAGGGAGTGTGACTGTGGGATAGCAGGTATAGTAGGGAGAGATGGTGTCTATAGTAACAGTGGATTATAGTCTCTGGGAAGGGAGTGTGACTGTGGGATAGCAGGTATAGTAGGGAGAGATGGTGCCTATAGTAACAGTGGGATAATAGTCTCTGGGAAGGGAGTGTGACTGTGGGATAGCAGGTATAGTAGGGAGAGATGGTGCCTATAGTAACAGTGGATAATAGTCTCTGGGAAGGGAGTGTGACTGTGGGATAGCAGATATAGTAGGGAGAGATGGTGCCTATAATAACAGTGGGATAATATTCTCTGGGAAGGGAGTGTGACTGTGGGATAGCAGGTATAGTAGGGAGAGATGGTGCCTATAGTAACAGTGGATAATAGTCTCTGGGAAGGGAGTGTGACTGTGGGATAGCAGGTATAGTAGGGAGAGATGTTGTCTATAGTAACAGTGGTAAGGGATGCCTGTGTCCTTGTAAGGTCTGTTTTGCCCCAGACCCCACCACATACTATAGGTAGCCATGATTTCCCCACCACCTTTCACAATCAAGAGTCTTTATTACAACTGTCTCACAAAGCACAAAGTCAACACCGATACCCTAAATACCCAGTGAATCCCAGCTGAGCATTTCTTTGTCTCTAATATGCCCGTTACCTGTAAAAAAAGAAAAATAAAGTTCCTATCCCGGAGGTAGACAAATAAATGCAACGTGTACAAAGCTTTGAAGGAAAGAATCGGTCACAGATTTCTCCGATGTAGAAGAAAAATAGGAATCTTTCCCAATTACTGGGAGAAATTGACTTGGGAGGCGGCGGCTGTCCAATACGTCTCGCAGACTCAGGAATAAAGCAGGACTGTGATCAGAGAGCGTCTCATTGAGAAGCAGCGGAATGTGAGAGATTCACTAATAAATATTCTGTATTGATATTTTTCCTTAGTGGGGGAACCAGACAGAGACCCTTGAGCTCCTCAGATCTTGACCTACATCTCTACTGGGGTCGATGTTGATGATCAAGTTGGGATGAAGCCATAGACTCAAACCCTTCCCCGAATCTCTTGTTTGATCCCCGGAGACGTAGCAGTAAAGCAGTTGAGCGAGACAGCTGCCGTCTGTTGCCAAATATCCTTCCTCCACTGTTTGTTCTCTTCCCTCAAGGCATCTCTTGCTGTGCTGATATTTCTGCACTGATTACACAGCAACGCTTGACCTGCTTGAGTTAACTCTACGCCTGCTGCTTTCTTCTGGCAAGCTCAGTGCAAGTTGATGCCTTCCAACAGGGGGGGGAAGTTGCCCCCCTCCATCTTTGGGGTGTTCATTGTCCGACTCAACATTAATTCCTTACATACGGTCAACATTGAATACAGGGCTTGCATATGAGCCGGACAGTCAGAACTACAGGACCGTAATTCCAAGTTGGATTGGAAACCTTCTAAAGATCCTTCAAACTTGATTTGGGGTTTAAAATCCTCAAAACAGGATTGAATTTTGGGGAGCCTAGCAGAGGCGTAACTATAGAGGAAGCAGACCCTGTGGCTGCAGGGGGCCCACGAGGTATAAGGGGCCCCGTGAGGCCCAAATAAAGAGAAATTTCAACATAAATTGGTAAAACAAGTCAACCTCTGCTCAACCCCAGTAACTTCTAGTTATGCCACTGGAGCCCTGCCCTGTAACCTTGTTCAGGGCTGATTTAGGGGCAGCACAGTCCTAAAAGGTTGAGGGGATCAGGTCAAGCTATGCAGTGTGGGCACCTATATTGATGGAGAAGATGACTCTGCAATCATTAAGGATCCCCGGCTGTCCTCTTCTCAAGCCCAGGGCAACTGTAACTATTTGCAATCCCCAATGGATAGCAGAGGGACCCACTGACTGGGCAACCATCTTTAGAAAAGGGGTCAATGCAATTTCACAAACTTAGACCAGCTTCTTGTCTTTCAAGAATAAAAGTTTGAACCAAAACAGCTTCAGGCAGTGATATTAAACTGCAGTGTGTTTATTTAGCAGTGTAGGAACACTACATGTTTCAGGCATAACCCTTTATCAAGTGGGCTCTTTATTAGGCAACCGCCCGTAAAAATAAAGATTATTGTAGTTGAAGCAAAGCTTACCTCCCCTTCGTTGGTGAGCAAATCCACCAGTTACCGGGCAGATTTTGGAGCAGGAAAAGCACACTGCGCCCTTATTGGCTGACCTGGACAATTAACAATTTAAATGGTATGAAGATTTAAGAAGCTATTATAAGGGCCACAAACACAGATTACATACATGATAATGATATTTAAAAAGAGGTGGAGTTTCCTCCAATCCCATGCTTCTCCCAGACACAAGAGAGTCTGGGCGGCTTGTTAGATAGACTTTACGGTCTATAGTAAGACCACATTGCTTAGGCACCAGTCTAGCACCAAGACTGTAACCTCAATGGCTACTAGATACATTGTGGAGGGTAAACGCCATGCAATTTAATAGTGAATATTAATGTTCTTGGCAATGGCTTTGTTTGTGCTTTAAAGGATAAGTAAAGCTTAAAAATAAGTGAATGTAAAATTGATGAGGAAGTAATTTTGCAATGTAAATTCATTATTTATTCTTTTTCAATTCCAAGATATTAAAGGATACATGTTGTAAGGAATCCTTACCCTGGTGGTCCAGTGGTGGTGCGGCGGGGACGCCCGCCACACCGTCATCCTTCTCTGGCAGCTTCCTAATGCGCACCGCGCGCGCACTTCCGGTTTATATAGGCGCATGCGCGCTGGCGTGATGACGTCAGCGCGCAATGGCGCGAAATTCAAATGGATTTAAAGAGACATTTTCTTTTATGCATTGCCCGTGATAGGATTTGTTCCTGGTGCTATTAGCTGTTGCTATTCTGTTTGAATCTGATCCTGATTGTCTGTTTTGACCCCTGCCTGCCTGTTTGACTACTCTGATCTCTGGAACCTGACCCTTGCCTGAAACCGACCTTGACTCTGCTTAACCCTCCTGTTTGACGGTCTGGTTTGACCTCTGCCTGTTATTTGACTCCGATTCTGCCTCAGCGCATCTGATTGATTACCCGGTTTGACCCTTGCCTGCCTGACGACTCTAGCTATCTGCCTGCCTCGACCCGGCCTGTCTGACCACGAATCTGTCTTACGTTGCCAGAACTCCTCGCCTTGCTCCTCTCGAAAAGTCCAGGTGGCATCTGAGTACGCTGAGGGCTCCTCCCGAAGCCAAAGGCGGTCACACTACTGGTGAAGCCGTGCCGAGACCAGGGAGCTTGGCATTAGTTCTGGTTTAGGGTGCCGACCGTGACACATGTACTGTTAATATGAATGAATTTTGTTCCAACAGCGCCACCTGCTGGTCATTTTCCCACCAGTCTGACCAGCAAGTAGTCAAGGAAGTTGTCAGGAGAAAGAAAGAGGCTGATGTTCTTCTGCTTAGGAATAAAATTAGAAACCTTTCTCACATCTTTCCTAAGCAGAAGAACATCAGCCTCTTTCTTTCTCAGCAGAATGTCAATTTGATTTCCAGCCTTTATTATTTCAAGCCTATTTCCCGTCATTGTATTTGTGTTTACTGTTTACTATTTGTTCATTTACAGACACGGTATCCCGATGTAAATATTTCAAAAAAAATTTCCCACAACAAACAGCAAAGTGTCGAAACATTTTCATAACTATATATGTATTTATTCAAATTTAGAGAGGGGAAGAGTGAGATTTTGGCAGGTGGTAGATTTCTTTCCATGTGCACTGACATCTGTAAGAACTGGCCTGTAGCTCTCTGTATCTTTATTCCGTAAAACTTCCAGCATCCTTAGGGTTTCTAAATATTTGGGGGTGAGTCCTTGGTACCCCTGAAACTATAGCAGGGTGACTGTTACCCCAATGTTTCTATATATCTGTAACCTTGTTATGAGCTAAGGGGGCCCAGTCTGAAGGCCAGTTAGGGGGAGATTTGGGGTGAGTGCTTATTTGTACCCTGGGTACCCCTGGAACTATAGCAGGGTGACTGTTACCCCAATGTTTCTATATATCTGTAACCTTGTTATGAGCTAAGGGGCCCAGTCTGAAGGTCAGTTAGGGGGAGATTTGGGGTGAATGTTTATTTGTACCCTGGGTACCCCTGGAACTATAGCAGGGTGACTGTTACCCCAATGTTTCTATATATCTGTAACCTTGTTATGAGCTAAGGGGGCCCAGCCTGAAGGTCAGTTAGGGGGAGATTTGGGGTGAGTGCTTATTTGTGTTCTGGGTACCCTTGGAACTATAGCAGGGTGACTGTTACCCCAATGTTTCTATATATCTGTAACCTTGTTATGAGCTAAGGGGGGCCAGCCTGTAGGTCAGTTAGGGGGAGATTTGGGGTGAGTGCTTATTTGTACCCTGGGTACCCCTGGAACTATAGCAGGGTGACACCCAATGTTTCTATATATCTGTAACCTTGTTATGAGCTAAGGGGGCCCAGTCTGAAGGTCAGTTAGGGGGAGATTTGGGGTGAGTGCTTATTTGTACCCTGGGTACCCCTGGAACTATAGCAGGGTGACTGTTACCCCAATGTTTCTATATATCTGTAACCTTGTT
Source organism: Xenopus laevis (assembly GCF_017654675.1). Lineage (NCBI taxonomy): Eukaryota > Metazoa > Chordata > Amphibia > Anura > Pipidae > Xenopus > Xenopus laevis. Next base: position 5,765,109 of record NC_054375.1, read on the forward strand.
ATGAGCTAAGGGGGCCCAGTCTGAAGGACAGTTAGGGGGAGATTTGGGGTGAGTGCTTATTTGTACCCTGGGTACCCCTGGAACTATAGCAGGGTGACTGTTACCCCAATGTTTCTATATATCTGTAACCTTGTTATGAGCTAAGGGGGCCCAGTCTGAAGGTCAGTTAGGGGGAGATTTGGGGTGAGTGCATATTTGTACCCTGGGTACCCCTGGAACTATAGCAGGGTGACACCCCAATGTTTCTATATATCTGTAACCTTGTTATGAGCTATGCCAATGCTCATGCTGTTCTATTATTACAGTTGAGCCCTACACATGAGCAGAACATCATTACTATTTATCAAGCAGTAAGTGGATGAGCGGAATATAATACCTAATGAATCATGTGCCGTTCAGCTTTCTCGTGTGTCTCTGTTTTGCCACCGTTTTCTACTGAACATTATATATTAAGCTGAATAACATTTGGATTTGAAATAAATTGCCACTTACTTAAATTCACAGGTGGTTGAATATTTCACTGATTTCCTCTCTTGTTTTATTTCAGGGGAGATCGAGCGCTGTTCGTACATCAAGTACCATTACTCCTCCGCCACGATCCCCAAAAACCTTACGTACAACATCACCAAGACCATCCGGCAAGATGAGTGGCACGCTCTGCGTAAGTGACCGCGAGACTGGTGTAATAACCAGAAATTCTCTATAATAAGCTGAATATACTGGAGCCTACTGTTTTAAAGGAAAATTAAAGTCTATGGACAAATCCAGGCCCCTTCCAAAGGCTTTTATTTCCCCCTCCTGGCTCTGGGGCCTGGGGTTGTTAGTCGGCTTTAGTTCCCCTTTAATTCAGAAAAAAAATCAATGTTTCAAAGTGGAACTGCAGCTATTCTATTTTCTTTTTTTTTCTTTTTTTGCAACTTCCTGGTTCTTGAGAAGTAATAAGCTCACAGATAGCCCCTTAGTTAAAGGGTAAGTAAACCCTTAAAAAAAGTGAATGTAAAATTGATGAGGGGGCTATTCTAAGTGCTTTTGCAATATATATGCATTATTTATTTTGTTTTTAATCCAAGATATTAAATTCCAAGATATTAAACTTGTACTGTTAATATGAATGAATTTTGTTACAACAGCGCCACCTGCTGGTCATTTTCTCACCTGTCTGACCAGCAAGTAGTCAAGGAAGTTTATCAGGAGAAAGAAAGAGGCTGATGTTCTTCTGCTTAGGAAAGATGTGAGAAAGGCTTATAATTATAAACATCAGCCTCTTTCTTTCTCCTGACAACTTCCTTGACTACTTGCTGGTCAGACAGGTGAGAAAATGACCAGCAGGTGGCGCTGTTGTAACAAAATTCATTCATATTAACAGCACACGTATCCCTTAATATCTTGGAATTTAAAAAGAATAAATAATGAATGTACAATGCAAAAGTGATTAGAATAGCCCCCTGATCAATTTTACATTCACATATTTTTAAGGTTTATATATCCTTTAAGCAAAGTGGAACTGCAGCTATTCTATTTTTTTTTTTTTACAACTTCCTGGCTCTTGAGAAGTAATCAGCTCACAGATAACCCCCTTACTCAAAGGATTTCTGCTTATTTTGAAGCCAAAGGTGTCATAACCGAGGGGGTTGTTTATGCAGAGCTCCTTATTTCTATTTAAGCCAGTTCCAGGGGAGAGAGTAAGCCTGGAAGCAAAGCTGTTCATAACTGTTATATATATATATATATATATATATATATATATATATATATATATATATATATAAAACTGAAGGCTTTTACTTCCTACTTGATTTCAAGTGTTACACCAGTATTAGACTATCAATCTAGACCAATGGGCTTATAGTATTGTGATTATTCATTGGTTGTGTGTTCTGATCCGTCGCACTGCTGACAGTCATTACAGTGTATATTATGGGATGGCTCTGTGTTTGCAAATGAAACTAGAAGATCCGGTGCTTTCAGTCCCACGAACGTTACTGGGCAGTTGCCTGAATGATAAACAATGGGCTGGATTCATGTGGCTCCATCATTTCATCTCCCATTGTTGCATTGAATCCATCGGTTACACTTAATCCATTTGTTCTACGTTACTTTAAATTAAATTTAAAAAAACATGATTTTGTTTCCATTTACATCAAGGGGTTACTAGGTAAGATTATATACTTCTAATAAAATATCATTTCACGATTCTGGTAATGAATTTAAGTGTAAACTATTTTAGTTGCTGTTTGCTCTGTTTGTTTGGGCTTTTTATTTTTATTAGTGAAGGGTTGTAAAGCCATGTGACTTCAGAACGTTGTAACTTAGCAGGATACAGACTAATGGGTGAAGAATGCGACTCTCAAATCTCCCTATGTGCTGCATTGGATAATATATATATATACAGGCTGTTCCTGCTGAATTGTGCTTAGTACAGAGGAATACCTATGCTGCCATAGTTTTATGGGATCTCTCTGTACAGACTATGAGCAAACTTAGGGGACTGTTCCTGCTGAATTGTGCTTAGTACAGGGAATACCTATGCTGCCATAGTTTTATGGGATCTCTCTGTACAGACTATGAGCAAACTTAGGGACTGTTCCTGCTGAATTGTGCTTAGTACAGAGAATACCTATGCTGCCATAGTTTTATGGGATCTCTCTGTACAGACTATGAGCAAACTTAGGGACTGTTCCTGCTTAATTGTGCTTAGTACAGGGGAATACCTATCCTGCCATAGTTTTATGGGATCTCTCTGTACAGACTATGAGCAAACTTAGGGACTGTTCCTGCTGAATTGTGCTTAGTACAGGGAATACCTATGCTGCCATAGTTTTATGGGATCTCTCTGTACAGACTATGAGCAAACTTAGGGGCTGTTCCTGCTGAATTGTGCTTAGTACAGGGGAATACCTATGCTGCCATAGTTTTATGGGATCTCTCTGTACAGACTATGAGCAAACTTAGGGGACTGTTCCTGCTGAATTGTGCTTAGTACAGGGAATACCTATGCTGCCCATAGTTTTATGGGATCTCTCTGTACAGACTATGAGCAAACTTAGGGACTGTTCCTGCTGAATTGTGCTTAGTACAGGGAATACCTATGCTGCCATAGTTTTATGGGATCTCTCTGTACAGACTATGAGCAAACTTAGGGACTGTTCCTGCTTAATTGTGCTTAGTACAGGGGAATACCTATCCTGCCATAGTTTTATGGGATCTCTCTGTACAGACTATGAGCAAACTTAGGGGCTGTTCCTGCTGAATTGTGCTTAGTACAGGGAATACCTATGCTGCCATAGTTTTATGGGATCTCTCTGTACAGACTATGAGTAAACTTAGGGGCTGTTCCTGCTGAATTGTGCTTAGTACAGGGGAATACCTATGCTGCCATAGTTTTATGGGATCTCTCTGTACAGACTATGAGCAAACTTAGGGGACTGTTCCTGCTGAATTGTGCTTAGTACAGGGAATACCTATGCTGCCATAGTTTTATGGGATCTCTCTGTACAGACTATGAGCAAACTTAGGGACTGTTCCTGCTGAATTGTGCTTAGTACAGGGAATACCTATGCTGCCATAGTTTTATGGGATCTCTCTGTACAGACTATGAGCAAACTTAGGGGCTGTTCCTGCTGAATTGTGCTTAGTACAGGGAATACCTATGCTGCCATAGTTTTATGGGATCTCTCTGTACAGACTATGAGCAAACTTAGGGGACTGTTCCTGCTGAATTGTGCTTAGTACAGGGAATACCTATGCTGCCATAGTTTTATGGGATCTCTCTGTACAGACTATGAGCAAACTTAGGGGCTGTTCCTGCTGAATTGTGCTTAGTACAGGGGAATACCTATGCTGCCATAGTTTTATGGGATCTCTCATAATGTCTTATGAATGGCCCTTTAAATAACAAATCTGGTTGCGTGTCGTTTATGTGTCAGGGCGTGAGCTGCTCATTTCTGCTGGCGTGTGTTATACGGGGAATTGAACCCACGGCAGAGCGAGAGTTTAGCCAGTTCTTTCCATTGACTCAGTGTTGTGACTCACAAGTAGTACAGCCTGTGCCTTTATCTCTCTGCTCTGAACATTGTTCCCTTCTGAACCCCCAGCAGCACAAATGGGACTTTACCTACAGACCAAAGGCGCCAACGAGCTGAACGAACCTTCCTCACACTTATACAAGTTAATGTTACAAATAAATACTGAAATAATTCAGTATTTCAATATTGAACCTGCTTAATTATTATGGACCCACTGGGCCTTCAACATTACTCGGCCAAGTACAGGGTCTCCCTGTAGCCCAAAAACCCCACCATAGACAGAACACTGCCGAGAATTGATTTAGAGCATTGCTTTAACCCCAGACATGCCATTGAGATCACTGCAGACACTGGATTCCACGCATTACATTAGCCCCAGTTTAGTGATGCGCAAATCTGTCCCATTTTGCTTCCCCAAAAAATTTGCGAAACTGCGAAAAAATTTGCAAATAGCAAAAAATTCTCAAAACACGTTGTAATCAATGGGCATTTTTACGTGCAACTTTTTTTTTCTTATGGCGACTTTGTTTGTCCTAATCTGTATTAAAGTCAATGGGCTTTTTTGTTATGGCGACTTTTTTTGTCCAAATGCATTAGTCAATGGGCGGTTTTTCTCTGCGAATTTTCCCGCTGTGAATTTTTGCTAAAACAATTGCACAGCTCTCCTCTATCCCCCACTCTATAGCCCCAAAACCCCACCTTGCATAGACAGGACACTGCAGAGAATTGATTTAGAGCATTGCTTTAACCCCAGACATGCCAGTAACATCAATGCAGACAGTGGACTTCACGCATTACATTAACCCCAGATTAGCAATGAACGATTCTGTCCCGTTTTGCTTCGCCGAAAAATTTGCTGAACTGTGAAAAAATTCGCGAAAAATTCTCAAAATGCATTTTAATCAATTGGCCATTTTTATGTGCGACTTTGCTAACGGATGCAAAAACTGCATTAAAGTCAATGGGCTGTTTTCTTATGGCGACTTTTTTTGTCCTAATGCATCAGAGCCAATGGGCGTTTTTTATTATGGCAAGTTTTTTCCTCCAAATGCATTAAAGTCAAAGTTTTTTTTTTCTTATGGCGACTTTTTTGTCCTATTTCATTGAAGTCAATGGGCGTTTTTTCATTAGGGAGCTAGCACACCGGAAGATTCGGGGAGATTTAGTCGCCTGGCGATTATACGCTTCTTCTGCAGGGCGACAGTCTCCCCAAATTGCCTTCCGCCTGCTATAATGAGAAAATGCCAGCACCAATGCACTCGCAGCGCTTCGCTTTCCGAAGTCCCCGAAGTTTTAAAGTCAATGGGTGTTTTTTTTCTTATGGCGACTTTTTTTCTCCAAATGCATTTGCATTAGGACAAAAAAAGTTGTCGTAAGAAAAAACGCCCATTGACTTTAATGCATTATGACAAAAAAAGTCGCCATAAGAAAAAATGCCCATTGACTTAGGGTTAGTCCACATAAGGAGATTCGGGGAGATTAAGTCGCCTGGTGACTAATCGCTTCTTCTTCTGGGCAACAATCTCCCCAACTGCCTTCACGTGTCTTCCCATCTGATATAATGAAAAGTCGCCTGTGCTTAAGCAGTTTTAAAGTCAATGGGTGTTTTTTTCTTACGGCGACTTTTTTGTCCTAATGCAGTAAAGTCATTGGAATTTTTTCTTATGGCGACTTTTTTGTCCAAATGCATTAAAGTCAATGGAATTTTTTCCATTTTTTTTCTTTTGGCGACTTTTTTTTATCCAAATGCATTAAAGTCAATGGGCGTATTTTTCTTATGGCGACTTTTTTGTCCTAATGCATTAAAGTCAATGGAATTTTTTCTTATGGCGACTTTTTTGTCCAAATACATAACATCAATGGGCGTTTTTTCTTATGGCGACTTTTTTTTATCCAAATGCATTAAAGTCAATGGGCGTTGTTTTCTTATGTCGACTTTTTTCTCCAAATGCATTAAAGTCAATGGAATTTTTTCTTATGGTGACTTTTTTTGTGCTATTGCCTAACATCAATGGGCGTTTTTTTCTTATGGCGACTTTTTTCTCCAAATGCATTAAAGTCAATGGAATTTTTTCTTATGGCGACTTTTTTGTCCAAATACATAACATCAATGGGCGTTTTTTCTTATGGCGACTTTTTTTTATCCAAATGCATTAAAGTCAACGGGCATTTTTTCTTAATCATGTAATTTTTCTCTGTGGATTTTCCCACGGTAAATTTTTTTGCGAAAAAAATTGCACATGACGTAAGTCCGAATTTTGCCGTCAATCCAGGGCTGACGAATAAATTCGCTCATCACTACCGCTGACATAAGTGGACACCGTACCTTACCCATGAGGTGTGATATTTCCATGTTTTATTGCAGGTATGAGTAGACACTCACATATGCATTAACCCCAGGCATGCCAGTAATCAGTAATCTCTGCAGACAGTGGATTCAGAGCATTGCATTAACCCCAGACATAAACAACTGAATGAATGGAGTCTGTTCCTTATATGCACGTTTAGCGCTACTAGTTTTTATTGCAAATGCATATATACACTCAAATGTGCATTAACCCCAGGCATGCCAGTAAGACTACTGCAGATGGTATATTCACAACATCGTATTAACCCCTGACACAAAAGTTTTATTGCTTGTGCATTAACCCCGGACATGCCAGTAAGATCACTGCAGATATAACCCCGGGCATGCCAGCAAGATCACTGCAGATATAACCCCGGACATGCCAGCAAGATCACTGCAGATATAACCCCGGACATGCCAGTAAGATCACTGCAGATATAACCCCGGACATGCCAGCAAGATCACTGCAGATATAACCCCGGACATGCCAGTAAGATCACTGCAGATATAACCCCGGACATGCCAGTAAGATCACTGCAGATATAACCCCGGACATGCCAGTAAGATCACTGCAGATATAACCCCGGACATGTCAGTAAGATCACTGCAGATATAACCCCAGACATGCCAGTAAGATCACTGCAGATATAACCCCAGGCATGCCAGTAAGATCACTGCAGATATAACCCCGGACATGCCAGTAAGATCACTGCAGATATAACCCCGGACATGTCAGTAAGATCACTGCAGATATAACCCCAGACATGCCAGTAAGATCACTGCAGATATAACCCCAGGCATGCCAGTAAGATCACTGCAGATATAACCCCGGGCATGCCAGTAAGATCACTGCAGATATAACCCTGGACATGCCAGTAAGATCACTGCAGATATAACCCCGGACATGTCAGTAAGATCACTGCAGATATAACCCCAGACATGCCAGTAAGATCACTGCAGATATAACCCCAGGCATGCCAGCAAGATCACTGCAGATATAACCCTGGACATGCCAGTAAGATCACTGCAGATATAACCCCAGACATGCCAGTAAGATCACTGCAGATATAACCCCAGACATGCCAGTAAGATCACTGCAGATATAACCCCAGACATGCCAGTAAGATCACTGCAGATATAACCCCAGACATGCCAGTAAGATCACTGCAGATATAACCCCAGACATGCCAGTAAGATCACTGCAGATATAACCCCAGGCATGCCAGCAAGATCACTGCAGATATAACCCTGGACATGCCAGTAAGATCACTGCAGATATAACCCCGGACATGCCAGTAAGATCACTGCAGATATAACCCCGGACATGCCAGTCAGATCACTGCAGATATAACCCCGGACATGTCAGTAAGATCACTGCAGATATAACCCCAGACATGCCAGTAAGATCACTGCAGATATAACCCCGGGCATGCCAGTAAGATCACTGCAGATATAACCCTGGACATGCCAGTAAGATCACTGCAGATATAACCCCGGACATGTCAGTAAGATCACTGCAGATATAACCCCAGACATGCCAGTAAGATCACTGCAGATATAACCCCAGGCATGCCAGCAAGATCACTGCAGATATAACCCTGGACATGCCAGTAAGATCACTGCAGATATAACCCCAGACATGCCAGTAAGATCACTGCAGATATAACCCCAGACATGCCAGTAAGATCACTGCAGATATAACCCCAGACATGCCAGTAAGATCACTGCAGATATAACCCCAGACATGCCAGTAAGATCACTGCAGATATAACCCCAGACATGCCAGTAAGATCACTGCAGATATAACCCCAGGCATGCCAGCAAGATCACTGCAGATATAACCCTGGACATGCCAGTAAGATCACTGCAGATATAACCCCAGACATGCCAGTAAGATCACTGCAGATATAACCCCAGACATGCCAGTAAGATCACTGCAGATATAACCCCAGACATGCCAGTAAGATCACTGCAGATATAACCCCAGACATGCCAGTAAGATCACTGCAGATATAACCCCAGACATGCCAGTAAGATCACTGCAGATATAACCCCAGACATGCCAGTAAGATCACTGCAGATATAACCCCGGACATGCCAGTAAGATCACTGCAGATATAACCCCAGACATGCCAGTAAGATCACTGCAGATATAACCCCGGACATGCCAGTAAGATCACTGCAGATATAACCCTAGACATGCCAGTAAGATCACTGCAGATATAACCCCGGACATGGAAGTAAGATCACTGCAGATATAACCCTAGACATGCCAGTAAGATCACTGCAGATATAACCCCGGACATGCCAGTAAGATCACTGCAGATAGTGGATTCTGAAGTCCGCATCGACCCCAGACAAGGGATTCAATTTAAACCTCCTTTTAAAATGTTTTTGTTAAAATGAAACCTACACATATATCTCTCGGGCCATTTCGTTAATTAAGTAACAAATCGTTTGGCTTTAATATTTCTTGTTTTCTCCTCTGGCAGATACAAACTGCTCTAATCCACCCGACTAATCACATAAAGTAAAATTAATAAACTGCCGAGTCGCATCCCTCCAGGTCCACAACCTCGTCTCACTCAAAGCGGATTTAAAGGCTGTAATTTAAAAGTAATTAACCCCCCCCCTCCATAATTGGAAATGGGACAGCGCCGATAGATAATTCCATTCATTTTGGGTTTTTCTTTCCTATTTAAATAAAGTGAGATAAAACTTTAACAATAAACTGTTTTATCTTCCCCAACTTCCATATTAAAGGGACGTTATCGGCGCCGATTGATAATCCCGTTTACGCGTGCGAAAATCATTTGTTTTTCTATTTTTTCATGAAATAATCTCGCCTTTTGGTTTCCAGGATGATGTTTGACTGCTTCATTCTGGGCTGATTTGATTCAGTTGAGGAAATTGTATTTGTCTTTCAAAGCAAAGTAAATTTCCCAGGGATTTATCTTTCTACGCCAGTGCCCATAAGTCAAGTCTTTGCTCTTTCCCAACACAAATGAAGCCGACGTTAAAAGATTACGGGGGTTTTTTTGTAGGACGACCGGCATAAATTGTCTGTTCTTTTGTCTATTAAGGGCGACGCTTGCACTGATTTGGCCAGGGAGTTTGTTCAGTTGGCTCCACAGTTTGGGCAGTCATTGCTTTGATCAGAATGCAGCCAGTCTCATGTCTCAGTCTCATCTGTTGTTGCCACTTCTTGGTGCTCAGTGAGGCATTGGCAGAATGAGAGAAACCACAGATCCCCATTCAGAAGTTCCAAATAAATTCACTAAAGCCATTTGGTTATCCATGTGGACAAAATACTTGCCCTGCTGGTCATTGTGTTATTCTGTCACCATCCTGCCGTACTGTCCTATTGTCTCCATCTTTCCCTACTGTCTCCATCTTGTCCTATTGACTCCATCTTGTCCTACTGTCACCAACTTGTCCTACTGTCTCTATATTGTCCTATTGTCTCCATCTTATCCTACTGTCTCCATATTGTCCTACTGTCTCCATCTTGCCCTTATGTCTCCATCTTGCCCTACTGTCTCCATCTTATCCTACTGTCTCCATATTGTCCTACTGTCTCCATCTTGCCCTTATGTCTCCATCTTGTCCTACTGTCTCCATCTTGTCCTATTCTCTCCATCTTGCCCTACTGTCTCTATCTGCTTTACATTCTCCATCTTGCTCTACTGTCTCCATCTTGACCTATAGTCTCCACCTTGTCGTACTGTCTCCATCTTGCCCTACTGTCTCCATCTTATCCTACTGTCTCCATCTGGTCCTACTGTCTCCATCTTGCTCACAGTCTTCATCTTGTCCTACTGTCTCAATTTTGCTCTACAGTCTCCATCTTGCCCTACTGTCTCCATCTTGTCCTACTGTCTCCATCTTGTCCTACTGTCTCCATCTTGTCCTTCTGTATCCATCTTATCCTACTGTCTCCATCTGGTCCTACTGTCTCCATCTTGCTCACAGTCTTCATCTTGTCCTACTGTCTCAATTTTGCTCTACAGTCTCCATCTTGCCCTACTGTCTCCATCTTGTCCTACTGTCTCCATCTTGTCCTACTGTCTCCATCTTGTCCTTCTGTATCCATCTTATCCTACTGTCTCCATCTGGTCCTACTGTCTCCATCTTGCTCACAGTCTTCATCTTGTCCTACTGTCTCAATTTTGCTCTACAGTCTCCATCTTGCCCTACTGTCTCCATCTTGTCCTACTGTCTCCATTTTGTCCTACTGTCTCCATCTTGCTCTACTGTCTCCATCTTGTCCTACTGTCTCAATTTTGCTCTACAGTCTCCATCTTGCCCTACTGTCTCCATCTTGTCCTACTGTCTCCATTTTGTCCTACTGTCTCCATCTTGCTCACAGTCTTCATCTTGTCCTACTGTCTCAATTTTGCTCTACAGTCTCCATCTTGCCCTACTGTCTCCATCTTGTCCTACTGTCTCCATTTTGTCCTACTGTCTCCATCTTGCTGTACTGTCTCCATCTTGTCCTATTGTCTCCATCTTGCTGTACAGTCTCCATTTTGTCCTACTGTCTCCATCTTGCTGTACTGTCTCCATCTTGTCCTATTGTCTTCATCTTGCTGTACAGTCTCCATCTTGTCCTACTGTCTCCATCTTGTCCTACTGTCTACATCTTGTTCTATTGTCTCCATCTTGTCCCACTGTTTCTTCTTGGCCTACTGTCTCCTGTCTGATGCAGTATTGTTGGAGAAAATTGGACACAAAGGATGATGGCAACAAGACTTTTTATCAGTGTTGCTAAATTTGTAGCCCTTCAGCTCTTGTTGTAGCATAACTCCCAGTTACTGGGTATTGTAGTTCAATAACACCAGAAGATTGATAGGGTGGGCAGTTCATCATTATGCAATGATGCCCCTTGAAATTGGAGGACAATGCCGGCTAGGAGAGAGACACAAAAAGCCTGAATGCTAAATGAAGAGCTACAAGTGGAACTACAAGTTGCAGCATCCTCAGCATTGCCGAGCATGCTGGGAGTTATAGCCTCTCTAAGTTAGACACAACTGAGCAGTCTCCAGAGGTAGCAGCTTCCAGACATCTGTTTATTTCTTCTGCATGTCTCATTTACTTTCTGCCTCCTGGGAATTGTCTTGTTCTGATTGTCGGTGCCTGGGGTAATAGAGATAACAGCAGGACTGTTTTATGGAGGGGCAAGGCCATCTCTTATGCATGAGCTCCTACTGGCAGTGCTTCAGATTCTGTCCCCTTGAGGCTGCGAGGGGGGGATTTCACTTTAAACTCCAGCCTTGATAATCCGACTGGGATCTAACATACAGGGCCATTACCTTTGCTATTAATCCATTGCTCCAGTTCTCTTCTAACCATAAGCATTAGAACTGGGACAACTGGGGGGAGGGATAAGCCCCCCCAAAAAATATCTTCCTCATATCTGGGTTCATTTTGCCTTAGCTGACACATTTAAAGGGCAACCTGGTTACAGTAATGTAGAAAAATAAAAGTACTTTCCCTTATTTCTTCTTCAGCCTTTAATCCATTTACTGGGGCTGCTCGTGCCAATTTTTTTTTTATACAGACAGAAATTATAGTGAAATAAGATTTCCCAGAGCCTCTGATCAAGGTCCTTGTGTGCGGCTGGGTACGGACTGGACGCTGTAAGCTAAAAAAAAAAGGCGAAATCATTCAAAACAAAACACACAAGAAATAGAAGTGAAAACCAGATTGTCTGACAATATCACCGTATTCATTATACTAATATTTAATTTGAAGGTGATGTTCCCCTTTAATTAGGAATCTCACAGTCAATCGTGTGGTTATTGGCCAATCCTATTTCAGATAACTTACCCTCATACTGAGGAACTTATTTCAGTCGGCAGTTGTGTTTTTATTGTCAAAAACAAATATATAAGCAAGCGGGGGCGTCTCGCTGCACAAAGAGAAAAGCAAGTTTAGCATCAGAGGAGAGAGATCCGCAACCAATGAAAGAGACTGGGAATTCTTGGTGTTTAATAATTGATTCTGTCACTTTTTTCTTCTGTGTTTGTTCCCTGGGAAGAGAGAGGTTAGTGAGTTGCTCAATGCAAATGGGAAACATGGAACCTCAGTGTTGTCAACTGATTCTTACAGACCTGCTCTCCTATTGGTGCTGAGCTTGGTGAACTGGAAAATAGTTTGTGTTCTTCATCAGCGAGAGGTAACATTTCAATTCCAGTAACAACTCAAGGAAGATAGATAGATAGATGATAGATAGATAGATAGATAGATAGATAGATAGATAGATAGATAGACAGAGATAGACAGATATAGAGAGAGAGAGAGAGACAGACAGACAGACAGACAGATAGATAGATATAGATAGATAATAGATAGATAGATGATAGATAGATAGATAGATGATAGATAGATAGATAGATAGATAGATAGATAGATAGATAGATATAGATAGAGAAAGATTGAATGATAAATAGATAGATAAATGATAAATTAGATAGACAGAATGATAAATATATGAATAGAGAGAGAGAGAGAGAGAGAGAGAGAGAGAGAGAGAGAGAGATAGAATGATAAATGGATAGATAGATAGATAGATAGATAGATAGATAGATACTTGATAGATTAGATAGACAGAATGATAAATATATGAATAGATAGATAGATAGATAGATAGATAGATAGATAGATAGATAGATAGATAGATAGATAGATAGATAGATAGATAGATGATAGATAGAGATAGATAAATAATAGATAGATAGATAATATATAATAAATAGAGAGAGAGAGAGAGAGAGAGAGATAAAGATAGAATGATAAATAGATAGATAAATGATAAATTAGATAGACAGAATGATAAATATATGAATAGAGAGAGAGAGAGATAGAGATAGAAAGATAGAATGATAAATGGATAGATAGATAATTGATAGATTAGATAGACAGAATGATAAATATATGAATAGATAGATAGATAGATAGATAATAGATAGATAGATAGATAGATAGATAGATAGATAGATGATAGATAGATAGATAGATAGATAGATATAGAAAGATAGAATGATAAATAGATAGATAAATGATAAATTAGATAGACAGAATGATAAATATATGAATAGAGAGAGAGAGATAGATAGAAAGATAGAATGATAAATGGTTAGACAGATAATTGATAGATTAGATAGACAGAATGATAAATATATGAATAGATAGATAGATAGATTGATAGATAATAGAGAGAGAGAGAGAGATAGATAATAAATAGATAGATAGATATAGAGAGCAATCCGTGGCTCCGGAGCCTCATGCGGCTCTTCATCCTGCTTGCTGCGGCTTGACTATACAGCCCTCGCGCCTGCTGGCGGCTGCTTGAGTGTGTGACCGGGGTAAGTTAACGGTTAGCTTACAGCGGTCGCACACTCATGAAGCCGCCAGCAGGCGCGTGGACTGTATAGACGTCCCAGGAGTGACAGGCAAGACAGAGCCGCAGCAAGATGATTCATCATGGTCCTTACCGCGGTCACAAACTCAAGACAATAGAGTGAAGATCAGCATTGAACTCCAGAAACAGAATTTACATTAAACAGATGAGAACACTAGCATTTAATAGGGCTATATAGGGATGGGCGGTTTTTTTTTACCTTGTTTCGACGGAAAAATGACTCCGCACGACAACATTTTTGTATTAAAGTATAGACTTTAATAGGCGTCTGCGACATTTCGCCAGCGGCAAATTATTGAGGAAACGAAACGGGTCAAATTTGCCCATACCTGGGGCTATTCAGTGTTTAATTTATTTCAAAGTAGGCCTACACATACACACTGCACTTCTGTTTGTTGTATTCTGTTGTTGTAACAGTTAAAAATTGAAAAAAGTTTAAAACTTTTAAAAGTTTATAATCTGTTTTATGTTTTGTGGCTCCAGACTATTTTTCTTTAGTGGAAAAGGGGGCAAAATGGCTCTGTAGATAGTAAAGGTTGCTGACCCCTGAATTAGATAGAATGACAAATATATGAATAGATAGATTAGATAGATAGATAGAGAGAGAGAGAGAGAGAGAGAGAGAGAGAGAGAGAGAGAGAGATGATAGACAGACAGACTAGATAGATAGATAGATAGATAGATAGATAGATAGATAGATAGATAGATAGATAGATAGATAGTAGATAGAGAGAGATAGATAAATGATAGATAGATAGATAGATAGATAGATAGATAGATAGATAGATAGATAGATAGATAGATAGATAGATAGATAGATAGATAGATAGATGGATGGATGGATGGATGGATGGATAGATAGATAGATAGATAGACAGAGAGATAGATAGATAGATAGATAGATAGATAGATAGATAGATAGATAGATAGATAGATAAATAGACAGATAGATAGATAGATAGATAGATAGATAGATAGATAGATAGATAGATAGATAGATAGATAGATAAATAGATAGATGATAGATAGATAAATAGATAGATGATAGATAAGATAGATAGATAGATAGATAGATAGATAGATAGATAAATAGATAGATGATAGATAGATAGATAGATAGATAGATAGATAGATAAATAGACAGATAGAGATAGATAGATAGATAGATAGATAGATAGATAGATAGATAGATAGATAGATAGATAGATAAATAGATAGATGATAGATAGATAAATAGACAGATAGAGATAGATAGATAGATAGATAGATAGATAGATAGATAGATAGATAGATAGATGGATGGATGGATGGATGGATGGATGGATGGATGGATAGATAGATAATAGGAAATATGGGTGATAGAGAGACAGAGATGATGTTGGAATGTGACATATAGAAACCAGCAGATTGATAATACATAATAGATATATAACAGACATGTGAGACTAATGGTTCGCTAAATGAATAGACACAGACATAAACACATATATTTGATACAAATAAATAAAATAAAATGTGTATTGATAGAGACAGATGGGTACATAGACCTTTAGATGGGTAATGAGATATATAGATGACAGACAGATAAATACATTGATAGACAGACAGATACAGTGTAGGTAGATAGATGGATGGATAGATGACAGACAGATACTGATTCTATGCTAATTGCTGTTAGTATTAGATGCTCAGTCTAGTAAATGTCTGGGCTCAGCTTTATTCCATTTCCTCACAGGGGAATATATATTTATATATAGAGAGAGGGGGGAGTTCCTTTTTCTTGATCATTGAATGGAAACAGTCAGGTCCCAAGGGGAACAATGTCGGGGTGCATATTTATTAAGGGTATTCAGGTTGAACCCTGTATTTCTACTGATACCGACATCCTCCCAGACACACTTAGTCCCATTGTATCTGCCTATGAAACAGAATCTCCCACTTTAAAGCTCCCCCCAGAGTAGAGACTGCTCAGTGCCCCCCGTCCTTTCTTGGCCGCCCCAGGCTTGGACGTGGAGTCTGGAGGGGGGCGAGGAAAGGAAATCGATGGCAGATATCACATGCTGACAGGAGATGTGCTGCTCCACAGCCTGTGAATAATTCAGCTCGGCCTCAGTAATTCTATTCCATCTCTCAAGGTTGGGCTCATTAATATTGTATAGGGACCTAAGCACCGAGCTGCCCCTGGGGTATTTAGTTTGTAACCTGCAATAGCTTCTGAGTTGCTGCCACCACCCTCCAGTGTTCTGCCCGTTCCAACCTTAACTTTCAAACTGCTCCCCATCGGGGGCGAAACGCGTGACGCTCCGGGAATTTGGCTGCATTCCTGAAACTTATATATCTTGCCATGCCGGTGACCTCTAATAATAATAATTAAAGGGATACTGTAACTATATGTCTGCTTTCATTTATTAACCCCTTCCTAGAAACAATAAGTCAAAAAAAATATATATATATTTTTCCAGTGTTACTCAAAGGGGTTGTTCACCTTTAAATTAACTGTTAGTAGGATGTAGAGCGGGATATTCTGAGACGATTTGCAACTGGTTTTCATTTTTTATTATTTATGATTTTTGAGTTATTTAGCTTCTTTATTCAGCAGCTCTCCGGAAGCGATGAGCGAATTTATTCGCCAGCCATGGATTTGCGGCGGAATTCCGGATGTCGCCATGTTTGAATTTTTTCGCGAAACTGCAAAGAAAATACACCATGGAAAAATTAGCCACGAAAAAACACCCATTAAGAAAAAGCACCTATTAACTAATGCATTAGGACAAAACAGTCGCCATAACAAAAAAAGCCCATTGACTTTAAGGGCAGGGGTACACGGGCAGATTCGAGGAGATTAGTTGCCGCCGGCGACAAATCGCCTCTTCTTCACGAGTAGCACATGGAGTTATCTAGACTACACCTTGACATAAAAGTCCGTTTTTTTTGTTTGTGTTTTTTAACAGCTCGTTCTGTGTTTTTTTAGAATTCTAGCAAGTGATTCACTGGTTTAATTTATGAATTAGTGACTCACGGAATTTGCACCAGTTGTACTGAGCCGGAAATAGCATTTCCTTAAAATCAATGTGAGTGTTTGCGTCTATCTAGCTGATAAGCATTGTAAGCAGCAGTCCTGTCCTGCTTTATGGCAGCTGAGATTCTAGCTATCTGTATAACAGAGCATTCTGTCCCAGTGGCTGCACAGATCCTATCTGATCCCCATTGTAAGCAGCAGTCCTGTCCTGCTTTATGGCAGCTGAGATTCTAGCTATCTGTATAACAGAACATTCTGTCCCAGTGGCTGCACAGATCCTATCTGATCCCCATTGTAAGCAGCAGTCCTGTCCTGCTTTATGGCAGCTGAGATTCTAGCTATCTGTATAACAGAACATTCTGTCCCAGTGGCTGCACAGATCCTATCTGATCCCCATTGTAAGCAACAGTCCTGTCCTGCTTTATGGCAGCTGAGATTCTAGCTATCTGTATAACAGAACATTCTGTCCCAGTGGCTGCACAGATCCTATCTGATCCCCATTGTAAGCAGCAGTCCTGTCCTGCTTTATGGCAGCTGAGATTCTAGCTATCTGTATAACAGAACATTCTGTCCCAGTGGCTGCACAGATCCTATCTGATCCCCATTGTAAGCAGCAGTCCTGTCCTGCTTTATGGCAGCTGAGATTCTAGCTATCTGTATAACAGAACATTCTGTCCCAGTGGCTGCACAGATCCTATCTGATCCCCATTGTAAGCAGCAGTCCTGCCCTGCTTTATGGCAGCTGAGATTCTAGATATCTGTATAACAGAACATTCTGTCCCAGTGGCTGCACAGATCCTATCTGATTCCCATTGTAAGCAGCAGTCCTGTCCTGCTTTATGGCAGCTGAGATTCTAGCTATCTGTATAACAGAACATTCTATCCCAGTGGCTGCACAGATCCTATCTGATCCCCATTGTAAGCAGCAGTCCTGTCCTGCTTTATGGCAGCTGAGATTCTAGCTATCTGTATAACAGAGCATTCTGTCCCAGTGGCTGAGATTCTAGCTATCTGTGCAAGTATTTTTTCATTTTTAGGTGAGTGATTGGATAAGAAAGTTGTGCAGGACAAAGGAAAGATATTCATTGTAGTATAAAGTGTGTAGTGGATAAAGATTTAACCATGTAAATGCATGAATAATAATAAGCCAATTTCATGCTAAAAAAATCACAGTAACAAGTTCATTATATTTGAGAAACTTTATGTAGGAAAAAGAAAGAGCAGCTTACAAGCGCAGAAGATTAAACAGAAGCAGGGGGAATGATTATATAAAAAGATATGATGTAGCCGTTATGTCTGCGCTGGGAAGAGAAGGGTTAAAGTACTGGGTATTTGGCCTTATTCGGTGCAAGAGAAAATCTCGCTGACTGTGTAACCAAGGGAAACTGCAAGATGTTCTCATTCCCACTTGTACAACAAGGCCAATTGGCCCAGATTCCATATATATATATATATAACAGAAAGGAACCAGTAAACAAATATATTTACCCTTGTGTCTGTTATGCCAGCGGAGTTGCATCATATTATATCCCCCAGCATCCTCAGCTGCCCCTTGGAAAATATTGGAGGACATTTCACCCTAAATTCAAGTCAGATAAATAATTAAGAGACGTTTAAACGCTGCTAACAAATAAACATTTTTAAAGGGGTAATTCACCTTTACTATAACGCTTACTATATTATTGATAGGGATGCACCAAATCCAGGATTCGGACAGGATCCTTGTGCCCTGCCAAATTGAATCCAAATCCTAATTTGCATATGTAAATTAGGGACGGGGAGGTAAATCATGTGACTTTTCATCACAAAAGGAAGTGATTCAATTCTTTTCCAGTTTTTCCTTTCCTGCCTCTAATTTGCATATGCAAATTAGGATTTGGATTTGGCTGAATCTTTCACGAAGGAGATTCGACTGAATCCCAGATTCAGTTCATTCCTAATTATTGAACAGCCTAATTTTACCGACTTTTCAATGGCTTTTTTTTAGGAATAATTTGCCTTCTGCCTATTTCCACACCTTGCAGTGGCTGGCTAAGCATGCTGGGAATTGTAGTGGAGCCACGGCTGATCGTGTACCTCTTTACAGGAAAATAATTATCTTCGTCTCACATTCCCCCTTTGCTCTGACCTGCTTTCTCTCCTATTTCCCAGGGTTTTTATCATCTCTGTCTTGTACAGTCCTTCTCAGAGACCATTCATTTTAATTATCACTTGCAGACGGAGAGATGCTGGAGGCACATATAAACCCAGTGAGAATGAATGGATATTGGGAAGTTGTGTCAGGAGTCAGAGGCAGCAGTGCAGAGAAGAGAAAGGGACAGACACAATGACAGTTACACAGAACTATAAACCCAGTGAGAATGAGGAATGAATGGATATTGGGAAGTTGTATCAGGAGTCAGAGGCAGCAGTGCAGAGAAGAGAAAGGGACAGACACAATGACAGTTACACAGAACTATAAACCCAGTGAGAATGAGGAATGAATGGATATTGGGAAGTTGTATCAGGAGTCAGAGGCAGCAGTGCAGAGAAAGGGACAGACACAATGACAGTTACACAGAACTATAAACCCAGTGAGAATGCGGAATGAATGGATATTGGGAAGTTGTATCAGGAGTCAGAGGCAGCAGTGCAGAGAAGAGAAAGGGACAGACACAATGACAGTTACACAGAACTATAAACCCAGTGAGAATGAGGAATGAATGGATATTGGGAAGTTGTATCAGGAGTCAGAGGCAGCAGTGCAGAGAAAGGGACAGACACAATGACAGTAACACAGAACTATAAACCCAGTGAGAATGAGGAATGAATGGATATTGGGAAGTTGTATCAGGAGTCAGAAGCAGCAGTGCAGAGAAGAGAAAGGGACAGACACAATGACAGTTACACAGAACTATAAACCCAGTGAGAATGAGGAATGAATGGATATTGGGAAGTTGTATCAGGAGTCAGAGGCAGCAGTGCAGAGAAGAGAAAGGGACAGACACAATGACAGTTACACAGAACTATAAACCCAGTGAGAATGAGGAATAAATGGATATTGGGAAGTTGTATCAGGAGTCAGAAGCAGCAGTGCAGAGAAGAGAAAGGGACAGACACAATGACAGTTACACAGAACTATAAACCCAGTGAGAATGAGGAATGAATGGATATTGGGAAGTTGTATCAGGAGTCAGAGGCAGCAGTGCAGAGAAGAGAAAGGGACAGACACAATGACAGTTACACAGAACTATAAACCCAGTGAGAATGAGGAATGAATGGATATTGGGGAGTTGCTTAGAATTCTCTTTCATTGGGCAAAACACAGTTTTGGGGTGCAGTTCCCCTTTAAGGAAATTGACCCTTTTTCAAAAGCTACTCCTGCACCCACAAATGATTCTTTTTCTTATTTCTTCTATAATTAAGGATGTGGCCCAGGGGGGGAGTAATGAAGAAAGTAGACCCATGTTTGGGGACACTGGAATAGTGGGGGGGGGCATGAATAACTTTCTAGAAGACTGAATTGATGTGACTCTAAAAGACCCCCCCGAAACCTTTAATTACGCTAAAGTTCTCTTTAATGCCCAACAGTTTGAAGGTTATTGGAGTCGATATTTAAGTGCCGCCATGTTGTTCCGCACAGGTCACTGAACTTCTCTTTGTGTTTAAAGGTCCATAAAGCCAAAAAAATTGATCCTCTTTAAATAGAGATGTTCCTGTTCTTTATATAGAAATGTTTTGTCTGTAATGTGCCAGAAGGAAGGTTTCCATTGAGTGTTGCCTTGAGGTTATACAGAGACACGTCAGGAAGGGGCTTGTGTGTAGCTCTTGGCATAGAATGGGTTGGCAATAATGCAGCTAAATTGAGTTTATTTATGGGCTTAGTAACGGTACAGCAGGTACAGCCAATCAAGACCAATAATTGTTTGTAATTCAGAGACACTAGGGCAGGACAGAGACAATAAGGACAGGACAGAGACAATAAGGGCAGGACAGAGACAATAAGGGCAGGACAGAGACAATAAGGGCAGGACAGAGACAATAAGGGCAGGACAGAGACAATAAGGGCAGGACAGAGACTGTAGGGCAGGACAGAGACAGTGGGTCAGGACAGAGACAATAAGGGTAGGACAGAGACACTAGGGCAGGACAGAGACTGTAGGGCAGGACAGAGACAATAGGGAAGGACAGAGACAGTATGGCAGGACAGAGACTGTAGGGCAGGACAGAGACAATAGGGAAGGATAGAGACTGTAGGGCAGGACAGAGACAATAGGGAAGGGCAGGGCAGAGACTGTAGGGCAGGACAGAGACAGTAGGGCAGGACAGAGACAATAGGGCAGGACAGAGACTGTAGGGCAGGACAGAGACACTAGGGTAGGACAGAGACTGTAGGGCAGGACAGAGACAATAGGGAAGGACAGAGACAGTAGTGCAGGACAGAGACTGTAGGGCAGGACAGAGACAATAGGGTAGGACAGAGACAATAGGGAAGGACAGAGACAATAGGGCAGGACAGAGACAGTAGGGCAGGACAGAGACAATAGGGAAGGACAGAGACTGTAGGGCAGGACAGCGACAGTAGGGCGGAGACTTTAGGACAAGATGGAGAAATATATATCATTATTGCCCAACATGCAGCAGTTAAGTGGTTGTTGTAGTGAGATTCCCGACAGATGCCAATAGCCAATTGTATTTGCTGGAAGAGCACAAGAGACTACAGGGCAATGTAACCAATTTAATGTGTTAATTTTCATTTGAGCTTCACATTTCACTGAGACTGCTGGGAAATTCCCGTGTAATGGCCCCTGCGTATGAATTTACACATTAGCACTCTAATAACAGACCTTCCTCTTCAATAAGGGCCACTTTCCCTGCACTTTGATGACGCTCAGAATAAATCAAAAGGCCGTT
Organism: Xenopus laevis; assembly: GCF_017654675.1. Classification (NCBI taxonomy): domain Eukaryota; kingdom Metazoa; phylum Chordata; class Amphibia; order Anura; family Pipidae; genus Xenopus; species Xenopus laevis. The sequence goes on from NC_054375.1 coordinate 5,786,816, forward strand.
CTTCAGGCAACGCTTGACTTAATGGGCAGTTTTATCCATGCTCTGGGCACTTATACTGCCCAACTGTCAGCAGCAGCCTATAGTCTGTACATAGAGGCATGACTTGGGCAATGTCATTACCAGAAGTCATACTTCTCTCAATATGACTCTCAGAGAGGTAAGTACAGACGTTGGGGTGCAGACTCCTGCCCATGACAAATGATGAAAGATGGGGGGCATTTAAAGGGAAGTTAAACCATGTAACAAAAGTTTTATATATGAGCATAATTCGGCAAACCCGCGTCCCCACCTCCTCCCATGTATTATTAAACTTACCCTCTTGGCAGACCCAGTGGCTGCTTGATGGCCCAGGAATTGATGGGGATCCAGTTGATCATGTGACAGTGAAACAAGACATCATTAATGAGCTTGTGCAATAGATACAATGGGATTCTTAATTATAATGAGCACAATTAATGATGTCCCTTATAATACATGAGTGATACTCAGAGTTCCCTGTATAACTCAGCCTGCAGCCTTGTGCCTATATATGGTCACAGAACAACCCCTCAGTGACTTCTAATATCCTTATCATTTACAGTAGGGGGTACATTATCCCTTATAATACATGAGTGATACTCAGAGTTCCCTGTATAACTCAGCCTGCAGCCTTGTGCCTTTATATGGTCACAGAACCCCTCAGTGACTTCTAATATCCTTATCATTTACAGTAGGGGGTACATTATCCTTTATAATACATGAGTGATACTCAGAGTTCCCTGTATAACTCAGCCTGCAGCCTTGTGCCTTTATATGGTCACAGAACAACCCCTCAGTGACTTCTAATATCCTTATCATTTACAGTAGGGGGTACATTATCCCTTATAATACATGAGTGATACTCAGAGTTCCCTGTATAACTCAGCCTGCAGCCTTGTGCCTTTATATGGTCACAGAACAACCCCTCAGTGACTTCTAATATCCTTATCATTTACAGTAGGGGGTACATTATCCCTTATAATACATGAGTGATACTCAGAGTTCCCTGTATAACTCAGCCTGCAGCCTTGTGCCTTTATATGGTCACAGAACAACCCCTCAGTGACTTCTAATATCCTTATCATTTACAGTAGGGGGTACATTAACCCTCATATGATGTGATTTTTGTCCAACAAACATAACAACAGTATAAAGTTCTCTACTATTTTTCCCAGAACTGTTTGGAGAATTTCTTTGCTTGCAGACCGATCTGTATTATAATATTTAATAATTCTGCTCCCTGAGGTGCGGGGGTTAGTGACAATTAGAGGCTTTTTATAGCTTTTCTGTTTGTTACAGATATTTCCATTTCTGAAGGATATTAAAATTGGGGGGGCGGCGCTGTACCTTTTATTATTCAGCGCGGGGCCTTTGTAAAGAGGAAACTGTCACCCTCTTCCTGGGAGTCTAATTATCTTTTTTTGTACCTCAGAATATGTGTTAAAGGGGAAATGTACCCTGTTCCTTAAGTGAGGTTTTATATACAATATACATAGTGAATAAAGTCCCCCTGTTGTAAAATATAAGGATATTATACGTTACAGAGGAGTTCCATGACCATATAAAAGCACGAGGCCGAAGGCTTCTTCAAATATCCTAATATTGTGCAACAGGGGGTACTTTATTTATTATAAGACACACGTTTCAGTGAGTCATGTGACAGAAATGACATCACTAAGCTTCAATTATTACCGATGACATCACCAAGCATTATTTATAAGCATATCATTTACAGGATATTTATTTATAAATATTATTGTTTTTATAGCCACTGGGTCTGCTATTTCTATAGTTCCCCCTGCTGGCAGTACTCTTCAATGTATACAAAGGTGTAAAGCATGCTGGGAGTAGTAGTCCAACAACATCTGGGGTCCTGAGGTTAAAGGAGAAGGAAAGTTATCGAAGCAGTTTATTGCCAATAGATTAGCCACAATAGTGAAAGCTATAACACTATAGTTATCCTGCAGAATGCGCTACCCTACCTAAGTAACTAGCTCTAGAAGCTCTCTGTTTGTTTAGGATAGCAGCTGCCATATTAGCTTGGTGTGACTATACTTCCTGTCTGAGTCTCTCCCTGTTCACTCATAGCTCTGGGCTCAGATAACAGCAGGGAGGGGAGGAGGGAAGGGAGGAAAGGGGAGGGGAGGGTGGAGAGAGAAGCAAACTGAGCATGCTCAAGCCCTAGCACTGGAGGTTTAAGGTGAAAACAAGAAGTCTGATTCAGAAGCCCATGAGTACACAATAGAAGGAAAGAAATGTGCTGTTTCTTTTGACAGAGGACTCAGAGCAGCATTACTTTGAGGGGTTACTGGTGTATTTATATAGACCTTTCTGATAAAGCTTACTTACTTTTAGCCTTTCCTTCTCCTTTAAAAGGGGAAGTAAAGTGTAAAATAGAATAAGGTTAGAAATGCTGTATTTTGTATACTAAACATAAAGATGAACTTACTGCACCACAAGTCTAATCAAACAAATGATTTTTGCTTTCAAAGTTGGCCACAGGGGGTCACCATCTTGTAACTTTGTTATACATCTTTGCAAGACCAAGACTGTGCACATGCTCAGTGTGGTCTGGGCTGCTTAGGGATCGTCATAAATGATCAAAACAGCACAAGTCAAATAATATCTGCCAGAAGTCGATACAGCAAGACTGATTAATAATCAGAATATACAGACTGCACTGGGTCCTGTGTTGTCATGTAATCTAATGTGGATTTTATAGTTTTTGTATTGTTTAATACAAACTTTCTCCAACTCTGCAGAACCAGTGGCTGCAGCAAAATAATCCCCCAAATAGAATCCAAGTTTATCTGTTTAAATCTGGCTCCATGATCTTTGTCCCTGCAGCTGGAGTTGGAAACAGTAAAGGGAATGTAAAGGCAAAAATAAAATCCAATACAAATCTCTACACAGTCACCGACTGCTCTACAGGGAAACAAACAAAGCTGCTTGAGTTCTGCATGGCTGGGAAGTAAGGCGGGGGCTCCCCCTGCTGTTCATAAGTATGATTGTTTCCCTGCAGAGCAGTTAGGGACCGTCTGACAATTCCTATCCACAGCAGTAAATGAAGGGAGAATTTCACTGCATACAGTCAGGTTTCTTATAAAAACAGTACACATTTTTTAAATAAAGTATATTGGAGATAGGTTTCTTTTTCATTAAAGGGATACTTTCATGGGAAAAACATTTTTTTTCAAAATTAATCATTTAATAGTGCTGCTCCAGCAGAATTCTGCACTGAAATCCATTTCTCAAAAGAGCAAACAGATTTTTTTATATTCAATTTTGAAATCTGACATGGGGCTAGACATATTGTCAATTTCCCAGCTGCCCCAAGTCGTGTGACTTTCTGCTGTACTGCAAGTTGGAGTGATATCACCCCCTCCCTTTTCCCCCAGCAGCCAAACAAAAGAACAATGGGAAGGTAACCAGATAGCAGCTCCCTAACACAAGATAACAGCTGCCTGGTAGATCTAAGAACAACACTCAATAGTAAAATCCAGGTCCCACTGAGACACATTCAGTTACATTGAGAAGGAAAAACAGCAGCCTGCCAGAAAGCATTTCTCTCCTAAAGTGCAGGCACAAGTCACATGACTGGGGGCAGTTGGGAAATTGACAAAATGTCTAGCCCAATGTCACATTTCAAAAATGAATATAAAAAAATCTGTTTGCTCTTTTGAGAAATGGATTTCAGTGCAGAATTCTGCTGGAGTAGCATTATTAACTAATTCATTTTGAAAAAAAATCTTTCCCATGACAGTATCCCTTTAAAGAAAGTAAAAATGGGATTTTATTTTTTTTCCCTTTACATACCCTTTAAGAATCACTGCTAACCAACTGGTTCACTGCTCGTGCAAACGCCATAATGGACCCGCGATGGTTTATAATGTCCCGCACTTCTCTTCTTACATTTTTATGGCCCTGACTTACTGATAATAGCGGCTCCTCATTAATATTTATGGAAGCAAATAAAATGCAAATATGCTTTTTATTAAACAGAATGTAAGTGGCTGCATCATCGTCCCACAACTCTGTCATTATAGCAGCGGCGGCTTGAGTATAGATCATGGGTAACCAAATTAACCCTTCTAGTGACATATCTAATGGGAAATGAGAGAGAGCAGACAGTAACCCTTCCAACACTTTCCTCTTGTCTCTATATATTAGGTACCTATCTAGTGTTACCAATCCCTATTTCTGTAGGGAAATGAGAGAGAGCAGACAGTAACCCTTCCAACACTTTCCTCTTGTCTCTATATATTAGGTACCTATCTAGTGCTACCAATCCCTATTTCTGTAGGGAAATGAGAGAGAGCAGACAGTAACCCTTCCAACACTTTCCTCTTGTCTCTATATATTAGGTACCTATCTAGTGTTACCAATCCCTATTTCTGTAGGGAAATGAGAGAGAGCAGACAGTAACCCTTCCAACACTTTCCTCTTGTCTCTATATATTAGGTACCTATCTAGTGTTACCAATCCCTATTTCTGTAGGGAAATGAGAGCAGAGCAGACAGTAACCCTTCCAACACTCTCCTCTTGTCTCTATATATTAGGTACCTATCTAGTACTACCAATCCCTATTTCTGTAGGGAAATGAGAGAGAGCAGACAGTAACCCTTCCAACACTCTCCTCTTGTCTCTATATATTAGGTACCTATCTAGTGCTACCAATCCCTATTTCTGTAGGGAAATGAGAGAGAGCAGACAGTAACCCTTCCAACACTTTCCTCTTGTCTCTATATATTAGGTACCTATCTAGTGTTACCAATCCCTATTTCTGTAGGGAAATGAGAGAGAGCAGACAGTAACCCTTCCAACACTTTCCTCTTGTCTCTATATATTAGGTACCTATCTAGTGTTACCAACCCTTATTTCTGTAGGGAAATGAGAGAGAGCAGACAGTAACCCTTCCAACACTTTCCTCTTGTCTCTATATATTAGGCACCTATCTAGTGTTACCAATCCCTATTTCTGTAGGGAAATGAGAGAGAGCAGACAGTAACCCTTCCAACACTTTCCTCTTGTCTCTATATATTAGGTACCTATCTAGTGTTACCAATCCCTATTTCTGTAGTGAGAACTGGCAGTGAGTCATTTTATATTAGAGCTATAACTAATGAGGTTCATTCCTTTTTCCTCCCTCTGTGCCTCTGTAAATATTTTTCTTCTTGAAAGAAAATCACAGATTCACTGAACTGCTCACTCTACTAACAGACCTGATTTTTTCCTGAGTCCCGGGGGCAGTTGCACCTGTCTGTACATACTGATGTTATATAAATATATGATGATGAGATTATTCTAAGCAATTTCCCAATATCCATTCATTCCTAATTCTCATTGGGTTTATAGTTCTGTGTAACTGTCATTGTGTCTGTCCCTTTCTCTGCACTGCTGGTTCTGACTCCTGATACAACTTCCCAATATCCATTCATTCCTCATTCTCACTGGGTTTATAGTTCTGTGTAACTGTCATAGTGTCTGTCCCTTTCTCTTCTCTGCACTGCTGCCTCTGACTCCTGATACAACTTCCCAATATCCATTCATTCCTCATTCTGACTGGGTTTATAGTTCTGTGTAACTGTCATTGTGTCTGTCCCTTTCTCTGCACTGCTGCCTCTGACTCCTGATACAACTTCCCAATATCCATTCATTCCTCATTCTCACTGGGTTTATAGTTCTGTGTAACTGTCATTGTGTCTGTCCCTTTCTCTGCACTGCTGGTTCTGACTCCTGATACAACTTCCCAATATCCATTCATTCCTCATTCTCACTGGGTTTATAGTTCTGTGTAACTGTCATAGTGTCTGTCCCTTTCTCTTCTCTGCACTGCTGCCTCTGACTCCTGATACAACTTCCCAATATCCATTCATTCCTCATTCTCACTGGGTTTATAGTTCTGTGTAACTGTCATTGTGTCTGTCCCCTTTCTCTGCACTGCTGCCTCTGACTCCTGATACAACTTCCCAATATCCATTCATTCCTCATTCTCACTGGGTTTATAGTTCTGTGTAACTGTCATTGTGTCTGTCCCTTTCTCTGCACTGCTGCTTCTGACTCCTGATACAACTTCCCAATATCCATTCATTCCTCATTCTCACTGGGTTTATAGTTCTGTGTAACTGTCATTGTGTCTGTCCCTTTCTCTGCACTGCTGCCTCTGACTCCTGATACAACTTCCCAATATCCATTCATTCCTCATTCTCACTGGGTTTATAGTTCTGTGTAACTGTCATTGTGTCTGTCCCTTTCTCTTCTCTGCACTGCTGCTTCTGACTCCTGATACAACTTCCCAATATCCATTCATTCCTCATTCTCACTGGGTTTATAGTTCTGTGTAACTGTCATTGTGTCTGTCCCTTTCTCTGCACTGCTGGTTCTGACTCCTGATACAACTTCCCAATATCCATTCATTCCTCATTCTCACTGGGTTTATAGTTCTGTGTAACTGTCATAGTGTCTGTCCCTTTCTCTTCTCTGCACTGCTGCCTCTGACTCCTGATACAACTTCCCAATATCCATTCATTCCTCATTCTCACTGGGTTTATAGTTCTGTGTAACTGTCATTGTGTCTGTCCCTTTCTCTGCACTGCTGCCTCTGACTCCTGATACAACTTCCCAATATCCATTCATTCCTCATTCTCACTGGGTTTATAGTTCTGTGTAACTGTCATTGTGTCTGTCCCTTTCTCTGCACTGCTGCCTCTGACTCCTGATACAACTTCCCAATATCCATTCATTCCTCATTCTCACTGGGTTTATAGTTCTGTGTAACTGTCATTGTGTCTGTCCCTTTCTCTGCACTGCTGCCTCTGACTCCTGATACAACTTCCCAATATCCATTCATTCCTCATTCTCACTGGGTTTATAGTTCTGTGTAACTGTCATTGTGTCTGTCCCTTTCTCTTCTCTGCACTGCTGCTTCTGACTCCTGATACAACTTCCCAATATCCATTCATTCCTCATTCTCACTGGGTTTATAGTTCTGTGTAACTGTCATTGTGTCTGTCCCTTTCTCTGCACTGCTGCCTCTGACTCCTGATACAACTTCCCAATATCCATTCATTCCTCATTCTGACTGGGTTTATAGTTCTGTGTAACTGTCATTGTGTCTGTCCCTTTCTCTCTCTGCACTGCTGCTTCTGACTCCTGATACAACTTCCCAATATCCATTCATTCCTCATTCTCATTGGGTTTATAGTTCTGTGTAACTGTCATTGTGTCTGTCCCTTTCTCTGCACTGCTGCCTCTGACTCCTGATACAACTTCCCAATATCCATTCATTCCTCATTCTGACTGGGTTTATAGTTCTGTGTAACTGTCATTGTGTCTGTCCCTTTCTCTTCTCTGCACTGCTGCTTCTGACTCCTGATACAACTTCCCAATATCCATTCATTCCTCATTCTCATTGGGTTTATAGTTCTGTGTAACTGTCATTGTGTCTGTCCCTTTCTCTGCACTGCTGCTTCTGACTCCTGATACAACTTCCCAATATCCATTCATTCCTCATTCTCACTGGGTTTATAGTTCTGTGTAACTGTCATTGTGTCTGTCCCTTTCTCTGCACTGCTGCTTCTGACTCCTGATACAACTTCCCAATATCCATTCATTCCTCATTCTCACTGGGTTTATAGTTCTGTGTAACTGTCATTGTGTCTGTCCCTTTCTCTTCTCTGCACTGCTGCTTCTGACTCCTGATACAACTTCCCAATATCCATTCATTCCTCATTCTCATTGGGTTTATAGTTCTGTGTAACTGTCATTGTGTCTGTCCCTTTCTCTGCACTGCTGCCTCTGACTCCTGATACAACTTTCCAATATCCATTCATTCCTCATTCTCACTGGGTTTATAGTTCTGTGTAACTGTCATTGTGTCTGTCCCTTTCTCTGCACTGCTGCTTCTGACTCCTGATACAACTTCCCAATATCCATTCATTCCTCATTCTCACTGGGTTTATAGTTCTGTGTAACTGTCATTGTGTCTGTCCCTTTCTCTGCACTGCTGCTTCTGACTCCTGGTACAACTTCCCAATATCCATTCATTCCTCATTCTCACTGGGTTTATAGTTCTGTGTAACTGTCATTGTGTCTGTCCCTTTCTCTGCACTGCTGCTTCTGACTCCTGATACAACTTCCCAATATCCATTCATTCCTCATTCTCACTGGGTTTATAGTTCTGTGTAACTGTCATTGTGTCTGTCCCTTTCTCTGCACTGCTGCTTCTGACTCCTGGTACAACTTCCCAATATCCATTCATTCCTCATTCTCACTGGGTTTATAGTTCTGTGTAACTGTCATTGTGTCTGTCCCTTTCTCTTCTCTGCACTGCTGCTTCTGACTCCTGATACAACTTCCCAATATCCATTCATTCCTCATTCTCACTGGGTTTATAGTTCTGTGTAACTGTCATTGTGTCTGTCCCTTTCTCTGCACTGCTGCCTCTGACTCCTGATACAACTTTCCAATATCCATTCATTCCTCATTCTCACTGGGTTTATAGTTCTGTGTAACTGTCATTGTGTCTGTCCCTTTCTCTGCACTGCTGCCTCTGACTCCTGATACAACTTCCCAATATCCATTCATTCCTCATTCTCACTGGGTTTATAGTTCTGTGTAACTGTCATTGTGTCTGTCCCTTTCTCTTCTCTGCACTGCTGCTTCTGACTCCTGATACAACTTCCCAATATCCATTCATTCCTCATTCTCATTGGGTTTATAGTTCTGTGTAACTGTCATTGTGTCTGTCCCTTTCTCTGCACTGCTGCCTCTGACTCCTGATACAACTTTCCAATATCCATTCATTCCTCATTCTCACTGGGTTTATAGTTCTGTGTAACTGTCATTGTGTCTGTCCCTTTCTCTGCACTGCTGCCTCTGACTCCTGATACAACTTCCCAATATCCATTCATTCCTCATTCTGACTGGGTTTATAGTTCTGTGTAACTGTCATTGTGTCTGTCCCTTTCTCTTCTCTGCACTGCTGCTTCTGACTCCTGATACAACTTCCCAATATCCATTCATTCCTCATTCTCATTGGGTTTATAGTTCTGTGTAACTGTCATTGTGTCTGTCCCTTTCTCTGCACTGCTGCTTCTGACTCCTGATACAACTTCCCAATATCCATTCATTCCTCATTCTCACTGGGTTTATAGTTCTGTGTAACTGTCATTGTGTCTGTCCCTTTCTCTGCACTGCTGCTTCTGACTCCTGATACAACTTCCCAATATCCATTCATTCCTCATTCTCACTGGGTTTATAGTTCTGTGTAACTGTCATTGTGTCTGTCCCTTTCTCTGCACTGCTGCCTCTGACTCCTGATACAACTTCCCAATATCCATTCATTCCTCATTCTCACTGGGTTTATAGTTCTGTGTAACTGTCATTGTGTCTGTCCCTTTCTCTGCACTGCTGCCTCTGACTCCTGATACAACTTCCCAATATCCATTCATTCCTCATTCCTACTGGGTTTATAGTTCTGTGTAACTGTCATTGTGTCTGTCCCTTTCTCTTCTCTGCACTGCTGCTTCTGACTCCTGATACAACTTCCCAATATCCATTCATTCCTCATTCCTACTGGGTTTATAGTTCTGTGTAACTGTCATTGTGTCTGTCCCTTTCTCTTCTCTGCACTGCTGCTTCTGACTCCTGATACAACTTCCCAATATCCATTCATTCCTCATTCCTACTGGGTTTATAGTTCTGTGTAACTGTCATTGTGTCTGTCCTTTTCTCTTCTCTGCACTGCTGCTTCTGACTCCTGATACAACTTCCCAATATCCATTCATTCCTCATTCTCACTGGGTTTATAGTTCTGTGTAACGGTCATTGTGTCTGTCCCTTTCTCCATTTCTTTATGGTGCCCATACCCAGGGCTGCCATAAGGGGGCACTGCAGTCAGGGGCCCGGTGGTAGAGGGTTAAAAGGGGCAGGGCTTACAGGGAGTGGGTGGAGTTTGAGTGGTGGGTACCAGTAGTGACTCTGGCACCTTTATTCCCATATACTTTCTATTGTCTTTCATTTCTCATTATTGTATCAAGTAATTGCCCATTAGAATAAGGTAAAAGAAGGGGCATATTTTCTTGGTTGCAAATTCCCCTGGGGCTTTATTGCTCTGTCTTTCTCCCAATCTTTCCATTGGTTTTGTAGGAAAGCACCAAACCGCAGGATTTTATATAAAAAGGGAGCTCGGGGGGAGACTGATGAGGGATCTGTCGCCATGGAAACCAGAGCTGCTGGGTGAGGAGCGAGACTGTCAATATGGAGGAGAGTGATTATAGGTTTGGAGTGAAGGAATCGGAGAGAGAGGGAAAGTGCTAAGGACAATGAGGACAGAGGGAGTGGGGGGCAAGTAAAGGGAAAGTAATTGTTGTTGTTGGGTTTATAGCAGGTTTGCCCCCATCTGTAGATGCTGTTGAACTACAACAGAGAAGTGGAAATGTCAAATGAAAACCAAAATGAGCCCAGCTGATAATGAGTCATTAAACTGTCAGTGCAAAATGTTGTTTCTAACATCACAGTGACCCCAGCATTTAACTGGGGTCACCACGGCATATAATGGCCCCAATGATCCCCTAGAATCACACCTAGAGAAAAAGAGATCAGTCTCCCTGCCAGACCATTGTAATAAAGCAAAGAACAAATAATAAAAGCCTGACCATCCAGATAAGAGCAGCCCATGAGGATGTAAGAGCCACTTACTTCCTGTATCGTAAAAGCATTCTCCTCGTGGGAGGAGATTAAACAGCCCGCCCCCGAGTAACACAGTTCTGTCATGTTGTGGGAAAAGTACATATATATCTATATATATATATCTCTCTCTCTAAAAGGTACAGGCAGCTCTTGTCTATGGGGCCACGTTAGTGATGTGCGGGTCAGGTTTTTCCGACACTCAACCTGCTCACGACCCGCCCTGCCGATGATGTCACAAAAGGGGCGGGGTGAAGCGGGCATTGCAGGAGAGGAGTGTGAGGTCGGCCCAAACCCGCCCGACCCACAGGTATCGGCCCGGCCACGTGCCATTTATTTCAGTTCTTCTTTCAAGGCTCAAGGCTAGATCCCAGGGCCAGCATAGATAAGCCCCGATTCATTTGCCTGGATTTGTCCTGAGAGTGACAGCTCTTATTTTAAAGGGAAAGATGTAGTACCGTGTTTGAAAAATGCTGAAAATGTAGGGGTTTTTTTTGCCTGACGAAGGGGCCTGCTGTGGCGGAACTACCGGGGGAGCAGGGGGTGCGAGCGGGCCAGGGGGTGCGAGCGGGCCAGGGCCCGCTCCCCCTCAGGGCCCCCCCCAGCAGCTCGCGCGCCACTGAAATGCGGGCCGCGTACGGAGGGGGGTGGGGGGCCCGGCTGCGCGTCAACTACCAGGGCCCGCCCCCCTCTAGTTATGTTACTGGGGGCCTGTGTGCTCCGAAAGCTTATTCAGTTAGCCAATAAAAGGTATTTTAGTTTACATTTTCTGCATTTAAAGGGAAACTAACCCTGCGATACAAAAGTCTCTCTATAAAAGAGACTGTAAATTCATTCTCAGGCTAATGACTTTGTGGTCGGTGTGGGCGAATGCCAACCCAAGGCTGACACTCTAAGCCCTTGGGTGCCTATAGGTGTGGGGGGATTTGGTTTAAAGGGTAAGTAATCCTAGTGATGTTGTACTCCCGAAGCCTAGGGGGTAAATTTATCAAAGAGTGAAGTTCCGCCACTGGAGTGAAATTCCGCAGCTCTCAATTCATTTCTATGGGATTTTGAAAGGCGTATTTATCAATGGGTGAAAGTGAAAGTTCACCCTTTGATAAATACGCCTATAAAAATCCCATAGAAATGAATGGAGAGTGGCGGAATTTCACTCTAGTGGCGGAACTTCACTATTAACTTCACTCTTTTATAAATTTATCCCTAGGAGACTGGCTAGAAAACAGTTAAGGAAAGAATTTGCCGATTTCACAAATAAATAAAACAAACCCACACAAATTCCAATAAGAACTGCCAATAGAATAATCTCTGCGCACCCTAAGGACGGGGCAGGGGGGGCTGGAGATTGATGGGAAATTCAATTTCTCTAGAAAAGGCTCAGGGCAAAAACTTGAAATTAAACTAATTAAACATTCCACTGATTCCCTGGAGGATCGAAGCTTCACACTTCATTTACACGTGGCTCTGGCACGACTTCTTGTTTGTGCGACGTGCTGTGTGATACAAAGCGGCTTATCCACCGATAAGCAACTCCCTGCACCCTGTTCCAACACGCTGCTCCAGATTCCCACAGTCTTCTTCCTTAGAACAATAACCTGGAACCTACAGTAAGGCACCTCCCTGACAATATTGCTTGTTCCTTTAAATGAGGATAAAGTGGAGCCATGTACCCAGCACATTGTGACGTCACCTCTGTTATTCCCATCCATGGAATATACCAACTGCTGTTCTCACATCAATATGTACATGTTACAAAGGAAAGAGCCAAGGAGTCCATTGGGCCTCACCAGAATTGCTTTTGAACCATATCCTATGCTTGTTTTAAGAGTCAGAACCAGCAGTGCAAAGAATATAAATAGCCTGACAGATACTGCTTATGATAGCCATTACATTGGATATAAAGAGATCTATGACGCACTTAAGTCAACAGGGGATTATAGAAACACTATTCATTCTGTATTTTACTTTTAATGATGGGGAGCAACCTCTGAACTATGTGAATGGATGTGACAGGTTATCTGTCAGTTATATCTGTATCAAATGGAGAGATAATCCCAGCTTTTCTCTTATTTAAAATGCTTCCGTCTGACTTTTCTGTAAGCGTTTCGAAAATTTGTTTAGTTACAATATCAGGCTTAAAGCTGGACAGGACTTCTGCATACAAGCTATTAGAGAGCAGTTCTGGGGAGAGATGGTGCCTATAGTAACAGTGGATAATAGTCTCTGGGAAGGGAGTGTGACTGTGGGATAGCAGGTATAGTAGGGAGAGATGGTGCCTATAGTAACAGTGGATAATAGTTTCTGGGAAGGGAGTGTGACTGTGGGATAGCAGGTATAGTAGGGAGAGATGGTGCCTATAGTAACAGTGGGATAATAGTCTCTGGGAAGGGAGTGTGACTGTGGGATAGCAGGTATAGTAGGGAGAGATGGTGCCTATAGTAACAGTGGATAATAGTCTCTGGGAAGGGACTGTGACTGTGGGATAGCAGGTATAGTAGGGAGAGATGGTGCCTATAGTAACAGTGGATAATAGTCTCTGGGAAGGGAGTGTGACTGTGGGATAGCAGGTATAGTAGGAGAGATGGTGCCTATAGTAACAGTGGATAATAGTTTCTGGGAAGGGAGTGTGACTGTGGGATAGCAGGTATAGTAGGGAGAGATGGTGCCTATAGTAACAGTGGGATAATAGTCTCTGGGAAGGGAGTGTGACTGTGGGATAGCAGGTATAGTAGGGAGAGATGGTGCCTATAGTAACAGTGGATAATAGTCTCTGGGAAGGGACTGTGACTGTGGGATAGCAGTATAGTAAGGGAGAGATGGTGTCTATAGTAACAGTGGATAATAGCTCTGGAAGGGAGTGACTGTAGGATAGCAGGTATAGTAGGAGAGATGGTGCCTATAGTAACAGTGGATAATAGTCTCTGGGAAGGGAGTGTGACTGTAGGATAGCAGGTATAGTAGGGAGAGATGGTGCCTATAGTAACAGTGGATAATAGTCTCTGGGAAGGGAGTGTGACTGTGGGATAGCAGGTATAGTAGGGAGAGATGGTGCCTATAGTAACAGTGGATAATAGTCTCTGGGAAGGGAGTGTGACTGTGGGATAGCAGGTATAGTAGGGAGAGATGGTGCCTATAGTAACAGTGGGATAATAGTCTCTGGGAAGGGAGTGTGACTGTGGGATAGCAGGTATAGTAGGGAGAGATGGTGCTATAGTAACAGTGGATAATAGTTTCTGGGAAGGGAGTGTGACTGTGGGATAGCAGGTATAGTAGGGAGAGATGGTGCCTATAGTAACAGTGGGATAATAGTCTCTGGGAAGGGAGTGTGACTGTGGGATAGCAGGTATAGTAGGGAGAGATGGTGCCTATAGTAACAGTGGATAATAGTCTCTGGGAAGGGACTGTGACTGTGGATAGCAGGTATAGTAGGGAGAGATGGTGCCTATAGTAACAGTGGATAATAGTCTCTGGGAAGGGAGTGTGACTGTGGATAGCAGGTATAGTAGGAGAGATGGTGCCTATAGTAACAGTGGGATAATAGTCTCTGGGAAGGGAGTGTGACTGTGGATAGCAGGTATAGTAGGGAGAGATGGTGTCTATAGTAAACAGTGGATAATAGTCTCTGGGAAGGGAGTGTGACTGTGGGATAGCAGGTATAGGTAGGGAGAGATGGTGTCTATAGTAAACAGTGGATAATAGTCTCTGGGAAGGGAGTGTGACTGTGGGATAGCAGGTTATAGTAGGAGAGATGTGTGCCTATAGTAACAGTGGATAATAGTCTCTGGGAAGGGAGTGTGGACTGTGGGATAGCAGGTATAGTAGGGAGATGGTGCCTATAGTAACAGTGGATAATAGTCTCTGGGAAGGGAGTGTGACTGTGGGATAGCAGGTATAGTAGGGAGAGATGGGTCTATAGTAACAGTGGATAATAGTCTCTGGGAAGGGAGTGTGACTGTGGGATAGCAGGTATAGTAGGGAGAGATGGTGCCTATAGTAACAGTGGATAATAGTCTCTGGAAGGGAGTGTGACTGTGGGATAGCAGGTATAGTAGGGAGAGATGGTGCCTATAGTAACAGTGGATAATAGTCTCTGGGAAGGGGAGTGTGACTGTGGGATAGCAGGTATAGTAGGGAGAGATGGTGCCTATAGTAACAGTGGATAATAGTCTCTGGGAAGGGAGTGTGACTGTGGGATAGCAGGTATAGTAGGGAGAGATGGTGCCTATAGTAACAGTGGATAATAGTCTCTGGGAAGGGAGTGTGACTGTGGGATAAGCAGGTATAGTAGGGAGAGATGGTGCCTATAGTAACAGTGGATAATAGTCTCTGGGAAGGGAGTGGACTGTGGGATAGCAGTATAGTAGGGAGAGATGTGTCCTATAGTAACAGTGGATAATAGTCTCTGGGAAGGGAGTGTGACTGTGGGATAGCAGGTATAGTAGGGAGAGATGGTGCCTATAGTAACAGTGGATAATAGTCTCTGGGAAGGAGTGTGACTGTGGGATAGCAGTATAGTAGGAGAGATGGTGTCTATAGTAACAGTGGATAATAGTCTCTGGGAAGGGAGTGTGACTGTGGGATAGCAGGTATAGTAGGGAGAGATGGTGCCTATAGTAACAGTGGATAATAGTCTCTGGGAAGGGAGTGTGACTGTGGGATAGCAGGTTATAGTAGGGAGAGATGGTGCCTATAGTAACAGTGGATAATAGTCTCTGGAAGGGAGTGTGACTGTGGGATAGCAGGTATAGTAGGGAGAGATGGTGTCTATAGTAACAGTGGATAATAGTCTCTGGAAGGGAGTGTGACTGTGGGATAGCAGGTATAGTAGGGAGAGATGTGTCTATAGTAACAGTGGATAATAGTCTCTGGGAAGGGGAGTGTGACTGTGGGATAGCAGTATAGTAGGGAGAGATGGTGTCTATAGTAACAGTGGATAATAGTCTCTGGGAAGGGAGTGTGACTGTGGGATAGCAGGTATAGTAGGGAGAGATGGTGTCCTATAGTAACAGTGGGATAATAGTCTCTGGGAAGGGAGTGTGACTGTGGGATAGCAGTATAGTAGGGAGAGGATGGTGCCTATAGTAACAGTGGATAATAGTCTCTGGGAAGGAGTGTGACTGTGGGATAGCAGGTGTAGTAGGGAGAGATGGTGTCTATAGTAACAGTGGATAATAGTCTCTGGAAGGGAGTGTGACTGTGGGATAGCAGGTATAGTAGGGAGAGATGGTGCCTATAGTAACAGTGGATAATAGTCTCTGGGAAGGGGAGTGTGACTGTGGGATAGCAGGTATAGGTAGGGAGAGATGGTGCCTATAGTAACAGTGGATAATAGGTCTCTGGGAAGGGAGTGTGACTGTGGGATAGCAGGTTATAGTAGGGAGAGATGGTGTCTATAGTAACAGTGGATAATAGTCTCTGGGAAGGGAGTGTGACTGTGGGATAGCAGGTATAGTAGGGAGAGATGGTGTCTATAGTAACAGTGGGATAATAGTCTCTGGGAAGGGAGTGTGACTGTGGGATAGCAGGTATAGTAGGGAGAGATGGTGTCTATAGTAACAGTGGATAATAGTCTCTGGGAAGGGAGTGTGACTGTGGGATAGCAGGTATAGTAGGGAGAGATGGTGCCTATAGTAACAGTGGATAATAGTCTCTGGGAAGGGAGTGTGACTGTGGGATAGCAGGTATAGTAGGGAGAGATGGTGCTATAGTAACAGTGGATAATAGTCTCTGGGAAGGGAGTGTGACTGTGGGATAACAGGTATAGTAGGGAGAGATGGTGCCTATAGTAACAGTGGATAATAGTCTCTGGGAAGGGAGTGTGACTGTGGGATAGCAGGTATAGTAGGGAGAGATGGTGTCTATAGTAACAGTGGATAATAGTCTCTGGGAAGGGAGTCTGACTGTGGGATAGTAGGTATAATAGGGAGAGATGGTGTCTATAGTAAACAGTGGATAATAGTCTCTGGGGAAGGGAGTGTGACTGTGGGATAGCAGGTATAGTAGGGAGAGATGGTGCCTATAGTAACAGTGGATATAGTCTCTGGGAAGGGAGTGTGACTGTGGGATAGCAGTATAGTAGGGAGAGATGGTGCCTATAGTAACAGTGGATAATAGTCTCTGGGAAGGGAGTGTGACTGTGGGATAGCAGGTATAGTAGGGAGAGATGGTGCCTATAGTAACAGTGGATAATAGTCTCTGGGAAGGGAGTGTGACTGTGGGATAGCAGGTATAGTAGGGAGAGATGGTGCCTATAGTAACAGTGGATAATAGTCTCTGGGAAGGGAGTGTGACTGTGGGATAGCAGGTGTAGTAGGGAGAGATGGTGCTATAGTAACAGTGGATAATAGTCTCTGGGGAAGGGAGTGTGACTGTGGGATAGCAGGTATAGTAGGAGAGATGGTGCCTATAGTAACAGTGGATAATAGTCTCTGGGAAGGGAGTGTGACTGTGGGATAGCAGGTATAGTAGGGAGAGATGGTGCCTATAGTAACAGTGGATAATAGTCTCTGGGAAGGGAGTGTGGACTGTGGGATAGCAGGTATAGTAGGGAGAGATGGTGTCTATAGTAACAGTGGATAATAGTCTCTGGGAAGGGAGTGTGACTGTGGGATAGCAGTATAGTAGGGAGAGATGGTGTCTATAGTAACAGTGGATAATAGTCTCTGGGAAGGGAGTGTGACTGTGGGATAGCAGGTATAGTAGGGAGAGATGGTGCCTATAGTAATAATAGATAATAGTCTCTGGGAAGGGAGTGTGACTGTGGGATAGCAGGTATAGTAGGGAGAGATGGTGCCTATAGTAACAGTGATATAATAGTCTCTGGGAAGGGAGTGTGACTGTGGGATAGCAGGTATAGTAGGGAGAGATGGTGCCTATAGTAACAGTGGATAATAGTCTCTGGGAAGGGAGTGTGACTGTGGGATAGGCAGGTATAGTAGGGAGAGATGGTACCTATAGTAACAGTGGATAATAGTCTCTGGGAAGGGAGTGTGACTGTGGGATAGCAGGTATAGTAGGGAGAGATGGTGCCTATAGTAACAGTGGATAATAGTCTCTGGGAAGGGAGTGTGACTGTGGATAGCAGGTATAGTAGGGAGAGATGGTGCCTATAGTAACAGTGGATAATAGTCTCTGGGAAGGGAGTGTGACTGTGGGATAGCAGGTATAGTAGGGAGAGATGGTGTCTATAGTAACAGTGGATAATAGTCTCTGGGAAGGGAGTGTGACTGTGGGATAGCAGGTATAGTAGGGAGAGATGGTGTCTATAGTAACAGTGGATAATAGTCTCTGGGAAGGGAGTGTGACTGTGGGATAGCAGGTATAGTAGGGAGAGATGGTGTCTATAGTAACAGTGGATAATAGTCTCTGGGAAGGGAGTGTGACTGTGGGATAGCAGGTATAGTAGGGAGAGATGGTGTCTATAGTAACAGTGGATAATAGTCTCTGGGAAGGGAGTGTGACTGTGGGATAGCAGGTATAGTAGGGAGAGATGGTGCCTATAGTAACAGTGGATAATAGTCTCTGGGAAGGAGTGTGACTGTGGGATAGCAGGTATAGTAGGGAGAGATGGTGCCTATAGTAACAGTGGATAATAGTCTCTGGGAAGGGAGTGTGACTGTGGGATAGCAGGTATAGTAGGGAGAGATGGTGCCTATAGTAACACTATACTTTAAATTAATATTTTGTTTTGCCCTGAGGTTTAGTTTTAGGTTTGTCTACCCTCCACCCAAATGGCATCATTTTGGTACGTGTCACTTTATACAGAAAAAGGGAATTATAAGAAATGTATTATTTATAACCCATAAACAAGATTTCACTGTTTTAATAAACTCATCAGCCAAACTTTTTACTAGACAGGAAAATCTATAAAGCGGGGAGGGGATTAACCGTGTTTGGGGGGGGGGGGTTCAGAGAAACCACAAAATAAACGCCGTCCGTCTTGCATTCTCTGTGCCGTTGTGTTTAATAGACAAGTGAGATGATTGATGGGAGATATAATACGGGAGCTTCATTCTCTCGCACTTTTAAATCATTTTTTTCCCATCATCCCACGGGAACGAATTGAGAAACAACATGTAACCCTTGAGCTGCCAGCCAGCTGTGTTTTGTTATTATTAAATGTCCTCGCTAGGGAGCGGAGGATCCCCCACATTAGGTGTATCCCCCCAACATTCCCCTTTATACAGGGACTTATGGGAAATACACTGTGCTGGAATCTCTGCCCCCCACATTAGGGGGCAGATTAATTAAAGGTCGGAAAAAAAATTGAATTTTGAGCTGATTTTTGTGAACTTTGACTTTTGAATTTGAAGAAAATTCGAATTTCGAAATTTATCGTGTACTGTCTCTTTACAGATTCGACCGACTATTCGCTATATAAAACCTGCCGAATTGCTGTTTAAGCCTAGAACCCATTTGGAGTTTTTTTGGGGGGGAAACTTTGATTCGTACGATTCGAATTCGATCGTAAACAGACCTATTCGGCCAAAAACAAACCTTCGATTTAATTTCGGTTGGTCTTTTTGAATTTCGAAGTTTATAAAAATTCGACCCTTGATAAATCTGCCCCTAGGTGTATCCCCCGAATATTTCTCTTTATAGATGGACTTACGGGAAATGCTGGGCAAAACTTGGAGTCCTGGTTGGACGGAATGCTGCGGAATGATTGGCTGATGGTATTTCGCTTTCGTGCTTTACTGTGGGAGCTGCTACTATTCTTGGGGTTCCAAGCTTTGTCTGGGGTGACAGTGATAGATATTGTTATTCCGATCATAATGTCCCTTCATTGGAGCTTCTCCTGCAGAACAGCCCTGTCTGAGAGTGATTAGCAGTTATTATAATGCCTTCCAAGTATTGTGTAAAGTATTGGCCAGCTTCCGTCCTGCATCTGGCACCTGATTGCATCCTCACGTTCCCCACTTATCTCTGTCGACAGCTTCCGGCTAATGAATGTCTTCCTCGGGTTGCCATGGATACAGGCAGCAAGGCCTTCGGCGGTGCCGTCCTCATCTTCATAATCACCCGCAGACACTCTGATTGCTTCCTTATCTGCATCATTGTTTCACCTCCGACCCACGTTCCACGCTGACCCCTCTAAGTGTCTGGGGGGGAAACATTAGCGCTTGTAAGTGCCCCCGTTATATACCCAGCGAAAAGGGCAATCGTCTCATTATATTCTCCAGTGTGAGGCTGTTTTCTAACTACATAAATGCTGATAAATTGTATTAACGATTTACTTTTGAGACACCCTCCCTTGCTGCCTCTAACTGACCTTCAAACTGGGCCCCCTTAGCTCATAACAAGGTTACAGATATATAGAAACATTGGGGTAACAGTCACCCTGCTATAGTTCCAGGGGTACCCAGGGTACAAATAAGCACTCACCCCAAATCTCCCCCTAACTGACCTTCAGACTGGGCCCCCTTAGCTCATAACAAGGTTACAGATATATAGAAACATTGGGGTGTCACCCTGCTATAGTTCCAGGGGTACCCAGGGTACAAATAAGCCCTCACCCCAAATCTCCCCCTAACTGGCCTTCAGACTGGGCCCCCTTAGCTCATAACAAGGTTACAGATATATAGAAACATTGGGGTAACAGTCACCCTGCTATAGTTCCAGGGGTACCCAGGGCACAAATAAACACTCACCCCAAATCTCCCCCTAACTGACCTTCAGACTGGGCCCCCTTAGCTCATAACAAGGTTACAGATATATAGAAACATTGGGGTGTCACCCTGCTATAGTTCCAGGGGTACCCAGGGTACAAATAATCACTCACCCCAAATATCGCCCTAACTGACCTTCAGACTGGGCCCCCTTAGCTCATAACAAGGTTACAGATATATAGAAACATTGGGGTAACAGTCACCCTGCTTTACCTTGGCCCCATTCAATGGGGAATGCTTTGGGGGGGGGACTATAGGGGTTCAGACATCCAGTACTGTTGAATCCTCTCAGTGTTTGTTGCAAGAAGCAGCTCCAGTTATAGGGGAGTTCTGGTCACGTCAGACAGAATATCGATTTGATTAGGCAGCACATTGCAGGCCAGTGTATCACCATAGGGACTACATGATTTATTACTGCGCTTAACAAAATGTCCCTGAGATCAACCCTTCACTTTCCATCAGTAAAACACTTTACATTGCCGGATTGGCTACTGGAGTTGAGACTCGGCCTCTGTTTGCTGCTCCACAATAAAATTAAATGCGCCTTTATTATAAGGAAACATTCCAATTTAAAGGGATAAACAGTAAGTGTGGCTTTATTATTAATAACATTTTATTGTGTACACATGGAACTCTATTGAGTGTATCAATTGGAACGGACCTTTAAGGTAAAGGAGAATTTTTAAGGTGGAAGGTTGGTTAAGACCAATTTATTTAAAGGGGGTGTTCACCTTTGAGTTAACATGAGGGGGCCCATTTACTTAGTTCGAGTGAAGGAATAGAATAAAAAAAAAACTTCGAATTTCGAATGTTTTTTTTGGCTACTTCGACTACGACTTCGAATCGAACGATTCGAACTAAAAATTCGATAGTCGAAGTACTGTCTCTTTAAAAAAAACTTCGACCCCCTAGTTCGCCACCTAAAAGCTACCGAAGTCAATGTTAGCCTATGGGGAAGGTCCCCATAGGCTTTGGAACAATTTTCTGGTCGAAGAAAAATCGTTCGATCAGTGGATTAAAATCCTTCGAATCGAACGATTCGAATGATTTAATTGTTCGATCAAACGAATTGCGGTAAATCCTTCGACTTCGATATTCGAAGTCGAAGGATTTCAATTCGGCAGTCGAATATCGAGGGTTAATTAACCCTCGATATTCGACCATAAGTAAATTTGCCCCTTAGTATGATGTAGAGAGTGATATTTTGAGACAATTTGCAATTGGTTTTCATTTTCTATTATTTGTGTTTTTTTAGTTATTTAGCTTTTTATTCAGCAGCTCTACAGTTTGCAATTTCAGCCATCTGGTTGCTGTTGTCCAATTTTCCCTAGCAACCATGCATTGAGTTGAATAAAAGACTGGAATAGGAATGGGAGACGACTGAATAGTAAGATGAGTAATAAAAAGTAGTAATAACAATACGTGGTAGGGTTACACCAACCTGTAGCCATGCAGAGCATTGGAATATTCTCAAAGCTAAACCAGACTTTATCCAATCAGAGCACTGGAACATTCTCAAAACTAAACCAGCCTTTATCCAATCAGAGTACTGGAATATTTTCAAAGCTAGACCAGATGTTATCCAATCAGAGCACTGGAACATTCTCAAAGCTAGACCAGCCTTTATCCAATCAGAGCACTGGAACATTCTCAAAGCTAGACCAGCCTTTATCCAATCAGAGCACTGGAATATTCTCAAAGCTAAACCAGACTTTATCCAATCAGAGCACTGGAACATTCTCAAAACTAAACCAGCCTTTATCCAATCAGAGCACTGGAATATTTTCAAAGCTATACCAGTCTTTATCCAATCAGAGCACTGGAACATTCTCAAAGCTATACCAGTCTTTATCCAATCAGAGCACTGGAATATTCTTAAAGCTAGACCAGCCTTTATCCAATCAGAGCACTAGAACATTCTCAAAGCTAGACCAGCCTTTATCCAATCAGAGCACTGGAATTTTGTCAAAGCTAGACCAGCCTTTATTCAATCAGAGCACAGGAACATTCTCAAAGCTAGACCAGCCTTTATCCAATCAGAGCACGGGAACATTCTCAAAGCTAGACCAGCCTTTATCCAATCAGAGCACTGGGACATTCTTAAAGCTAGACCAGCCTTTATGCAATTAGAGCACTGGAACATTCTCAAAGCTAGACCAGCCTTTATCCAATCAGAGCACTAGAACATTCTCAAAGCTAGACCAGCCTTTATCCAATCAGAGCACTGGAACATTCTCAAAGCTAGACCAGCCTTTATCCAATCAGAGCACTGGAACATTCTCAAAGCTAGACCAGCCTTTATCCAATCAGAGCACTGGAACATTCTCAAAGCTAGACCAGCCTTTATCCAATCAGAGTACTGGAACATTCTCAAAGCTAGACCAGCCTTTATCCAATCAGAGCACTGGAACATTCTCAAAGCTAGACCAGCCTTTATCCAATCAGAGCACTGGAACATTCTCAAAGCTAGACCAGCCTTTATCCAATCAGAGCACTGGAACATTCTCAAAGCTAGACCAGCCTTATCCAATCAGAGCACTGGAACATTCTCAAAGCTAGACCAGCCTTTATCCAATCAGAGCACTGGAACATTCTCAAAGCTAGACCAGCCTTTATCCAATCAGAGCACTGGAACATTCTCAAAACTAAACCAGCCTTTATCCAATCAGAGCACTGGAATATTTTCAAAGCTATACCAGTCTTTATCCAATCAGAGCACTGGAACATTCTCAAAGCTATACCAGTCTTTATCCAATCAGAGCACTGGAATATTCTTAAAGCTAGACCAGCCTTTATCCAATCAGAGCACTAGAACATTCTCAAAGGTAGACCAGCCTTTATCCAATCAGAGCACTGGAATTTTGTCAAAGCTAGACCAGCTTTTATTCAATCAGAGCACAGGAACATTCTCAAAGCTAGACCAGCCTTTATCCAATCAGAGCACGGGAACATTCTCAAAGCTACATCAGCCTTTATCCAATCAGAGCACGGGAACATTCTCAAAGCTAGACCAGCCTTTATCCAATCAGAGCACTGGAACATTCTCAAAGCTAGACCAGCCTTTATCCAATCAGAGCATTGGAATTTTGTCAAAGCTACACCAGTCTTTATCCAATCAGAGCACTGGAACATTCTCAAAGCTAGACCAGCCTTTATCCAATCAGAGCACAGGAACATTCTCAAAGCTAGACCAGCCTTTATCCAATCAGAGCACGGGAACATTCTCAAAGCTACATCAGCCTTTATCCAATCAGAGCACGGGAACATTCTCAAAGCTAGACCAGCCTTTATCCAATCAGAGCACTGGGACATTCTTAAAGCTAGACCAGCCTTTATCCAATCAGAGCACGGGAACATTCTCAAAGGTACATCAGCCTTTATCCAATCAGAGCACGGGAACATTCTCAAAGCTAGACCAGCCTTTATCCAATCAGAGCACTGGAACATTCTCAAAGCTAGACCAGCCTTTATCCAATCAGAGCACTGGAACATTCTCAAAGCTACACCAGCCTTTATCCAATCAGAGTATTAGAATATCCACAGGACTAGACCAACCTGTAGCCAACAAATCCCTTGATACCGTTCATAGTTCTGGATCAGCATTTGGCCAACGACAACATTAGAATTTAACCTGATTAGACCAACCTGTATCCAACCAAAACATTAGCTCCGTGCTCTTTCAGTGGCATCCAGACTATGTAAATATGAAGTGAATGGCTTTGGTTATTGTTGGTAGAAGAGAAATAAAGCACATTGACAATAACCTTCCTTTACTCCACAATATCACCCTTAAGTGTCCCCTTCCCGAGCTCGGAAGTGATCACAGGCCTCTGTTTAGCCATTGAGCAAAGAGTGTTTAGTGGAAGTTGAATATATGACGTATAATTTACCCCAGAGAGTCACTAGGCTCCTTCTCCATCTGCTCCTCTTCTTCTTCTCAAGTTACTCGCCGACTCTCTCTGTCTTTCCTTTTGAATATTTCTTGCACAATGAGTTTTTTTTTGCACCTAAGGAGCCATAAACCAATTAAAAGTACAATACAATTACGCTGAAATCCTTGGGTTCTCCTTAACAGTCTGGAGTCAACTGATTCGGAACTAAAACGCCTAATTTGATATGGCAAATGATCCGGGAGATGGTAACGCATTGGATCTCCCAGCAGCCCCACTGTATCTTCTTGTATGTGATACGTAAGCAATACAATTCTCATCAGTTGTGGATTAACTTTGTCGCTGTATTACGGCTGGAGGAATACTGGAAAATTAACAATTTGACACTATTAATTAATGGGGTGTGTTCTGACTGATGGGAGACCCCCCACCAACTGCACAGAGTGTGCAAGAACATAGGTATATCTATATTATATATGGAAATAAATATCACATTATAGTTCCAGGGGTACTCAAGGCACAAATAAGCACTCACCCCAAATCTCCCCCTAACTGGCCTTCAGGCTGGGCCCCCTTAGCTCATAACAAGGTTACAGATATATAGAAACATTGGGGTAACAGTCACCCTGCTATAGTTCCAGGGGTACCCAGGGTACAAATAAGCACTCACCCCAAATCTCACCCTAACTGACCTTCAGACTGGGCCCCCTTAGCTCATAACAAGGTTACAGATATATAGAAACATTGGGGTGTCACCCTGCTATAGTTCCAGGGGTACCCAGGGTACAAATAAGCACTCACCCCAAATCTCCCCCTAACTGGCCTTCAGACTGGGCCCCCTTAGCTCATAACAAGGTTACAGATATATAGAAACATTGGGGTAACAGTCACCCTGCTATAGTTCCAGGGGTACCCAGAGCACAAATAAACACTCACCCCCAAATCTCCCCCTAACTGACCTTCAGACTGGGCCCCCTTAGCTCATAACAAGGTTACAGATATATAGAAACATCGGGGTGTCACCCTGCTATAGTTCCAGGGGTACCCAGGGCACAAATAAGCACTCACCCCAAATCCCCCCCTAACTGACCTTCAGACTGGGCCCCCTTAGCTCATAACAAGGTTACAGATATATAGAAACATTGGGGTGTCACCCTGCTATAGTTCCAGGGGTACCCAGGGTACAAATAAGCACTCACCCCAAATCTCCCCCTAACTCACCTTCAGACTGGGCCCCCTTAGCTCATAACAAGGTTACAGATATATAGAAACATTGGGGTGTCACCCTGCTATAGTTCCAGGGGTACCCAGGGTACAAATAAGCACTCACCCCAAATCTCCCCCTAACTGACCTTCAGACTGGGCCCCCTTAGCTCATAACAAGGTTACAGATATATAGAAACATTGGGGTAACAGTCACCCTGCTATAGTTCCAGGGGTACCCAGGGTACAAATAAGCACTCACCCCAAATCTCCCCTAACTGACCTTCAGACTGGGCCCCCTTAGCTCATAACAAGGTTACAGATATATAGAAACATTGGGGTGTCACCCTGCTATAGTTCCAGGTTCTAGATGCCAATCTTACCACCGTTCCTCCAGATATCTCAGCAACTTGGACTTCTTATTTTCTATATCTCGTGCCCCAGCTTCTCACATACCCCATAGGCTTAGACTAGTAACATGTATATATATATATATATCTATATATATATATATATATATATATATATATATATATATATATATACTGTATATAGATAGATATTCCTCATGTATCATGTTTGAGCACTGATATGCCATTTTAAACTACATGTATTTTTATTAAAGTCATTTTCCTGGCAGAGATAACTGCTGTCGCTCCCATCACACTGTTACTTTCCCATTACTTTATATCTTGTTCATTTTATCAGTTCCTTTCCCTACCCCATGGTGTAGCAATCTTCCTTGTCGTCTGCCTTTCAAATATATAGAGATAAATTCTACAGTTTTGCTCCTTCTCTGATATCACAGTTTCTATCTCAGTTCTGTGGATCCTGCCATGGTGGGTTTGGTTGAGTTACTCAGGGTACCTGCAGCGGGAATAGCTGACTCACTTCCCCCTACTGTAAATGATAAGGATATTAGAGGTCACTGAGGGGTTGTTTTGTGACCATATAAAGGCACAAGGCTGCAGGCTGAGTTATACAGGGAACTCTGAGTATCACTCATGTATTATAAGGGATAATGTACCCCCTACTGTAAATGATAAGGATATTAGAAGTCACTGAGGGGTTGTTCTGTGACCATATAAAGACACAAGGCTGCAGGCTGAGTTATACAGGGAACTCTGAGTATCACTCATGTATTATAAGGAATAATGTACCCCCTACTGTAAATGATAAGGATATCAGAAGTCACTGAGGGGTTGTTCTGTGACCATATAAAGGCACAAGGCTGCAGGCTGAGTTATACAGGGAACTCTGAGTATCACTCATGTATTATAAGGGATAATGTACCCCCTACTGTAAATGATAAGGATATTAGAAGTCACTGAGGGGTTGTTCTGTGACCATATAAAGACACAAGGCTGCAGGCTGAGTTATACAGGGAACTCTGAGTATCACTCATGTATTATAAGGGATAATGTACCCCCTACTGTAAATGATAAGGATATTAGAAGTCACTGAGGGGTTGTTCTGTGACCATATAAAGGCACAAGGCTGCAGGCTGAGTTATACAGGGAACTCTGAGTATCACTCATGTATTATAAGGGATAATGTACCCCCTACTGTAAATGATAAGGATATTAGAAGTCACTGAGGGGTTGTTCTGTGACCATATAAAGACACAAGGCTGCAGGCTGAGTTATACAGGGAACTCTGAGTATCACTCATGTATTATAAGGGATAATGTACCCCCTACTGTAAATGATAAGGATATTAGAAGTCACTGAGGGGTTGTTCTGTGACCATATAAAGGCACAAGGCTGCAGGCTGAGTTATACAGGGAACTCTGAGTATCACTCATGTATTATAAGGGATAATGTACCCCCTACTGTAAATGATAAGGATATTAGAAGTCACAGGACTCTGGGGACAGCAACAAAGTGGCAGTAGAGAGACAGTTGGATTCGTGACTATTTTTGGCTCAGTTTCACCCCAGAAGAATGTTCCATTTAATCTGACAGGGGTGAATAGGCAGATACTGACAGTTCAGCGGGTTGTAATGGACACGGAAGGTTTCACTGTGGGAGGTGCAGTATATATAAAACTCTATATATCCCCGAGCAGCCGGGAGACTATTGTGCTGTTCTCTCCTGATGGAATTCTTGACCTTTTTCATGGAAACAGCAGAGTGGTGACCTCCATTCCCCCAGTCCAATGGGCACGAAAGTCCCTTGTCAGTGAATAACATTCATTTTTCTCTGCACTATTGTCTCTTTTGTCCCATGTAAATCTGTTTGCCCCTCCCGCCCCCCCATCTCTCTGCTGTTCTTTAATGTTGCCAGGGACCCAGAGTCGCCATCTGCACCATCTTGGCAGCGCCGTGTTCTCAAGGGTTAATACTGATTAATCACATGGAAGCTCTGCCCAATGGGACGGAGACATAAGCCACATTGTAGGAACTTAACCCACTGAGTGCCAGGGTACAGAGAAAAGATGCAATTATTGCACCCGACCCAAGTTTGTTTTTAGAATATCAGTTACATATGGTGTCCCTACTATCTCTTTCCTGCTGTTACTATAGGCACCATCTCTCCCTACTATACCTGCTATCCCACAGTCACACTCCCTTCCCAGAGACTATTATCCCACTGTTACTATAGACACCATCTCTCCCTACTATACCTGCTATCCCACAGTCACACTCCCTTCCCAGAGACTATTATCCACTGTTACTATAGGCACCATCTCTCCCTACTATACCTGCTATCCCACAGTCACACTCCCTTCCCAGAGACTATTATCCACTGTTACTATAGGCACCATCTCTCCCTACTATACCTGTATCCCACAGTCACACTCCCTTCCCAGAGGCTATTATCCACTGTTACTATAGGCACCATCTCTCCCTACTATAACCTGCTATCCCACAGTCACACTCCCTTCCCAGAGACTATTATCCACTGTTACTATAGGCACCATTCTCTCCCTACTATACCTGCTATCCCACAGTCACACTCCCTTCCCAGAGACTATTATCCACTGTTACTATAGGCACCATCTCTCCCTACTATACCTGTATCCCACCAGTCACACTCCCTTCCCAGAGACTATTATCCACTGTTACTATAGGCACCATCTCGTCCCTACTATACCTGCTATCCCACAGTCACACTTCCCTTCCCAGAGACTATTATCCACTGTTACTATAGGCACCATCTCTCCCTACTATACCTGCTATCCACAGTCACACTCCCTTCCCAGAGACTATTATCCACTGTTACTATAGACCACCCATCTCTCCCTACTATACCTGCTATCTCACAGTCACACTCCCTTCCCAGAGACTATTATCCACTGTTACTTATAGGCACCATCTCTCCCTATATACCTTGGCTATCCCACAGTCACACTCCCTTCCCAGAGGACTATTATCCACTGTTACTATAGACACCATCTCTCACCTACATTACCTTGCATCCACAGTCACACTCCCTTCCCAGAGACTATATTCCACTGTTTACTATAGCACACCATCTTCTCCCTACTTATACCGCTATCCCACAGTCACACTCCCTTCCCAAGACTATTATCCCACTGTTACTATAGACCACCCATCTACTCACTACTATAACCTGCTATCCACCAGCTCACACTCCCTTCAGAGACTATCTATCCACTGTTCACTATAGACACCATCCTACCTACTCATACCTGCTATCCCACCAGTCACACTCCCTCCAGAGACTTATTTCCACTGTTACTATAGACACCACACTCTCCCTACTATAACCTGCTATCTCACAGTCACACTCCCTTCCCAGAGACTATTATCCACTGTTACTATAGGCACCATCTCTCCCTACTATACCTGCTATCCCACAGTCACACTCCCTTCCCAGAGACTATTATCCACTGTTACTATAGACACCATCTCTCCCTACTATACCTGCTATCCCACAGTCACACTCCCTTCCCAGAGACTATTATCCACTGTTTACTATAGACACCATCTCTCCCTACTATACCTGCTATCCCACAGTCACACTCCCTTCCCAGAGACTATTATCCCACTGTTACTATAGACACCATCTCTCACTACTATACCTGCTATCCCACAGTCACACTCCCTTCCCAGAGACTATTATCCACTGTTACTATAGACACCATCTCTACCTACTATACCTGCTATCCCACAGTCACACTCCCTTCCCAGAGACTATTATCCACTGTTACTATAGACACCATCTCTCCCTACTATACCTGCTATCCCACAGTCACACTCCCTTCCCAGAGACTATTATCCCACTGTTACTATAGACACCATCTCTCCCTACTATACCTGCTATCCCACAGTCACACTCCCTTCCCAGAGACTATTATCCACTGTTACTATAGACACCATCTCTCCCTACTATACCTGCTATCCCACAGTCACACTCCCTTCCCAGAGACTATTATCCCACTGTTACTATAGGACACCATCTCTCCCTACTATACCTGCTATCCCACAGTCACACTCCCTTCCCAGAGACTATTATCCACTGTTACTATAGGACACCATCTCTCCCTACTATACCTGCTATCCCACAGTCACACTCCCTTCCAGAGACTATTATCCCACTGTTACTATAGGCACCATCTCTCCCTACTATACCTGTTATCCCACAGTCACACTCCCTTCCCAGAGACTATTATCCACTGTTACTATAGGCACCATCTCTCCCTACTATACCTGCTATCCCACAGTCACACTCCCCTTCCCAGAGACTATTTCCCTTTACTATAGGCACCATCTCTCCCTACGTATACCTGCTATCCACAGTCACACTCCTTCCCAGAGACTATTATCCCACTGTTACTATAGACACCATCTCTCCCTACTATACCTGCTATCCCACAGTCACACTCCCTTCCCAGAGACTATTATCCCACTGTTACTATAGACACAATCTCTCTCTACTATACCTGCTATCCCACAGTCACACTCCCTTCCCAGAGACTATTATCCCACTGTTACTATAGGCACCATCTCTCCCTACTATACCTGCTATCCGCACAGTCACACTCCCTTCCCAGAGACTATTATCCCACTGTTACTATAGACACAATCTCTCTCTAACTATACCTGCTATCCCACAGTCACACTCCCTTCCCAGAGACTATTATCCCACTGTTACTATAGACACCATCTCTCCCTACTATACCTGCTATCCCACAGTCACACTCCCTTCCCAGAGACTATTATCCCACTGTTACTATAGACACAATCTCTCTCTACTATACCTGCTATCCCACAGTCACACTCCCTTCCCAGAGACTATTATCCCACTGTTACTATAGGCACCATCTCTCCCTACTATACCTGCTATCCCACAGTCACACTCCCTTCCCAGAGACTATTATCCACTGTTACTATAGGCACCATCTCTCCCTACTATACCTGCTATCCCACAGTCACACTCCCTTCCCAGAGACTATTATCCACTGTTACTATAGGTACCATCTCTCCCTACTATACCTGCTATCCCACAGTCACACTCCCTTCCCAGAGACTATTATCCACTGTTACTATAGGCACCATCTCTCCCTACTACTGTATACCTGCTATAGATCCAGATAGAGAATCCCCTCTTTTCTGCATGATACAAACAGTTAAAGGGATACTGTCATGGGGAAAAAAATTTTTTCAAAATGAATCCATTAATAGTGCTGCTCCAGCAGAATTCTGCACTGAAATCCATTTCTCAAAAGAGTAAACAGATTTTTTTTATATTCAATTTTGAATTCTGACATGGGGCTAGACATATTGTCAGTTTCCCAGCTGCCCCAAGTCATTTGACTTGTGCTCTGATAAACTTCAATCACTCTTTACTGCTGTACTGCAAGTTGGAGTGATATCACCCCCTCCCTTTTCCCCCCCAGCAGCCAAACAAAAGAACAATGGGAAGGTAACCAGATAGCAGCTCCCTAACACAAGATAACAGCTGCCTGGTAGATCTAAGAACAGCACTCAATAGTAAAATCCAGGTCCCACTGAGACACATTCAGTTACATTGAGAAGGAAAAACAGCAGCCTGCCAGAAAGCATTTCTCTCCTAAAGTGCAGGCACAAGTCACATGACCAGGGGCAGCTGGGAAATTGACAATATGTCTAGCCCCATGTCAGATTTCAAAATTGAATATAAAAAAATCTGTTTGCTCTTTTGAGAAATGGATTTCAGTGCAGAATTCTGCTGGAGCAGCACTATTAACTGATTCATTTTGAAAAAATGTTTTTTTCCCATGTCAGTATCCCTTTAATGTAAATAGACTCCTCTGTGTCTCACTATTGGGAACAAAAAGAGACCTCTACATTTTCTTTGCGAGTGACGGACTGATGCTAATTTGTGTTGCTTCGTTAAAGGCAAGAGACAGACTGATTGGTCGCTCAGGATTACTCAGCGCTGAAGAGGAAGGACGGGCGAAATTATTTGCTTAGTTGTTCTCGGGGGGAAAACAGACAATTTAATTGAACAATGTGCTTTGCAATTAAAATGACTGCAAAACATGTGATTTCAATTTCCTCCCTAATGTCGCTTTATTAGGCTTATAGGCAAGTCGTTGGCTGGAGACGCAATTAGGAAAATTGTGTTTATTTTAATGTCTGGAATTTGATCGTTTCGTTTTTCTGTTTTGCTTGGATTTTGAATTTTTATGGGTTTTTGTTTTTACCTTGTGACTGTCACATGGGTTTGTGCTGCAGAAGGACAAGGACCATCAGATTTTGGCTTTTTTGGCTGTTAAAGTGATACCCCGGGATGTATCTGCGCGAGTATGATGTTCTCATGTGATTAAGTGACCCCTCCTTGGTCTGCCATAAAAACGGAAAGAAATCCAGAAAGCTCCGAATTACAGAATGGACGTCTCCAATACACTCTTATAATCAAATAATCCAAATTTTTAAAAAATGATTTCCTTTTTCTGTGTAATAATAAAACAGTCGCTTGTACTGGATCCCAACTAAGATATAATTAATCCTTATTGGAGGCAAAACCAGCCTATTGGGTTTATTAAATGTTTATATGATTTTCTAGTAGATTTAAGGGATGAGGATCCAAATTACGGAAAAATCCATAATCTGGAAATTCCCAGGTCCTGAGTATTCTGGATAACAGGTCCTATACCTGTACACAGTAGACTCCCGCCCCCTAACCAATAGCCACAACTGCAACTAAATGTAATGTAATGTTAGCCATGGGGGTAGCCATTCAAGCACAGGATACACAGTAGATAACAGATAAGTACTACTATAGTTTATATAAACAAGCTGCTGTGTAGCCATGGGGGCAGCCATTCAAGCACAGGATACACAGTAGATAACAGATAAGTACTACTATAGTTTATATAAACACGCTGCTGTGTAGCCACGGGGGCAGCCATTCAAGCACAGGATACACAGTAGATAACAGATAAGTACTACTATAGTTTATATAAACAAGCTGCTGTGTAGCCATGGGGGCAGCCATTCAAGCACAGGATACACAGTAGATAACAGATAAGTACTACTATAGTTTATATATACACGCTGCTGTGGAGCCACGGGGGCAGCCATTCAAGCACAGGATACACAGTAGATAACAGATAAGTACTACTATAGTTTATATATACACGCTGCTGTGTAGCCCACGGGGGGGCAGCCATTCAAAGCCACAGGATACCACAGTAGATAACAGATAAGTACTACTATAGTTTATATAAACAAGCTTGCTGTGTAGGCCCATGGGGCAAGCATTCAAAGCACAGCGATACACATTAAATAACAGATAAGTACTACTTATAGTTATATAAACAAGCGTGTTGTGTAGCCATGGGGGCAGCCATTCAAGCACAGATTACACAGTAGATAACAGATAAGTACTACTATAGTTTATATAAACAAGCTGCTGTGTAGCCATGGGGGCAGCCATTCAAGCACAGGATACACAGTAGATCTCACAATTCCCAGAGACCTTCCCAGTTATGTGTTTGGCATTTGCATAACAACACAGGGCTGGCATTTAGACTGACTGCCGGCTGCTGGAAGAAAGAGAGAATATGGAGAAATCCTCTAGACATTTTGGTGACCAGCAGATTTTTACCCCAAAATTGTTAAATTGAGAAAAGTTACGAAATGAATGGGACATCTCTCTCTGG